>NC_056747.1:414289979-414589979 GCF_019279795.1 Protopterus annectens | reverse complement strand
GAGGTTCCATCTTTTTGAGTTGATAGGTCAGGTGGATGTAAAAGATTCTGAGGCACCTACTGAAGAGAACAGGGGAGTTCATCTGTGCCCTATCCAAAGTTCCCATAGTAGTGTGAATACCACTTTGGGTCTTCCCAGAAGAGAGTATGCTAGTCTAGTGAGACTAACCAGATCAACAAGGGATAAATAATTAAATGCATTAAAGTGTTAAGGCTGCTGGGGAGGCAAGTACTTATAAAATGTATTCACTTCACACAGTTTAAAACTTAATTTATTTTTCACTGAACTACCTGCCAGCTCCATTTGTGTTACACTGTACCTCATACATTTGTCTTAGCATAATGTGTCAGTGTTTTCATGTTTATACTCTTGCACCTGCAAACAACTTTTCTCCAAGTAAAAGCAGTTGATAGTGAGAAAAAAAGCTTAGTAACTTTGCAGATTCATGAAAGACTTTTGTAAATTTCACTTAGTACATACTGTTCAGACTCTTGTTTCATTGCCCACACTTGTAGAATGTGTCTCTCATATGTAGATAATTTGCTAGTGCTAATAACATTGCAGATCACCTTACATTCAATTTGTCATTTTGTCTTATTTTTTCAAGTATATTTGCTTAAAAATCTTGCTTATAGCTTTAGTCAGGAGACATTAATTAAGACGTCCACTCCATGTAAAAATGGGAAATTAATAGTCTTTATTCTCCATAAAAAGTGATGCACTTTTGTATCCACCAATCCCAGCAGTTTAAGATCACAGGATTATATTACTTTTAACTTGCTTCTTTCCAGCTTGTCTTACCTTTTTTAAAGTGTAAAGCCTCGAAGCATTGCAATTATGAAAAAGTACTTCCTTGTTTTAATATCTTTAGTATGTACAGCAGTCAGTGATAACACTTCTCTTCTTCACATTTTACGCCAAATACACGGAAAACGACGGTTCACTTTAGCGTTTCAGCTAGTTTAGAGAAACCAGATGCAGGCTATACTCGAATAAGGCACAATCTGATAAATTCTCAATATCAAAATTTAATGTGATAGACCAGAAATGAAAAATTACACACTAATACACAAACTGCTGTTAAGCACTTTCATTTGCGATACGCAAACTTCTTCAGAACAGCTGTTAGATTCAAAACATAGAACATTTAAAATCTTTTTGGCGCCAAACATCTTGTATGTTGCATTTAAAGTGCAAGTGCTCTATTTAATTCTAAACAAACATAAATCAATTCATGTATATACTTTATAAACCTATAATATAACTAGTCCTTAAAAATATGTAATACATATAAAATATTTTACAATACTGTTAAAATATGTAATTACAATCTAAAACCTATCAATAACAATATATACAGTTTTATAACTTCACATAGTGCAACCTATTAACCAGTATCAGCGCAACATTAAAAATGGTTTTATAGATACAGAATCGTTGATACCTGGTTCTTTAGTAGCATCTGTTAATATCTGCCAGATGCTTTCTTTTTTACTTAAAATAGTTTTTATATCGCCTCCCCTATTATTTGATAAGACCTGATCTATAATGGCAAAACTAAACTTATGATGGGTACCATGCTTTTCAATATGCCTATACAAAGCATTTTTTGTATCATGTACTCTGATTCTATAATCGTGATCATAAATTCTTTTCTTAAAATTCCTCTCGGTTTTGCTTATATAGTAGGCTGAACATGAAGAACATAATTCTAAATAAATTATATTCTTTGAATTGCAATTCCCTTTCTTAAATTTAATGAAAGTCCTATTTACATTTTTCAATTTTATGCCTTCACTTTCGTTTATAAAATTACATTGTCTACACATTCCACATTTAGTGGTTGCCCTCATCGTATTATTATTTGACTTTCCATTACTTTCGGTTTGTAATAGTCTTTTAATATTCATACCCATCTTAAAGATAAACTTTGGCTTATCACCTAACACCTGCTTAATTTCATCAGCAAGTGTAAGGATGTCGTTCAAGGATGCATCTGCAGTCCTAACATATGGGTTGTCCTGCCTCAGGCAGCCCTTCGGTCGGCCGGATTCCAAAGTCTGGGTCTGGCCTCGGCTGATGTCACACTTCACCCGACGTCATAGCTGCTGTGAATTGGGTATAAAGGCATCAGCCGACGCCATTTTCCTCAGTCTTTCTTGCCGCGTGGTGCCCGAAGCAGAAGCTGTTCGCAAGTGCCGGTCGGTCAGATCCAGAGATTACTACTACCGAAGACTTCTAAAAAGCTAAGTACCCCGTTGGGGACTCTTTCTTGCCTCAGCCGATGTCAGAAAAAGTAAATAACTGTTTAACTTGTGGGAAACAAATACCTCATAAGGATTTCCACTCTTACTGCCTTCCTTGCTTAGGCCCAGGCCACGACGTAGCAGCTTGCCTAGCCTGTGCTTCCTTCAACCGACGGACACTTAGACGTCGGTCGGAGTTTGCAGAGGAGTTTTTCGGCCCCGCTTTTGCTTACAAAATGCCGTCGGAGACTCCGACTTAACAATTAGCTAAAAAGCGTAAGGAAAAGGACCGACACTCGCGGTCGGCGGTTTCGGCCGAAACCACGGTTAAGCCAACCGCGAGTGTCTCGGTTTCGGCTGAAACAGAGTCCACGGTTCTTCCTTCGGCCGAAAGCATGCCTCCTATAGCCGAGGCCTCACACAGCATGGCTGAATCTGCTACTGAAATTCCACCTGCTGTTGCAGGTTCCCAGGATTTATCCGATACTATTCATTTAGAGATATCTACTCCTGCACGTGGAGCTGCTAGGCCCCCTGCATCTATGTCTATCAAGGCTTTTTCCAGGGCTAAAGCAGCTAAATCTTCCAAGGCCTTGCCTGCTAAAACTCCCTCACACAGGCCTACCTCTAGTTCCCAAATGCTCAGCCTGGCAGAGGATCTCATTTCTTTGATCAGGGGATCCCAACCTCACCCTGACAGGGCCTCTCATCCCCCTCCAGAGAAGAGGCCTAGAGCAGAGCCCCCTGAGCCAGTTTCAACAGATTATTCCTCGGATGATTCAGAAAACTCAAATCCTCCAGAAGGCCCTTATTCTCCATATGAGGACTCTGATGCAGAAGACTCCATTCCTTCTGCCTCTCCTCCTGAGGAATTTTCTTTTGGGGAAACCTTGCATGCTATGAGAGAGCAATTTCAATGGCAGGGCCAGGATTTTTCAGATTCAAGGAAAAGGCCAAGGACCTTTTTACATTTACCACAGCATAGGCCTTTAGCCATTCCTCCAGTACTAACAGTTGTGGATGATGCATTTAATGATGCTTGTACTGCCCCTGACTCTCTTCCCCCCGCCCCTGCTAAGCCAGACAGATATTACAGGGTCCCGGACACGCACTTTCACTTGTATAAGGCTCCTATTGCAGATCCTGAAACTATTTCACAGGGCCCCAAAGCTGTAGCAGCTGCCTCTGCCAAAAACCCTCTCCCATCTGAAAGAGAATCTAGAGCATTAGAGAGATGGGGTAAAAAAGTTTATACTTCTGCTACTCTTTCGGCTAGGGCCTTAAACTGTCAATTCCACATGATTCAGTATCAGGAATTTTTGTTAGATCAGCTAAATAAAAAACTGTCCTCTCCTGAACCTATAGACCGCAAGTCCCTTCAGGATTTGGTACATAACGCTCAGCAGGTCAGTAATCATTCCTTAAAATGCGGCTATGATGCACTGGAGGCTTCCTTTAGATCAGCTATGACTGGTACAGTGATCAGAAGGCATGCATGGTTAAAAGAGCAATCCTTACCAGACCATGTAAAGTCAAAGCTCCTAGATGCTCCGATGGAGAAACAGTTTGTTTGGCTGCCCTGCACAGCAAGTGCTAAAGAAGGTGGAAGAAAAAGCAAAATCTGTCCAAACAGTCAAGGATTTCTTACAGGTCCAGCCTCCGAGGTTTAGTAGAAATTGGCCTTCGAAGAATTGGTCCTTTCCAGACACCTCCAGAGCACAGAGAGGCAGAAATAGGCACCCAAGAGGCAGAGGTCAATCCAGAGGTGCGTACAGGGGACGTCAGTGGCAGCCTAACAACCAGAGAAGTACTGCCACAGATCCAGCTACTACCACTTCCACAGGACAGTCACAATGACTTGGCTCTGATACCGCCTACCAGGGAACAACTGGAAGCACCCTTAGGCGGAAAGCTAGCCTTATTTACAGTAAACTGGCATTACATTACAGGAGACAAATGGATTTTATAGACAATAGACTAAGGCTACAGGTTTCACTTCCATACTCTACCAAAAAAGAGAGGAATGCCAAACCTATCACCAAACCAAGAAACAAACGCTCTAGGACAAATCAACCACTTACTAAGGATGAGAGCTATAGAAAAGGTACCGTCTATGGAACAAGGACAAGGATTTTACTCCAGACTTTTCCTGGTACCAAGGAAAGAAAACCAATGGAGACCTATTCTCGACCTGTCTGCTCTGAACACATATCTCATTGTTCCAAAATTCAAAATGCTGACCCTACAGCAACTTCTTCCCATGCTGGGCAAGGAGTCTTGGCTGGTGACTCTAGATCTCAAGGAGGCATACCTGCACGTCCCTATACGACCAGATTGCAGAAGATACCTCGGATTTCTTGCAGGATCAGAGCATTATCAATTCTCAGCATTGCCCTTTGGCTTATACTGCGCCCAGAGTATTCACGAAATGCCTGGCATCAGTAATTGCTCATTGCAGGCTTCAGGGAATTCAGATTTATCCATACCTGGACGACTGCCTGATACAAGCGGACAACAAGACCAAATTAACAAAAGATTTGGAAAAGGTTATACAACTACTACAAGCCCTGGGATACACAGTCAACATGAAAAAGTCAAGGCTGGTACCATCCCAAAGGATAACATTCTTGGGTGCAGAACTGGACACTTCAAATCGAATGGCATTTCTCACAGCAGAAAAGCAAAAGCAACTACCACTCTATTTCATGGCATTAACAACACAGAACCAGCTTACAGCAAGGAAAGTCTTGCAAGCCCTGGGTTACATGGCATCCTGCATAATATTGATTCCACATGCCAGGCTGCATATGAGGAAGTTGCAATGGTACCTAAGGAATTGATGGTCTCAACACAAGCACAGTCTAGAAACCCAAATTCCAATAATTCCATGCCTGAAGCAAGAATTCCTGTGGTGGACTCAGGCCTGTCAGTTGAACAGAGGACTGCCTTTCCACAAGCCTCACCCAAGCCAGACTATCACCACGGACGCCTCAGACCTCGGTTGGGGGGCACACATGGCGGACAAGTGTATTCAAGGCCTATGGACACAAGACCAGCTGAACCTACACATAAATCAAAAAGAGATGCTGGCAGTGAAACAGGCAATTCAGACATTCAGACCGTTTCTTCAACAGGGTCATTTGCTGATAAGGACGGACAACACCACAGTCATGTGGTATATCAACAAACAAGGAGGCACACACTCATATCCTCTATGCCGGATGGCAATGGACCTGTGGAATGTGGCCCTGAAACTCAACATTCAGCTCCAGGCCATATTTGTGCCAGGAAAAGAAAATATACTAGCAGACACCTTAAGCAGAACTACCACGGATGCCCACGAATGGATGCTGCATCCAGACATCTTCAAATCCATTACAAAGAAATGGGGACTACCAGAAATAGACCTGTTCGCATCCCCACACAACCACCAATTGAGGAAATTCTGCACCAGGACATACCACCCACTTGCTTGGAAGGTGGACTCCCTCTCCTTCAGTTGGGAAAATCTGACAGCATATGCATTCCCACCTCTTCCTCTGATGCACAAAGTGCTACTGAAGATCAAAGAAGATCACCCAAAGATCATCCTGATAGCTCCAGACTGGCCGTGGCAGCATTGGTACCCGCTACTGAGGAGTATGTCTCGGACGCACGCATGGCCTCTGCCTCTAGTTCCTTTACTGCTAACACAGAACAACTTCAAGATCCTACATCCAAACTTGAAAACACTGCAGCTAGCTGCTTGGAATATTACATAAAACAAAATAACCCAGTTTTATCTGAGGGTTAAAGACATTATCCTGGAGGCTCGCAGACCCTCCACAAGGAAGACTTATTCAGCCAAATGGAAAAGATACCTCATTTGGAGTGCAGCAAAAGGAGAAAATGTATCATTAACAAACATAGCTAACACCCTGGAATATTTAGCAGAACTTTTCCACAATGGCCTGTCTTACTCCTCCATTAAGATTCATGCATCAGCAATTTCAGCAGAATACAACATGGATCCTCCAGTCTTCTCTCATCCTCTACTCAGGCAGTTTCTGAGAGGAATTAAAAATGTTAAGCCTCCAAGGAAGCCACCTTTGCCTACATGGGACCTTAACTTTGTGCTGGAAAAGGTAACACTTTCCCCCTTCGAACCAGCAGCAACAGCAGAATTACAGTTCTTGTCTTGGAAAACTGCTTTCCTGCTTGCAATCACTTCAGCAAGAAGGGTTTCTGAATTACAGGCATTAATGGCAGTACAGCCCTTCCTTATCTTCCATCAGGATAGAGTGTCCTTGAGAACTAACCCTACTTTTATGCCAAAGGTGGTCTCCAGGGTATCATTGAACCAAGCAATCCACCTACCAACATTCTTCCCCAACCCACAGAACAGGGGGGAAAGACACTACATACCTTGGATGTGCACAGGCAATTGCGCTACTATCTGGACAGAACCAAGAACAATAGAAAAACTGACCAGCTTCTGGTAGCATATGCAACAGGAATGGAAGGAAAAGCAATTTCAAAACAGACAATCTCAAAATGGATAGGAAATTGCATTAGATTTTGTTACTCTTTTCATGGAAAGACAACTCCAGAAAACATCAGACCTCACTCCACAAGGGCTACAGCCACTACTACAGCTTTCTTACGAGGAGTGGCTACCAAAGACATTTTAGAAGCTGCTACTTGGAGCTCCGTGCATACGTTTGCCAATCATTATAATCTACCTTTATACTCTAGATCCCGAGCAGGTTTTGCAACTGCTGTTTTGCAAGGGATCTTAACTACACCATAATCATCTTAGTGCCTCCTCCCCCAGTTTGGCTATGGTATTCTACCCATATGTTAGGACTGCAGATGCATCCCTGAAGGACATAGTACAGTTTTGTACCTACCATAAATGTAGATGTCCGAGAGGTATGCATCTGCAGTCAGGATTACCCACCCTCCTTCCCCTCTGTGGTACTCCTAGGGTATTTGCCCATCTTGTAGCTAGCTGGGGGAATCTATTATGGTATATTTGTTTGTATATATGTATATACATGTTTATTTTTGTTTGCTCTCTACTGTTTGGAATCATTTGCATTTATCCAAATTTAGCCTTCCTAGAGGGCACCTGGCATCTGGGGCAAGAAACACTGAGGAAAATGGCGTCGGCTGATGCCTTTATACCCAATTCACAGCAGCTATGACGTCGGGTGAAGTGCCACATCAGCCGAGGCCAGACCCAGACTTTGGAATCCGGCCGACCGAAGGGCTGCCTGAGGCAGGACAACCCATATGTTAGGACTGCAGATGCATACCTCTCGGACATCTGCATTTATGGTAGGTACAAAACTGTACTTTCTTCCAATATTTATTTAAAATAGTTATAATTTTGTTCACCTATGGTGAATAAGTTGACGTACATAATCTTCCTGTTGTATTACGAGTATTACCATATTTCTGATCTAATTCCTGACCTATTCCCAACAGTGGGACATATTTTTTACCCCATTCCTTTATTACATAAGTAGATACATCATTCAATAGAGCTTCTGGATACCCTCTGTTATAAAACATAGATTTAATATTTGTTATTTCCTTAATCATGTTATCATAATTTGATGACATTCTCGCTGCTCAGATACACTGTCCCTTATAAATATTTTGTAATATATGTCTCAGATGTTGGCTAGTATATTCTATGTATCCATTTGAAAAAGTTTTCTTTCGATAAATCTCTGACTGAAAACCACTTTTGGTTTGCTTTATATACGTGTCCAAATACGGTATCCCTTCTTGACCCACATTGAGTAAATTTTAAAAATCCACTTGTGTTTAAATAATTAAGGAATTCATCAATTAAATTAACTGGTCCCTTCCACAAAATAAATATATCGTCGAGAAACCTAGTATAATGAGTTATATATTGATAATATCTGCAATTAAACAGAAACTTATTCTCCCACTCTAGCATTACCATATTAGCAAAAATTGGGGCACAAGATGCGCCCATGGCACCACCTCTTGTTTGTAATATTCTCCTTCATAATATATAAAATTATTGTTTAATGCTAACTCCATGTCCATTATTAAGTTAATTTTATTCCCTCCCAAATTCAAATATTTTGTAAGACTATTACAAAAATAGTCTAACCCTTGTTCTCTTGGGATACTTGAGAATAAATCCACAACATCTATTGTTACAAAAGTTAGATTCTCATCCCATTTGTCTGTAGTAAATTGTGATAGAAAAACCCAAGAATCTTTGATAAGATGCTTTATATTCCTATATATGGGTTTGACCCAATGGTCTGACTACTCCTATATTAAATGTTTTAGATTTACTTCCCGATATTATAGGACGAAATGAAGGTCTAATAACATTTTTATGGACCTTGGGTATTCCTACTATATTTGCCAGAGTGGGAGAGTCTTTTTTTTTTATAAATTCATACATTTCTTCTGTTATTCCCCATCTAGTAAATATTCTTCTATTGCCATATCTATTCTTTTATAGCTGATATTAATTTCATTAATTGATGTAATTTCATAATTTCCAGTTTCAATCAATAACTTTTGAATTTCATTTACATAGTAAATTGTAATATTAAGTTGTCAATCTCGTCTTCATTCTTGATGGATGGGTTCGGAGCCGAACCTCAGCTCCGACTTGGCCGAATACTAAAGCTCGAGAGCTATTTTTACCGGCTTGAGGCTATCCTATGTCCCAAAATGCTAGGCGAAATATACCCAGATCTCGTTTGCCGCTTAGCTACGAGGTTGCTTTTTCACTGGCTCCAGGTCGTATATTTTTATTAATAACTTTTGAGGTAGTTTTTAGTCGGTCTTTTATCCTTTTTTGCCCCTTAGTATTAGTGAAGTTAGCGACTAGTCTTTCCTCCTTTTTTTAGTTGCTAATCTCCCTTTTAAGGTGGTTGGGCCTCTGACCCTCCCCTTAGTAGTACAGTTTTCCCTTAGTTTTTGTGTGTGTGTGTGTGTGTGTGTGTGTGTGTGTGTGTGTGTGTGTGTGTGTGTGTGTGTGTGTAATTCTGACCCTCTGCTTAGTGGTAGTTCCCTCTTTTCCCTGCTTATAGTAATTGTTATAATTTAGTGTATTGTTTTACAGTATGTCTAAGGATACTAAGGTATCTGGTATCAAGAAGTGTGACTCGTGCTGTCAGAAGATGTCTCTGACAGACGGTCACACTTCTTGTGTGTATTGTTTGGGCCCTCTGCACCTGCAGGACCCTTGTTCCATGTGCCATGCTTTTAGCCCTAGAGTCCTGCAAGAGCGCAGAAACAAACTCATTCTTAGAGGCTTGTTAAAGCCTGAAGATTCCCCGGCTAAGACCATGGCTGGGAAACCTTCAAAGCCCACCAAATCGTCGGCTCCATGTTCGGAGTCGGCGCCGAGCGGTGCTCTTGCTTCCTCATCGGTCCTGGCCGGAACCGAGGCATCTAGACCTCAGTCGGCTCCGACTTTAGTGTCGGAGCCATCCCTGAGCATAAAGCACTCCAGGTCTCAGTCTCTCGAGTCGGTTAGATCGGCTCCGAAGTCTCCACTCTTGTCAGAGCAGAGCCATAGATCTCATTCCTCTAGGTCTTCCAGGCTTTCGGACCATGACCTCGAGAGGGTAGTCAGCCAGCTTTTAAAGTCGCAGGCACTGGCCCAGTTGCTACATAGCCCGTCTCAACAGACGGGCTACCCCTACACCCGCTCAAGTTCCTCTTCCGACTACTCTGCTGAGTTCGGAGCCGAAGGTCGTCGAGGTGAGTACTGTGGGGGCGTCAGAATTGATCCCCCTGTTGTCGGTTCCTTCGTCGGCTCCGATCCCGTCCTTGGCTCCGTCCTTGTAGGGATCCGGGTGCCAAGACTCCTTCGTTGGCTCTGAGGGGGCGAGTGGCATCGGACCCTTGTCCGTCCCAGCTCTCCCTGTCGGAGCCTCGGCGCAGGTGAGTTCGGCCCCAACATCGGCCTCGGAGCTGTCCCTCTCAGTGCCGGGGGGAGTTCTCATCTCCTCGGAGTTGGGTCCTTCTTCCCTGCCTGACAGGGGCACCTTTGAGGTGATAAGCGTGCTGGCTCCAATACTGGCACCACGGTCGGCCTCCTCGGCCCCTCCCTCCACGGTGCCTGCTTTGGCCCCTGCCTACCCTCCCGACCCCAAGCAAGGATAACCAATGCTCCAAGCTGCCCAGTTGGGCCTTTCTTCCTCTTACGAGGCCTCCCCTGACCCTGTGGGGGAGCCCCCTCGGAAGAGGACATGTAAGAGGAAACATGTTGACTCTCCTGAGTCAGTGACATCTGACACCAACCTGGATGATTCGGAAGGGTCCCCAAGGTCCCCCTCTGAGGATGTCTCCTTTTCTGACATCTTAGAGATCCTCAGAGGGGGAACTGGTCTGCCCTTAACCCATCCGAGGACGAGTCTGTGTACCTGGATGCCTTCGGTTCTCGCCCTTCCACCTCCTGGGTGTCCCCGCCTTTCGACCCACTTACGGAAGTGGTGGCTCGGAAGGCGTGGACGGCTCCAGATAATATGGAACCAACTCCCAGATGCCCACTAGATTTATTACTGCTCCCACAGATAAGCAGTTTCTTTCCAAGGGTGTCCCCGTGGATGCCATGGTGTTGGCGGCAGCCACTAAGAAGGATTTGGCTGACCCTTCAGTACCTGTCCATCCTCCTAATAAGGAATCTAGGACTATGGATAGGTACGGCAAGCGGATGTTTTCCTCAGCGACCTTTGCTATGCGGTCGCTGAATTATTTATGCAATTTCACCTGACTTCAGAGGGACCTTCTCATGGAACTGGGTGAAACTTTGCAGGACCCAGCAGCTGTGGGGTCTCAGGAAAAGATCAACTCCCAGCTAGGGACCCTGAACTCTATAGTCAACTCTTCCATGCGGCTCATCTCCTATGCAGCTGATGGAGCGAGTAGAGCCGCAGGTACGGGTGTTTGCTCTAAGGAGATGCCTGGATGCGGCTCTGCAATTTTGCTGACCCCTTCAAGGCGTCATTCACTAAAACCCCCTTTGATGGTTCTGCTCTTTTTGGCCCTCAAGTGAAGGATACCTTAACCAGGTGCGAACAAGAAGACAAGACTCTTTCTGCCATGGGAGTCCATTTTTACGCCCCTTCTAGACCGTATCCTAAGGGTCAAAAGGGCGGTAAAATGTGGTTCTGCAAACCTTAGGGAGTTCTGCCGGACGCACGTGGTGAGCTTCCCTCTAGAGGCAGAGGAGGGAACAACAACAGACGCCGCCCTAGGGGCAGGGGGGGTCCGCAGAATCAGGGTAGCAGAGAATCTTTCTCTGACAAACCCTTTCAGCACCCCTGAGGAGCTGCCCGACTGTCCACCTTCGGACGCAGTCGGGGGAAGACTTTCGCTGTACCCCGAAGCCTGGTGCTCCCTTATGCAGGACAAATGGGTACGGTCGATCATATCCCAGGGCTACAAAATCCCCTTTATCCACACCCCACATCAACCAAAAGGGCCTCTACCAGACGTTCCACCCGGTCTGAGAGACCAAGCAGCACTAGAAATTTCAAAGCTGCTTTTAAAAAGAGCCATCCAACCAGTCCCGGCAGACCAACAAGGATCCGGAATCTACTCCAAATTCTTTTTGGTACCAAAAAATACAGGGGACTGGAGACCTATTTTGGATCTCAGCAGACTGAACAAATCGGTTCAAAGAACAAAATTCCGGATGGTCACGCTACAGTCCATTCTTCCCTTTCTGGGTCAGGACAATTGGATGTGCTCTATATACTTTCAGGATGCGTACTGCCATATCAAAATGAACAGGCGCTACAGGAGGTTTCTCCGCTTCTGGCTGGGAGCCAGTCACTACCAATTCAGAGCCCTGCGTTTTGGCCTCACCACAGCCTCCAGGGTGTTTACCAAATGCATGGCAGTGGTTGCGGCTCACTTGAGACATCGAGGATTCCAGGTGTTTCCATATTTGGACGACTGGCTCCTTACTGCCACCACCAGGCATCAGCTTCTTCAAGCCAGGGATTACGCTGTACAAACCTGCAAAGCACTAGGCATCTCTATAAATTTCAAAAAATCTGCCTTGTCACCTTGTCAGCATATTACCTTCATAGGCACTGTGTTAAACACGGTAAGAGTTGTCAGCAAAACTTCCTACGCAAAGAGTATGCGACAACCGCAGTCATGTTCAAGTCCTGTTACAAGAGGACAGGGTCCAAGCCAGGTTTGTACTGAAAACACTTGGTCTGATGGCTGCAACAATCACCTTGCTCCCCCTAGCTCGTTTTCATATGCGGATACTACAGTGGATGCTTTTTTCCCAATGGTCCTGTCAGCAACTTCCCATGTCACACAATATTCTCATCACTCAGTCTTGCAAACGACACCTATCTTGGTGGATGGGCTCACCTCAGGTGCTTCAAGGCAGACCGATTGTTCTCCCCCCCCACCAGTTGCCACCGTGACAACGGACACCTCCATGATTGGGGGGGCATATTCAGGGCAGGACAGTCCAGGGCACATGGCAACACTTCGAGAGACACTTGCACATCAATGTCCTGGAGATGAGAGCGGTGCTGTTGGCGTTGCAGGCTCTCCAGAACTCTCTTCCCACTGGGACGATTGCAATACAGACAGACAATATGTCTGTAGTATGGTACATCAACAAACAGGGCGGAACCAGGTCTTACCCTCTTTGTCGGGAAGCGCTCAGACTCTGGCAATGGACAATCTCTTCTCAGCGGTTTCTGGTAGCAAAACACATTCCCGGGAAGTCCAATGTCATAGCAGACAGGCTGAGCAGGGACATTCTCATGCCCTACGAGTGGTCTCTCAACCAACTAGTAGTGGACCAAATCTTCAGAAAGTGGGGGTCAGCCTTGCTGCGACCTTTTCGCAACCCCTCAAAACAGCAAGTGTCAAGACTTCTTCACCCTCTTCCCTCTTCCGGGCCTCTCTCCCAGAGATGCTCTAGTCCACGATTGGCCCAGGGGTCTCCTTTATGCATCCCCCCTTTCCCTTAATCACTTTGTTAGTCCAGAAAGCAACTGCCTTGAGATCCAGGATGATCCTCATTGCCCCAGACAAGTCTGGTTTCCGTTCCTACAACGTCATCTACCGGAGCAGCCCTGGCATCTGGACCCTGTGCCAGACCTTCTGACCCATCAATCGGGCAGGCTGCACCAATCCCTGTCATCTCTCAACCTCACAGCTTGGCTGCTCCACTTCCAGCCCTAGCCAGACTTCCCTTAATTTCTCTGTCAGTACGTCAGATTATCCTTGCCTCTCACAAGTCTAACACTAGAAGGACGTACGCAAGTAAATGGAAACGTTTCTCTATTTGGGCAGAAAAGAACCAAGTTGATCCCTTTACTGCCCCTGTCCAAACAGTTCTAGATTTTCTAGCGGAACTCTTTCAAAAAGGTTCTTCTTCAGCCACTATCAAAGTCCTGTTGGCTATTGCAAATTTCCACGTTGGCTTGTCAGAGTCTAGTATTATGTCCCACAAGCTCTGCAAAGCCTTTCTGAAGGGTACCCTATTACTTAGGCCCCCAGTCAAAGACCTTCCTCCACCGTGGGATCTAAATTTTGTACTGTCATCATTAATTCTAGCTCCTTTTGAGCCTGCTGCCTCCTGTTCGTTATAACTGCTCTCGTGGAAAATACTTTTCTTGGTAGCTATTACCTCAGTGAGAAGGGTTTCGGAACTACAAGCACTTTCCGTGCACCCCCCCTTATCTTGTTTTTCACAAAGATGGAGTGGCTCTTGGGACAAATCCATCCTTCTTACCTAAGGTACTCTCGGAAAAAAATCTGAATCAGACCATTGATCTCCCAGTTTTCTTTCCAAATTTACACTGATAGAGCTGAGAGAAGATTACATTGTTTGGATGTCCATAGGCAACTACGTTTCTATCCGGATAGAACCAAGCTAACGAGAAAATCAGAGCAACTCTTCGTATCTTCCGCCGAAGGGAAGCAGGGCCTTCCGGTTCCTAAAGTGACCTTGTCCAGATGGTTGACCTCTCTTATCTCTTTAACCTATCAATTGAGGCATAAGGAGCTCCCTATCAAGCCTAGAGCTCATTCAACTAGAGCATTAGCTTCCTCAATTGCTTTTCAAGCGAGATTACCTATGGATTCTATTTGTGCAGCGGCCACATGGGCCTCCCCTCATACCTTCATCTCTCATTACAAACTGGATATTGCCTCCAGGAAATAGGGTTGATTTTGGTTCCACTGTACTCAAGAGTCTGCTCCATTGAGCCACCCGGGACTAAGGTGCTAGGGACTCGGTCCCATCCAACAAGAATGAAGGCGAGATTGACAACTTAACATTAAGAAGTTATGTACTTACCATAATGTTCCATGTTAGTTGTCTTCTCGCCTTCTTTCTTGCTTCCCACCCTCCATCCCCTTAGTCTGGAAAGACCTAGAGTATTGGGTGAGACTTTCCTTGTCACCAGGATTATCCCTTCAGCTAGAGCTCTTCTTCCCCTTTGGTAGCCCTGGTGACAGACAGGCTGTAGGGTTTATAGTTCTACATAGCTCTCAGTTTTATCTTTTTCTAGTGGTGGGACATGTCTGTCCATAGTGCTAGCTATCAAATGAGATCTGGGTATATTTCGCCTAGCATTATGGGACATAGGATAGCCTTGAGCCGGTAAAAATAGCTCTCGAGCTTTAGTATTCGGCCGAATCGGAGCCGAGGTTCGGCTCCGAACCCATCCAGCAAGAAAGAAGGTGAGAAGAAGACAACTAACATGGAACATTATGGTAAGTACATAACTTATTATTATATAACACGATACCACCACCCTTATCAGGTTTCATTATTCTGATACTATTGTTTTACATCAAGTCATTTAGACATTCCCTTTCTTTTATGGTCAAATTATCAGTAAATTGATATCCATTATTTTTCCTATTAAACTGATAAATATCAGAACAAACAATATTTTCAAAATTTTCCACCATTTTATTTGGGGGTGGTATAAAGGTACTCTTTTTCTCAAGTTTCTCATCCTCATTTAATTGGACCTCCCTATTATTATTTTTATTAAATAATAAACTTAAATTAAGCTTCCTACAGTACAATTTTACATCTACTATAGTATCAACCAAATTAAATTTAAATGCTGGTATATATTTCATCCCTTTTATAAACAACGTACCTAGTTCTTCTTTAATACAATAGCTAGTGTAATTATATATTGTTAAATCTTTCACATGGTGAATAATATTTTGTTCATTTTCACATACTGTTTCTGTAACTAAATTTGTTAGTTCCTCATTATTACTACCATCATCGATATTGTTAGTTGTTAATATCTCTAATCGATGCTCTAATTCCTTTTTTGTCGATTCTCCCAGTGTTTTTGTTTTTTCACCGGGGTATAGTATCATCCCCCTTGAAAATTTGTGTACTCCTCATTCTGTATAATACCCTGTTCATCTCTCCTATTATATCTATTTGTAGTACGCTTAATATTCCATTTATATGCTTTGTTCTCCTTATATTGCATAATATCTCTATTTAATTTCTTATTCTTTCTCTCAAATAACTTTTCTGCTGCAGTCTCCGCATATTTAAACTGCTTGTTATATAAAGTGTGCCATTGTTCAAACAATAAATCAGTAATTATATTATTATTCAATTTTTCTATTTCTGATATAGTTCTACTGAGTTTCTCATCATTCTTTTTGATCAATACTTTCATATAGCTTATTCCAAAGGAATTAAATAAACTATTAAATTCCTTCTTTGTATCATGATCTAAATTGATACCCATTGGTACCTTAAAGAATCTTAAACCCATAGGCACAATTTCTAGTGATATACACTTTGTTAAATATGCATTGTCTACTTTAATAGTCTTCACAACATGTAACAAGTTACCAAGTACAAAAATCATTTCTTTTAAAGTAGGATTTTTACCCTTTTTTTTTTTTAAATCAACTTCACATATTATTTCTCTCTTTTCAGTCATTTTAAATTCAACATTACTTGTTAAAAAATCATCCAATTTATTAATACCATTATCGCCCATAATAACATCATAATTTCTAATTCTTGGGCTAGATGATTTATTTACAGTACCTTTAGATGGGATATAATTAGTTTTAGTCATAGTAGCATAAGTCTTAGCCGGTTGCTGTCTCTTAGGGCGAGCTCCCAAACGCTCGCCATCATCTTCTCGATGAAATAATGAAAAATCAAATGTAAAGTCTTTTTCCGAAATCAGACTAGTGTTTAGATTTTCTTGACTACTGTTACCCAAATTATATGGTAAACCTTGGCCAGAAAAGCCAGGTTCTCCTTGACCATTAGGGATGGTTTGCTGGCTATCCACATTAATGCACGTATTCACTGGCTCACATGCTTTATTATTGTCAATCCTTCTCTTTCCACCTTCTTGTAGCAGGCTAACTACTTCCACCAAACGAGCCACTTCGTCACGTAAAGTACGAACCTCTGACTTAATACTGGCAACCTCGTCCTTATCCACTGTAGTATCCGCCGCTTCACTAGATTTCTCCATAGCTGAAAACAACACAGTAAACTTCACCTCACTGAACTGCAACGCCAAATACATGGAAAACTACGGTTCACTTTACTGTCTCAGCTAGTTTAGAGAAACCAGATGCAGGCTATACACAAATAAGGCACAAACCGATAAGTTCTCAATATCAAAATTTAATGTGATAGACCAGAAATGAAAAATTACACACTAATACACAAACTGCTGTTAAGCGCTTCCTGTTTAAGCAGGTGTTAGGTGATAAGCCAAAGTTTATCTTTAAGAAAGGTATGAATATTAAAAGACTATTACAAACCGAAAGTAATGGAAAGTCAAATAATAATACGATGAGGGCAAACACTAAATGTGGAATGTGTAGACAATGTAATTTTATAAACGAAAGTGAAGGTATAAAATTGAAAAATGTAAATAGGACTTGCATTAAATTTAAGAAAGGGAAATGCGATTCAAAGAATATAATTTATTTAGCATTATGTTCTTCATGTTCAGCCTACTATATAGGCAAAACCGAGAGGAATTTTAAGAAAAGAATTTATGATCACGATTATAGAATCAGAGTACATGATACAAAAAATGCTTTGTATAGGCATATTGAAAAGCATGGTACCCATCATAAGTTTAGATGTAATGCGATCCTATCTCGCCTAGATTCATAACTGATGGGCTCAGAGCCAAGAATCGGCTCCGACTCGGCCGATACACTAGCACGAAGTCTCTCATTGGCTGGGCCAACCCTCTTATCCCAGGATGCACCGCGCCCAAACCCCCAGATCTCATTTGCCGCTCCTAGAGTAACGACGTGGTCTCGACTTGGCTGTGGCTAAGTACCCTTCTGTTTTGGCCTTTTGGTCACTTTTTGGCAGTTAGCTTTAGAATTTATACTCAAACAGCTATTTTAATAGCTATCTTGTTGTTAGTTCAATTGTGATTGACTGTGTTTGTCGAATTGTTGTGGTAATCCCTTCTGTTTGACAGGCTACGCCCATTTGAGTTAGAGGACCTTTGCCCTATCTCTTGTAGAGCGTTTAAGTTAGAGCTCTTCCCCCCTTCCCTCCTTGTGTGTTTTGAGTGTGTTACAGTAAGTATGTCTGGCAAAGAAAAGGAACATAAGCCATCGGGCTTTAAAAAATGTTCAAAATGCAATTATAAGATGTCGTTGACAGATGGCCACGCCATCTGTGTTTATTGTTTAGGGGCTAAGCACTTGCAAGAGTCTTGCAGTGTTTGCCATGCTTTCTCCTCTCATGTCCTACATGAGAGAAAAAATAAGCTTATCCTGAAGGGTCTCATCAAACCAGCCTTCGAGGAAGCTTTGGCTTCTTCTCCCTCTTCGAAATCAAAGCAAAAGAAGTCTTCGGCTCCGACAAGTCCGTCGGAGCTGCCTACAAAAAGGGCTAAATCTGTGTCCCCTTCCTCTGCTCCACTGGCCTCGGAGCTGAAGGATTGAGGATCTAAAGCTAGGTCTCCCTCCTCTGCTCCACTGTTTTTGGAGTCTCAGGATGAGAGCTCAGGTACTCTGTCCCCTTCCTTGGCTCCACTGATTTCGGAGCCGCAGGATAGAGGGTCTAAATCGGAGTCTCCTTCATCGCCTCCATTGGTCTCAAAGCTGCTGGAGAGTGTTTCGGCTCTGGGGTCGGTTTCGTCGGCTCCTGAACCGTCGGCGCCGAAGGGGGGGTCTCTGTTCTGGTAGAGTCTGCTTCAGCCCCGATCCTTTTGGAGCCGACCTCCTAGCCTTGTCTCGGAGCCGATAGAAAAAGTCTCTCGGCCCCCTTCTGTTTCCTCCAGGCTTTCAGATTCGGATGTAGATAGGGTGGTCCAGAGGCTCCTCCAGTCACCTGTCTTATCCAAATTATTTTTGGCTCCAGCCCAGTCGGCCCCGGAGCCAGCCCCTTCAGTACCGTTTATTCCTCCTCCTCCGACAACCTTGGTGTCGTCGGAGTCTGAGTTCGTAGAGTTGGGTGAAGTCCTTGAGTCAGTCCCGAGACCCACTGCTAGTCTGTCAGCACTGTCTTCAGCTCCAACCCTTTCTGTGCCTTCCAGAGGTTTCTGTTCTTGGGTGTCCTCAGCCGGGCCCAAGGAGGATTTGTCGGGGCTTCTGGTTTTGGCCCCGAGTCTCCCTCTTGGCGCCTCGGCTAGGGGAACCCCGACACCAGTCATGGTCTCGGGGACGGGCCTCTCCTCAGATTCTGGTGGGCCCGCCTTTGAGGCTATGAGGAGCGCGCTGGCCAAGTCTCTATTGACTTCACCTGAATCTGCGACTCCTTCCCTAGACACGGCAGCTAGAGCTTCTGGTGCCCCCCTGTCTTCGGACAGCGCAGCTCCTAGGCCTGAGGATTCCTCCTTGTGTGGTCCACTGTTTTCCAAGGAGCCTTCAGAGTTCGTGCCTGAAGAGCCCCCCAGGAAAAAATTGTGCAAGAGGAAGCACATAGACTCCCCAGATGAGTCTGTCACCTCGGACACCGACCTCGATGATGCGGAGGGGTCCCCTAAGTCATCCACTGATGATGTCTCGTTCTCCGATATCCTGGACATCTTGAGACAGAGGGGCGACTGGCCATCTAAAACCCCTTCCGCGAAGGAGTCTGTCTTCCTCAAGGCCTTCGGAGCCCAAACCTCTGCCTCCTGGGTGTCTCCACCCTTCGATGAGTTACTGGACCTTATTTGTCGAAGGGTGTGGGAACACCCTGATTCTGCGGAGCCAGTTCCTTCTCGCCCCAACAAGATGTTCTTCGTCTTCCATTGCTGCAGTCCTGACTATTGGGGTATAGTCCACGCCGTCAGGGCGCATTAGACTGACGCCATGGCGTCGGTCTATGCGCATGACCGACGTCATATCCTCAGTCTTTTTGCCGCATGGTCCGCAGAAGCAGTTTTGCGAGTGCAGGTTGGCGTTGACTGAAATATTTCCGCCGGAGTTTCAGACCGAAACAGAGTTGGCTAAGTACCCGTTGGGAACATTTTGGTTTTTCTTGCCTCAGTATTTTCGGA
This sequence comes from Protopterus annectens, assembly GCF_019279795.1. Classification (NCBI taxonomy): domain Eukaryota; kingdom Metazoa; phylum Chordata; order Ceratodontiformes; family Protopteridae; genus Protopterus; species Protopterus annectens. The sequence goes on along the minus strand of NC_056747.1, from coordinate 414,570,229 downwards.
TGTCAGAAAAAGTGAATAATTGTATTTCTTGTGGGAAACAGATACCTCATAGGGATTATCATACCTTGTGTATACCTTGTTTAGGGCCTGAGCGGCGTTGTTGGTTGCCGCTCTTGTGCTAGGTTTAACAAACTATTAAGAGGAGGTTAGACTGTGCCAGGTTAGTGTTTGGGAAGTAATGTAATAATAAATGCCCGCGGATGCTCCCTACCGCCCTCAAGAAGGCGCAAAATAAAAAAACAGTAGATAGGGTTTGAGGAGGAACCGCAGTGACGCCGGTTCTCTTTGGAAGCTCCAGGGAGCCGGAGGTTTTGCCAGGAGTTTCCATGGAGTCCCAGGCAGAAACTATACTCTTACAGGATGTGCCTTCTCAGGAGGTAGGCCAGGCTGAGGGGGCTTCTCAGGTGACTGTTCTTTCCTCTCTTCCCAAGGTAGTTAGGGCCTCTCCTTCTGTTGCCAAAACTTCTATGAGAGGTAGGCCTACTTCAGCTTCAGTGGGGGCTTCTCCTACCATTTCTGGTTCTGTACCTAAGAAACATATGCTTAAGATGGCAGAAGATTTGATTACTATGATTAGGGGTTCTATGCCCCCGCCTGATAAGAGGCCTAGGGTGGAATCTGAGTTTGAGAGGTTTGAACAGTGTTCTGAGGCTTCAGAATCTTCTGTGGAAGATTTGCAGGAGTATCCTACCTATTCTGATTCTGATGTGGATGATTCCACTCCTACAGCGTCTCCACCTGAGGATTTCTCATTTTCAGAGACTTTGCATTCCATGAGGGAGCACTTTAAATGGGAAGGCCAGGATTACTCTGACTCCAGGAAAAGGCTTAGGGAGTTCTTGTTTTACCCCAGCATAGGCCTTTAGCTATTCCTCCTGTGTTGAATGTGGTGGAAGATGTTTTTGCAGAGGCTTGCCTGAACCCTGACTCTTTGCCTCCTGCTCCTGTTAAGCCTGATAGGTATTATAGGGTGCCCGGCTCATAAATATTTGTTTAAGAGTCTCTAGGGCGGACCCAGAAACTATTTCCCAGGGGCCTAAGGGTGTAAAGCTTCTGTGGTTAAAAATCCTGTCCACTGATATAAAGAGGCGAGGGCTTTGGATAGGTGGGGAACGAAAGTGTATACTTCTTCCACTCTAGCCATGAGAGCTTTGAATTGTCAGTTTCACATGTTAAAATATCAAATTACCTTCTTTCACAATTGAAATCTAAGGTGGATGCTTTGGCGGAAGGTATTGAGTGTAAAGAGTTGCTGGATTTGGTTCATGTGTCGAACAAGTGGGTAAGCATTCTTTGCAATGTGGTTTTGATGCTGTACAGGCCTCGAGGGTGGCTGCTACCAGCTCTGTTCTTCGCAGGCATGCCTGGTTGAAGGATCAGAATTTAGCTGAGCATGTTAAGACAAGGATTTTGGATGCTCCTTTACAGTCTGATGTGTTGTTTGGTTCGCCTGTGGAAGCTGTTTTAAAGAAAATGGAGGACAAAGCTAAGTCTATGCAAACTGTTAAAGATTTTTAGCAGGTGCAGCCACGGAAGTTTAGTAGAAATTGGCCCGCTAACGGGTGGACATATGCTGCCTATGATTCTCAGTGTAGGGGTAGGTCTAGACGGTAGGGGCAGGGCTCAAAGTTCTTTAGGCCTAGAACAGGAGTTCACCTGCTCAGACTTCTGGTGAGGGCAGGGGTCAGTCCTTTCGTAAACAGACCCAATGACCTGTTTCTTCAGCTGCCAGCAGATTCACGTCTGGCAGCTCCTTTGGGGAAGACTGTCTCTTTCAAAGAAAATTGGGATTTAATTACTCAAGACAAATGGGTGTTGGATATCATTCACCACGGTTACAGATTTTATTTCCATACAATGCCCCTTTCAAAGGCATGCCAGACGTTCCTCCTCTACAAAGAAAAGAGGCTCACAAGCAAGTTTTACAGTTACTTCACATAGGGGCCATTCAGCCAGTCCCTGTGTCAGAGAGGCCTAGGATTTTATTCTCGCCTGTTCCTTGTACCAAGAAGGGGAACACGTGGAGGCCAATTTTGGATTTATCTCTCCTCACGTTTGGACATTCCCAAGTTCAAGATGTTGACGTTACAACAGCTTTTACCTCTGCTGGGCAAAGATCACTGGATGGTAACTTTGGATCTCAAGGAAGCTTACCTTCATGTGCCTATAAGGCTAAGTATCTCTCGGTTTCGAGCTGGAAATTCTCATTATCAGTTCTCTGCATTGCCCTTTGGCTTATCTACTGCGCCCAGAGTATTCACAAAGGTTCTGGCTCCAGTGATAGCTTACTTCAGGCTTCAAGGAATTCAAATCTATCCTTACTTGGACGACTGCCTGATTCTGGCTCAAGAAAAGGAAGACCTTCTACAGCATCTGGAATATGTTATAGCAGTGCTAAGATGCCTAGGGTATTCTGTGAACGAAATAAGTCCAGTCTAGTACCCTCTCAAGACATGTGCTTTCTGGGTGTAAGACTGAATACAGCAGCCCAGATGGCCTTTTAACCCCGGACAAACAAAAGAGTCTGTCACTTTACTTCCATCAACTATCTCATCAGTCCGTGCTGACTGCAAGGACAGTCCTTCAAGCATTAGGGTTCATGGCATCTTGTGTTCTGGTGCTTCCCAATGCCAAACTGCATATGAGGAAGCTACAATGGTATCTCAAAATGTATGGACACAGCACTGCCAGGATTTGGACACTGTCATTCAAATAATACCTTGCATTCAAAAGGAATTTTGTGGTGGGCTCAGGAATGTCACCTAAACAAGGGACTCTCTGTGACCCGCCAGAGGCAAGTCAGATTCTAACGACAGATGCCTCGGACATTGCTTGGGGAGCTCATCTAAATGGAAAGTGGATACAAGACAAGTGGCCTGCCAGACTACAGCATCTACATATCAACATGAAGGAGATGTTAGCAGTCCAGTTTGCATTAATGGCTTTCAAGGAGTTACTTCTTCCTGGGCAGGTGTTGATTCTAACAGACAACACAACTGTCATGTGGTACATCAACAAGCAAGGGGAACACATTCTTATCCTCTATGCAGGCAAGCAATGATTTTATGGGAGACTGCTGAGCTTGCAACTAACTCTTCAGGCAAGGTTTCTGCCAGGAGCACAGAACTCCTTAGCAGATGTGTTAAGCAGACAAATCATGGATCCCCACGTGGAAACTGGATCTTCATGTATTTCAGAAACTGACAGTGTCATGGGAACTCCAGACATAGATCTGTTCGCTTCTCCACTAAACCACCAGCTGCCAAAGTATTGCACAAAGGGGTTTCATCACACAGCTTGGAAAGTGGATGCTCTGTCTTTCAGTTGGAAAAACCTTCATGTGTATGCCTTTCCACCTCTACCGCTTCTTCCAAAGGTACTATTAAAGGTCAGACAAGACAGGCCAAGGATGATTTTGATAGCTCCAGATTGGCCTCGGCAACACTGGTACCCACTTCTACGGAGTCTGGTAAAGAAGCCTCCATGGCCTTTACCTCTGATTCCTCATCTGTTATCTCAGAAGGACGGTCATCTGCTCAATGTCAAGCTTCAATCTCTTCATCTCACAGCTTGGCATATTCTGTGTTGAAACACAGTAGGCCTCAACTTCCTCAACAAGTTTTAAATGTGATTATGGAAGCTAGAAGGCCTAGTACTAGGAGAGTGTACGCAGAAAAATGGAAGAGATTTTTATTTTGGAGTACAGCAAAGAATTTGGAGATTTCAGAGCCTAATTTGAGTGTGGCTCTTCAATATCTTACTGAATTATTGGACAAAGGTTTGTCCTTCTCTTCCATAAAGATTCATGCTGCAGCAATTTCAGCTCACTATGATTGTGACCCACCTTTGTTTTCGCATCCTTTGTTCAAGCAGTTTCTTAGAGGCAAAGAATATAAGACCCCGAGCTCCTACTCCTGCTTGGGATCTCAATTTTGTGTTGGAAAATCTTACTCTACAACCTTTTGAGCCTGCAGCTACTGCTGAATTGAAATATTTATCATGGAAGACTGCTTTTCTGTTGGCTATTACTTCTGCAAGAAGGGTGTCTGAGTTGCAGGCCCTTATGGCAGTAGAGCCCTTTTTGATTTTCCATAAGGAAAGGGTATCATTACGTACTAATCCTTCCTTTATGCCTAAGGTGGTTTCTAGTGTGGCTTTAAACCAAACTATTCATTTGCCTCGTTTTTGCAGATCCTCAAAATAAAGGGGAAAAGATTTTGCACACTTTAGATGTACACAGGCAATTGCGTTATTATTTGAGCAGGACTAAGAATTTTAGGCAGTCTCAGCAGTTACTCGTTTCTTTTGCTTTGAGTTCACAGGGCAAGCCTGTGTCAAAACAAACTATTTCTAGGTGGATTGGCTTTTGCATTGCATTTTGTTATTCCCATCATGGCAAGGAGATTCCAGCTGGGATTAGGCCGCATTCCACTAGGGCTACTGCCACTTCAACGGCATTTCTAAGGGGGGTGGCAACTAAGGATATTCTGGAAGCAGCTACTTGGAGTTCAGTGCATACTTTCTCTAGGCATTATCACCTTCCTATATACTCTAAGACTAGGGCTGGTTTTGCCACAGCTGTTTTACAAGGCATGTTGTCAGCTCCTGCTACTTTATAATTTGCCAGCCTCCTTACCTCTGCTTTGGGATTCTACCCAATAGTCAGGACTGCAGCAATGGAAGAGTTTGTTAAATGTAGATGTTCGAGGATTCCATCCCTCCTTCCTCTGTGTTTAGGGGTGGTTGTGTAGGTGAGTTTACATGCTTATATTTTATATATATATATATTGTTGTATATATTATACATGTTTTGGTGCAGGTTGTTTTGGGACTTGTCTTTTGGGTCTTCTGACATCTGGGGCAAGAAAAGACTGAGGATATGACGCCGGTCATGCGCATTAGTACCCTGACGCATCGTGCCAGCCACGCGCTTCTGACCCCACGCCAGCCTTATACTCTGGTATTCGGGCCGACTGGGACGCCGACTATACCCCAATAGTCAGGACTGCAGCAATGGAATCCTCGAACATCTACATTTATGGTAGGTACAAAACTGTACTTTTTTATCTGCACCCCCTGGCAAGGAGTTTCTAACCAAGGGAGTTCCGGTTGATGCTATGGTGGTGGCGTCTGCCACCCAGCAAGATGTGGCAGAGAGGCATCTACTTCTATCCATCCTCCTAACAAGGAGTCCAGGAGCATGGATAGGTATGGGAAGCATACCCTGACGTCACTGACCTTTACCCTTTGGTCGCTGAATTATTTGTCACTTTTACGAGGCTCCAAAGGGATCTCATAAAGGAGTTGGGAGATACCGTGTCGGGTAACGTGCCTGAGGCATTGACGCAATCTGTCTACCCTTTCGTCCATTGCTAACTCGTCCATGAGGCTCATATCGTATGTAGCCGAAGGGGTGGGTAGGGCAGCGAGTTAGGGCGTAGCCCTTAGGAGGCAAGCTTGTGTCACTTTGCGGAGGTGTTAAAGTCTTCCTTCACCGACACTCCATTCGATGGGTCCTCTCTCTTTGGACCCAAGGTGAAAGACACACTCACTAGATGTGAGCAGGAGGGTAAGACTTTGTCTGCCGTTGGGGCCCGTTTTTCGCTTCCTTCGAGACCTTATCCCAAGGCTCAGAGGGGAGGAAAGATGTGGTTCAGAAAGTCCCAAACATCTTTCCCTGCCCGTCAGAGTGACCTCCCCCCCCCCTTCCAGAGGCGGGGGGAGATTATTCTGGAAGATGTCACCCCAGAGGTGGCGGAGGCCCCCGCAACTCAGGAGACCGCAAATCCTTTCACGGTTCCTCCTTCCAGCGTCCCTGAGGGACTGCTCGACGGTGCATCTCCGGAGCCAGTCGGGTGTCGATTCTCGACGCATCCAAGGGCCTGGGGTTCCATCACTCAGGATCAGTGGGTGCTTCGTATCATCGCCGGAGGTTACACCATTCTCTTTATCCGTCCCCCTCCACCGTCAAGGAAAATCCCGGACGTGCCACCCAGTCAGTGGGATCAAGCAGCCATAGAGGTCACAAAGCTGCTCAGAAAGGGAGTCATCCAGCCAGTCCCCGCAGACCAGACCGGATTAGGAACTTAAAGTTATTTTTGGTGCCGAAAAGAACAGGGGACTTGAGACCCATTCTGGACCTCAGCCACCTAAACCGCTTTGTAAAGAAGTCCAAGTTCCGGATGGTCACGTTGCAATCCATTTTCCCATTGCTGGAAAAAGGAGTATGGATGTGCTCCATCGATCTCAAGGACGCCTATTATCACATCAAGATAAACAGGGCGTCCAGGATACATTTATGCTTCCGCCTAGGAGCCAGTCACTTCCAGTTCCGAGCCCTGCCCTTTGGTCTCACCACAGCTCCCAGGGTGTTTACCAAATGTCTGGCAGTGGTGACGGCTCACCTGAGACGTCTGGGATTCCAGGTGTTTCCGTATCTAGATGACTGGCTCCTCACCGCCCCCACCAGGCATCTTCTTATTCAAGCCGTGAGTGCTACCATCGAGTTGGGACACCTATTAGGAATTACATTCAACTGGGAAAAGTCTGTATTGCTGCCATCACAGCGTATTGCCTTTATAGGCAAAGAGCTAGACTCTGTCGAGATGCGAGCATTCCTTCCAACAGAGAGGATAAAGATACTACAGGACCAAGTCCTAGCCTTACTACCCTGAAGGAAAGCCCCAGCCAGGATGGTCCTTCAGTTTTTGGGGTCGATGGCAGCCGCCATTCTTCTGGTCCCTCTGGCAAGATTGCACATGCGAATTCTGCAATGGCTCCTGTCGACCCAGTGGTCGTACCAAGATCTGCCCTTGTCCTACCCAATTCTCATCACGGAATCCTGCCGGCGAGATCTTCGTTGGTGGCTTCTCTCATCCAACCTGAACCAGGGGCGACTCTTCTGCCCCCCTCCCCCATAGTGACCATGGACGCCTCCCAGATAGGGTGGGGGGGCATTATCTGGACAGGATGGTTCAAGGCTCGTGGCAGGATCACGAAACCCACTTACATATCAATGTTCTAGAAATGAGGGCAGTGCTTCTAGCGTTGCAGGCACTTCACAGCTCTCTTCCCAAGGGTACCATCGCAATCTTCTCAGACAATATGGCGGTAGTATTGTACCTGAACAAGCAGGGAGGAACCAGGTCTTATCCTCTTTGCAGAGAAGCCATGAGAGTTTGGAACTGGGCAATCGCTTCCCAGAGATTTCTAGTGGCAACGCACATTCCGGGGAAGTCCAATGTGATAGCAGACAGGCTGAGCAGAGTTATTCTGATGCCTCACGAGTGGTCCCTGAATGACCGAGTAGCGGCTCGGATCTTCTCCAAGTGGGGGTTTCCCTGTTGCGACCTTTTCGCCAGCCCCTGGAAAGCGAAGTGCAGCAATTTCTTCTCCCTGATCCCCCCCCCCAAGGGGAGTCACCCAGGGACGCTCTAGTCCACAATTGGCCCTCCGGTCTGCTCTACGCCTTCCTTCCGGTCCCACTACTGCCAAAGGTGATTCAGAAGGCGATCTGCTTGGGAAGCAGCATGATTTTGATCGCACCATACTGGCCCCGCCAAGTTTGGTTTCCTTTCCTTCGGAAGTATGCAGTGAAGGATCCTTGGATTCTGGACCCAGTTCCAGACCTCCTGACTCTTCAGTCAGGTCAGGTCCATCCATCACTGCGAACTCTCAAGCTAACGGCTTGGCTGCTCCGCTTCCGACCTTAGTCAGACAGCATATCCTTTCGCCTGAGGTGGTCCAGATTCTGTCTTCTTCTCACAGAGCTTCCACTAAGGAGATGTATTCTAATAACTGGAAAAGGTTTGCCATTTGGGCCCAGCGGCACAACCTTGACCCTCTGACAGCCCCGGTGTCGGCAGTATTAGATTTTTTGGCAACTCTTTTTAGACAGGGTTCCGCTGTCTCAATGCATAAAGTTCAATTGGCAGTGATTTCTAATTATCATGTTGCCTTTGAGCCTTCACTCATGAGTCATAAGTTGTGTAAGGCCTTTCTTAAGGGAGCTTGGTTGCTTCGCCCCCGGTGTCGCAACCTGTTTTGCCATGGGATTTGAATGTAGTTTTAGGAGCCTTGACATCTCATCCCTTCGAGCCAGTGGCCACTTGTGAGCAAAAGTTCTTATCTTGGAAGACTGCCTTCTTGGTAGCTATTACTTCAGCCAGAAGAGTTTCGGAGCTTCAAGCCCTCTCTGTTAAGCCCCCTTATCTCATCTTTCACAACGATAGAGTATCTCTAAGACTAAACCCGTCATTTCTTCCGAAGGTTTCTTCTGCTCTTTGTCTGCAGCAATCTATAGAGCTACCAGTTTTCTTTCCAAAATTTTCCAACAAGGCAGAATACAGACTTAGTCAGTTGGATGTGCATAGCCAACTGAGGTTTTACTTGGATAGGACACAGCAGCAGAGGAAATCAGACCAGTAGTTTGTGGCCTTTGCAGAGATAACAGGATTGGCAAAGCAGTAACCAAGACCACTGTTGCTAGGTGGATTAGGGATTGTGTTTAATTTATTTATGCATCAACAGGAAGGGACCTTCCATTTCCAGTTAGAGCGCATTCTACTAGGGCTATGGCAACTTCAGTGGCATTCCACGCCAGGCTGTTGGTGGCTGAGATATGTGCAGCAGCCACTTGGGCTTCTCCACATACTTTTATTTCTCATTACAAACTGGATGTGGCCTCTAGAGGTCGGGCGTCCTTTGGTTCCACAGTGCTCAGGAGTGTTTTCCAGTGAGCATCCCAGGATCTAGGTGCTAGGGACGCTGTCCCATCAGTTATGAATGTAGGTGAGATAGGATCGCATTACATCTTTTAGTTATGTACTTACCATAACAATAGATGTATGTGATCCATCTCGCCTACATTCTTACGTACCCGCCCTCCTTCCCCCTACCTGTTGGATCTGGAGGAAACACTATTGTACAGTTGGAGTGGCACATGTGAGTGAGTTGTTGTGGGGCAAACAAGATCTGGGGGTTTGGGCGCGGTGCATCCTGGAATAAGGGGGTTGGCCCAGCCAATGAGAGACTTCGTGCTAGTGTATCGGCCGAGTCGGAGCCGATTCTCGGCTCCGAGCCCATCAGTTATGAATGTAGGCGAGATGGATCACATACATCTATCGTTATGGTAAGTACATAACTAGAAGTTTTGCCATTATAGATCAGGTCTTATCAAATAATAGGGGAGGCGATATAAAAACTATTTTAAGTAAAAAAGAAAGCATCTGGCAGATATTAACAGATGCTACTAAAGAACCAGGTATCAACGATTATGTATCTATAAAACCATTTTTAATGTTGCGCTGATACTGGTTAATAGGTTGCACTATGTGAAGTTATAAAACTGTATATGTTGTTATTGATAGATTTTAGATTGTAATTACATATTTTAACAGTATTGTAAAATATTTTACATGTATTACATATTTTTAAGGACTAGTTATATCATAGGTTTATAAAGTATATACATGAATTGATTTATGTTTGTTTAGAATTAAATGGAGCACTTGCACTTTAAATGTAACATACCAGATGTTTGGTGCCAAAAAGATTTTAAATGTTCTATGTTTTGAATCTAACAGCTATTCTGAAGAAGTTTGTGTATCGCAAATGAAAGCGCTTAACAGCAGTTTGTGTATTAGTGCGTGATTTTTCATTTGTGGTCTATCACATTAAATTTTGATATTGAGAATTTATCGGTTTGTGCCTTATTCGTGCTTTATTCGAGTATAGCCTGCATCTGGTTTCTCTAAACTAGCTGAGACGGTAAAGTGAACCATCGTTTTCCGTGTATTTGGCGTTGCAGTTCAGTGAGGTGAAGTTTATGGTCTTCTTCACATTTAAAATACCTCTGGCATCACCCCATGCAGAAAACTTGCTGTTTCGGCTGTTTTTCCATCTCTCTCAACTTTCTGATTTCAAAGCTTGCATTTGCACTTGTTTCCTCCCCTTTCCTGTAATTAGTCTAGTCCAGATATAGATTTGCTGTATCCAGGACTGTTTTTAAGCTCCTAAGGGCCCCCAAGGCTCTCTGTGTGGGAGGGAAGCCTGCTAGCTTATCAGTGGGCGTGGTAAGCACTAGGTAACCTATATTCCACATAAGGAGTGGTTTCTGGCCCAGAAATTGTATTTTTTTTTTTTGCCGTTTGGGCAATTTTTCCATCTCTCTCTCAATTTTCTGATTTAAAAGCCCACATTTGCACTTTTATTTCCTGTAACTAGTCTAGTTCAGATACATATTCTTAGTTTTAGCACTTGAATTTGCTTATTCGTGCTCAGCACTTGTTCAGAACTTGTAAGCACTAAATTAACTAAAAATTAATGCAACACTCAACCTTCCTCATTACCTAGAGGAAAACAGTTTTTGTACTTACTTTCCTCACTTGCATAGAGAATAACAGCTATTGTACTCACTTTCCTCACTTGTCTAGAGGAAAATAGTTTTTTTATTCAGGCATGTCCAAGGGCCAGCTCCCAGTGTTCTCTCCTATCTATCTGATGAATCTGGGCACCTTGGGACAATGTAGCAATTGCTTCATGTACACAGACAAACCTCTTCTCCTACCACACAACACTACAACCTATGAGAGATGCACTTGTGTAACTAACCAAACTGGAGGTTAAGCTCTCTCCAACCAAGACTAAACTTTTCAGTCAAGAGGAGAAGGTAAACACTTGCACCACACCACACTCATCACATAGTCCCACTAAACCTATACCACCAAAATCCACACATAGAAACAAATGAAATTTGCAGAGGCTCTCAATAATAATCTGCTCAAGCAACAGAGACCGCCAAAGCAAAAACACAATCAATCTCCACTCCCCAACACAACCCAAATGAGACATAGCCCACAGACTTGTGTGCCACTCAACCACAGCCCATAAGGCAAAACAACATACCCAACACACTAGTAGGTGACTCTGTAGTCAGGCATGCTGATGTCCCTCTCACCAGGCTAAACAAGGAGAAGGTTACTGTCAGCTGCCTGTCCGGTGCCTGGATCCGCCACATAACCCACTCACTCTGGTCACTCCACAACAAGTACAAGTATGACTCTGTCATTGTCCATATTGGTGTGAATGACCTGAGACGTATCTCCCTTGACTACATGAAAAGAGACATGGAAGAGCTCTCCGATCTTGTAGCCCAGGCAGGTGTGACCCTAGCCCTGAGTAGCATCGTGCCATTGCCCAGAATTATACCGCAGTACAAGGACAAAATTGATTGACTTCAACAATTGGCTAAGCTTCTTGTCATTCTGAGGGGATCCAGTATCTGTCTGTCTAGGATGACGTGGTTGACAGACCATGATGCTTTGCCAGATATGGCCTGCCCCTGTCACCCCTGGGATTCCGGATACTGGCTAAGGCTGTTGCCACCGCATAGCACCTTTTTTATGCAAGGTACAAATGACAAATTTATCACCGTAACAGGAACATGCAAGCAAAAACTGAGGGTAATGCTCCTCAATGCTAGAAGCCTAAATCTCAAAATGCACTCCCTCGAGGCACTCCTTAAAATGGAGAACATCGATATCTGTGCAGTGACTGTGAGACCTGGTTCAAGGCTCTAGAGAGTACCCCTGCATTACCTGGCTATAACTCGTACCACACTTTTCGGCCATCTAACCTGGACTGGAACACCAAAGGCGGAGGTTTGTCCATATTCATTAAGGATATCCCCATCTCCAGGCTAGTTGCTCAGTATAATGCATCTGAGGTTATCCAAGTGCAACTAACTCTGGGCAAAACTGCGCTCCAATTTGTAGCTTGCTACAGATCCCCTACCATGCCCCAGGATTCCCACTCCTCTTTTCTTGATGTACTGAGAAATATTAGGGTTCAGCCAAACACCCTAATAATAGGCAATTTCAACTACCCCCCCCCCCCCCCATTAAATGGGAAAACTACTCATGTACCAACTCATTTGTTCAACGCTTTCTGGAATTTATAAATTCCAATGCCCTGGATCAACTTATCCACACCCCCACCAGGGGCAAGAATATCCTAGACCTAGTCATTACCAGCATGAGTGACCGGTGTTCCACACCTGAAGTTAACTCCTTGTTGGTCAGATCCGACCATAAGCTAATCACCCTAGATATCCATATCCCGCCCCCTCACCTCATTAAGGAAACCACAGTAAAAAAATTTCTCCAAAGCCAACTTCATGCTGCTTAAGACAGAAGTGGCGAACTTCATGACACCCATGCAGATGGACAATACCATTACGACTGCTGAATCCTACACAAATGCACTGTGTAAGCACTTAGACGAGTGCATGGATCATGCTATCCCAAACAGAACCAAGACGCTATCCTCCAAAAAAAAGAAGCCAATCTGGTGGTCCCCTGCCATAAACAAATTCTACAACAGAAGGAAGAAACTGTTGAAAAAGAGAGAAAAATTCCATGAGTGGAGGAGCTCCCTGGTAAGCCTCAGCAAGAAGATGAGATCCCTTGCAAGATCCTCCAAAGCTAGCTACGAAAACAAAATCGCCACTGATTCTAGGAACATCCACAAAGCATTCTATAGATATGTCAAGAATCTCAATGGCAACACCCAGATCTGCTCTGAGTTGCAGCACAATGGCACGAAAATTACAGAACCAACTGATATTGCCAACATCCTGGCAGATAGGTTCAGTGCTAACTTTACCCCCTCTCACCCCCTAAAGGGTCCATATCTATACAGGAAGAATACAGATTCCCTGTAATCACAACTACACAGGTAAACGCTGCACTCTGTAAAAGCCAAAAACACAGCATTCATGGGACCAGACAACATCCCAAGCTGTGTTTTACACAAACTTCAGAACAAACTGGCTTCCCACCTAAGCACCATGTTTAATCAGCCTCACGTCAGGCTTTGTACCCATTGAATGGTACACAGCAACAGTTATTCCACTCCACAAAGGGGGAGCCACCGCTGATCCACAGAAACTATCGCCCAATTAGCCTGATGAACCTGGTCTGTAAGGCCATGGAACGTATCATCATGCAACTCATTAACAAAGACATTGGTAACCTCCAAACTTTGGACCCCACCCAGTTCGGGTTTGTGAAAGGCAGATCATGCCTCCTGAACCTGATCGATTTCTTTGAGACAGTCACCAAAGCCATAGACTAGGGTAAGGTGGTTCACACAGCCTATCTTGACCTCGCCAAGGCTTTTGACACCATCCCCCATTCTGGAATTATAGCTGAAGTCACTAAACTAGCTATAAATCCCTACATCACAAGATGGGTTGCCAACTGGCTCACTGACAGAACCCACACTGTAAAAGTTGCAGACTCTAAATCTGACTTCAAGCCCATGACAAGTGGAGTACCACAGGGTTCAATTCTGGACCTCTCCTGTTTGGTATCTACTTCTCTGAAGTACAGGCTAACACAGAAGGCCTTTGGCTAACAAAGTTCGCAGATGACCGCAAACTAGGAGCCATAGTAGAGTCCCCAAATGATGTGGACATCCTACATCAGGGCCTCACTGAGACAGATGCCTGGTGTCAGAGCCATGGCCTCAAGCCTCGATGCCAAAAAGTGCATCGTCATCCCCTTTGGTAAAAACTCTGTATCCATGAACTTACCTCATAGTCGTCAGTCTACTTAACGCCTATTGTGTGATGAGACCTTGGGACCCAGGTGGACAGTAGTCTCTCCTTTGATAATCACATCACCACAGTAGTCAGGAAATCCTTCTGTGTGGCACACCATTACAAAAGGGTTCTCATTCAGGAAAAAAGAGGTTATTATTCCCCTGTACTCGACACTCATTAGACCCATTAGAGTACAACGCCCCTTTTGGAATGTACTTCACAAGACATCTGCAGCAGCTGGAAAGGCTGCAGAAGTACCTCAGAAAGGGGATTACTGGCCTCAAACAGATGCCCTACACTGACCGTCTCAAAAAACTCCAGCTTTACTCTGTAGCATATCCCCTACTCCGAGGTGATCTCTGCCTAACATATAAAGCTATGTCAAACCCAGAGCTGTTGGACATGCTACACTTAAAGAAATCCCAATCCCTCTTAACTATACACTCTAGGGACCTAAACCTTGTCACCACAATAAACAGGACATGCTGGAGGGATAGATTCCTGTCCCAGAGACTTCCCATACTCTGGAACAAGCTACCCATCTATGTCAAGCAAAGTTCCTCATTAGCACTCGTCAAGAAAAATCTTGATGAGTGGATGGGAAATAGGAAATGCACCCCGGGGATCAATTCTGTGGCTCTGCTTTGCAGGGGCACAGGAAAATAACTTCCTTGGGTGGCGTAAGCCAGGGAACCTTGGTGGCTAGGCTTACTTAGGGCCTTGGGCCGATAGCCTAGTATTTACTTATGAACAATGTAACATACAATTTGTCATGAAGTTTGTATACAGATGTTAACAGAAAATGCTGTACTTAACAGTTACTTCAGTCCCTCCAGTTTCCTCCTACATTAATGGCATAAAGTGAGGTACAGTAAAATCCCTGTTATCTGGGACTCGAGCAACTGGCACTCTTAAGCAACCGCCATTTGATTGGCTCATATGCCATTGTACAAGCCAATCAAAAATCGCAAAGCATATCTCGAGCAACTGGAACATGCACTTAACTGGCATCTACCTATCCCATGGGTGCCAGTTAAGTGAGACTTTGCTGTATGTGCTTTACAGTTCACCAACCAGTTTAATACAGTCAACAACATTTCACTCTTTCTCAGTTGCTACTTGCAAAGCCACATTTTGCATGTCTACTCTTGTATCTAATGGGGGTTAATGTTTTACAGTGTGTCATTTATTCACTAATTTCACAATGTTTTTGTCTTCTTCCTCATCATCTATATCTACAAACTCTTCTTTGGTTCCTATGTGAAGTGCTCCTGATTCTTGTAGTTGGCTTTCTTTTTTATATCATTTAAGCATTTTCCCTTGGAATAATGTAAAAGGTTTCACTGGCAACCTGTCTTTGTGGGCTTTGTTGTTATTAGACGAATAAGAAACAGAGTCCCCTTTTCCTGCTGGCTTACTCTTTCCTAAACTTTTTTAATTTATTCTTTAGCTTGTTCTGCATCCATAAATGTCTTTGGTCTTTCTGGAAAAAAAATTCTCAAAACGGCTGGATGCAACAGATTCAAAATCACAACTGACTCACTATATTCCTGATTGTAGGAATAAACATGCTTCTCTTCTGCCTGGTACAATGAATAATTATTTTCCACAAACAGTCAGTTATCCGCAGACTTTATTACTTTTCCTTTCTGTCACAGTTTTGTCAAGAACAGCTCTTCATGCTGCTGCTATTGCATCTTTGCTAATGTAAGCCGTGGCTGCTTCCTGTCAGCCAGGTTTGGAGCATATAAACAGAAGTGCCCTCTCAATTAACAAATCTTATGAACAAGCATTTACTCATTCTACTGTTATAAAGTTAAGTCTGTTTATTCCAGTTTCTCTGGTACATTTTTTTTTATCAAATCACCTGAATAGCTAGTTAGAGCTGCGAAACCAGCTCAAGTTTTGTTTTATTTTCTGGTTGATGTCCTTCAAGGATGCATCTGCAGTCATAACAAATGGGTTGTCCTGTCGTCAGGCAGCCCTTCAGTCGGCCGGATTCCAAAGTCTGGGTCTGGCCTCGGCTGGTGTCGCACTTCACCCGACGTCATCTCTGCTGGTCTTCGGGTATAAAGGCATCAGCCGACGCCATTTTCCCCAGTCTTTCTTGCCGCGTGGCGCCCGAAGCAGAAGCTGTTCGCAAGTACCGGTCGGTCAGATCCAGAGATTACTACTACCGAATACTACTTCGAAGACTTCTAAAAAGCTAAGTACCCCGTTGGGGACTCTTTCTTGCCTCAGCCGATGTCAGAAAAAGTAAATAACTGTTTAACTTGTGGGAAACAAATACCTCATAAAGATTTCCACTCTTACTGCTTACCTTGTTTAGGCCCAGACCACGACGTAGCAGCCTGTTCAGCCTGTGCTTCCTTCAACCGACGAACGCTTAGGCGTCGGTCGGAGTTCGCTGAACAGTTTTTCGGCTCAGATTTTGTGTACATTATGCCGTCGGATCCTCCAACGTCTCAAATTGTTAAACGCAAAGAAAAAGACCGACACTCGCGGTCCGCGGTTTCGGCCGAAACCACGGTTAAGCAAACCGCGAGTGTCTCTGTTTCGGCCGAAACCGAGCAAACGGGTCAATCTTCAGCCGAATCCATGACTACTACCGAGGCCCCTGCTACCCTAGTTGAATCGGCCTCTGAAGTTTTGCCTACTACTGTGGTTCCTTTAGAATTATCGGACACCATCCCTTTGGATGTCTCTACCCCAGCACGTGGTGCTGCTAGGCCTCCTGCAGCCATGTCTATTAAGGCCTTTGCCAGGGCTAAAGCAGCCAAATCTGCTAAATCAGTGCCTGTTAAACCCCCCTCACACAGGCCCAGTTCCAGTTCTCAAATGCTTACTCTGGCAGAGGATCTCATCTCTTTAATAAGGGGAGCCCAATCTCACCCAGACAGGGCCTCTCAGCCTCCTGAAAAGAGACCTAGAGCAGAGCCCCCAGAACCAGTGTCCTCAGATGATTCTTCTAATGACTCAGACATTACAGACCAACCAGAGGCCCCTTTGTCTACTTATGAAGATTCCGATGCTGAGGAATCTATTCCATCTGCCTCTCCACCAGAGGAATTTTCCTTTGGGGAAACTTTACATGCCATGAGAGAGCAATTCCAATGGCAGGGACAAGATTTCTCAGATTCAAGAAAAAGGCTTAGGACCTTTCTACACTTACCGCAACATAGGCCCTTAGCTATACCTCCAGTTCTTCCTGTTGTGGATGATGCATTTAATGATGTTTGCACTGCTCCTGATACCTTACCTCCAGCCCCTGCCAAACCCGATAGGTTTTACAGGGTTCCGGACACTCATCATCACCTATACAAGGCCCCACTCGCAGATCCTGAGACTATCTCCCAGGGGCCTAAGGCAGTAGCTTCGACCTCAGCAAAAAACCCTCTCCCTTCTGAAAGGGAATCCAGGTCCTTAGAGAGATGGGGTAAGAAAGTTTGCACCTCTGCTACCCTCTCAGCTAGAGCTTTGAACTGTCAGTTTCATATGATCCAATACCAAGAGTTTATGCTTGATCAGTTAACTAAGAAACTGTCCTCTGATGATTCCTTAGATAAGAAATATGTTCTAGAAATGGTGAATAACATTCAGCAGGTTAGTAACCATTCTTTAAAATGTGGCTATGATGCACTGGAGGCTTCATTTAGATCAGCCATGACTGGCACAGTTATAAGAAGGCATGCATGGTTGAAAGAACAGGTCTTGCCGGATCATGTTAAAGCAAAGCTGTTAGATGCTCCTATGGATAAGGCCAGTCTATTTGGTTCTCCTGCCCAGCAAGTAATGAAGAAAATGGAAGAGAAGGCAAAATCTGTACAAACAGTTAAAGATTTCTTACAGGTTCAGCCCCCAAGGTTTAGCAGAAACTGGCCTTCCAAAAATTGGTCCTTTCCAGACTCCTCTAAATCTCAGAGAGGCAGGAATAGACGTTCCAGAGGCAGAAATCAATCCAGAGGAGGTGCCTACAGAGGACGCCAGTGGCAAGGCAACAACCACCGAGGCACAGACACAGCCACTGCCACTGCAACAGGACAACCACAGTGACTTGGCTCTGACACCGCCTACCAGGGAACAGATAGCAGCACCCTTAGGCGGAAAGTTAGCCTTATTTTCAAAAAGTTGGCACTATATCACAAAAGACAAGTGGATTTTGCAGACTATAGACCAAGGCTACAGGTTTCATTTCCACACCTTACCAGTAAAAAGAGGAATGCCAAACCTACCTCCAAATCAGAAAACAGAAGCTCTAAAACAGATAGCTCAATTAACAGAAATGAGAGCTGTGGAAAAAGTACCACCAACAGAGCAGGGCAAAGGATTCTACTCCAGACTCTTCCTAGTACCAAGAAAAGAGAAAAGTTGGAGACCTATTCTCGACCTGTCCGCCTTAAACACATTCATCATTGTTCCAAAATTCAAAATGCTGACCTTGCAGCAACTTCTTCCCATGCTGGGCAAGGAGTGTTGGCTGGTAACTCTAGATCTCAAGGAGGCATACCTGCACGTCCCCATAAGACCAAATTGCAGAAGATACCTCAGATTTCTTGCAGGATCAGAGCATTATCAATTCTCAGCATTGCCCTTTGGTTTATCTACTGCGCCCAGAGTATTCACAAAATGCCTGGCATCAGTAATCGCTCATTGCAGGCTACAGGGAATCCAAATTTATCCTTACCTGGACGACTGCCTGATTCAAGCGGACAACAAAAGCAAGTTGACAAAAGACTTAAAAAGAGTCATTTGCTTACTACAAGCCCTGAGATACACAGTCAATTTAAAAAAATCAAGACTAATACCATCCCAAACAAGAACGTTCTTGGGTGCAGAATTGGACACAGTAAAGCAGATGGCATTCCTAACTGCAGAAAAACAAGAACAACTCCCTCTTTACTTCTTGGCATTAACAAAGCAGAACAAACTAACAGCAAGGAAAGTACTGCAGGCCTTGGGCTTCATGGCATCATGCATAATACTGGTCCCCCCATGCCAGACTGCATATGAGAAAACTTCAGTGGTACCTAAAGAATGTATGGTCTCAACACAGGCACAGCTTAGAAACCGAAATTCCACTAATCCCATGCCTGAAACAAGAGTTCTTATGGTAGGCTCAAGCATGCCAGTCAAACCAAGGCTTGCCCTTCCAAAACTTACAAGCAAGCCAAACCATCACAACGGACGCCTCAGACCTAGGTTGGGGGGCCCACATGCTGGACAAATGCATACAAGGATTATGGACCCCAGATCAACTGCACCTGCACATAAACCAAAAAGAAATGCTGGCAGTAAAATTAGCAATCCAGAATTTCAGACCATTCCTCAAAGAAGGCCATTTGATGATAAGGACAGACAACACCACAGTCATGTGGTACATCAACAAACAGGGAGGCACTCATTCATACCCCCTATGCAGAATGACTCTGGACCTATGGAATATGGCTCTGAGTTACAACATTCAGTTACAGGCAATATTTGTACCGGGGAAAGAAAACATCCTAGCAGACATGTTAAGCAGAACAACCTCTGATGCTCACGAATGGATGCTACACCCGGACATCTTCAAGGCCATCACACAGAAATGGGGAATGCCACAAATAGACCTATTCGCATCCCCACTCAATCACCAGCTCAAGAAATTCTGCACACGGACATACCACCCACTTGCATGGAAGGTGGACTCTCTATCCTTCAGTTGGAAAGGCCTGACAGCATATGCATTCCCACCTCTTCCCTTGATGCACAAGGTACTACTGAAAATCAAAGAGGAGTGTCCAAGGATAATTGTGATAGCTCCAAATTGGCCAAGACAACACTGGTATCCATTACTGAGGAGCATGTCTCGGAACAGAGCGTGGACAATACCCCTGATGCCTTTGATGTTAACTCAGAACAACTACAACATCATGCATCCAAATCTACAAACTCTACAACTAACTGCCTGGAACATTACATAACAGCAACTAACCCGCATTTATCCCAAAGGGTTAAAGACATTATCCTGGAGGCCCGCAGACCTTCGACTAGAAGGAACTATGCAGGGAAATGGAAAAGGTTTGTCATTTGGAGCACTGAAAGAGGAAAAGATGTGTCAAAGGTAGATATTGCCAACATCCTGGAGTACTTGGCAGAGCTTCTCCATACAGGCCTGTCCTATTCCTCCATCAAGATACATGCATCAGCTATTTCTGCAGAATACAGCTTCGATCCCCCTGTTTTCTCACATCCTCTACTCAGGCAATTCCTCAGAGGAATCAAGAATGTAAAACCTCCTAGGAAACCACCATTACCAGCATGGGACTTGAACTTTGTGCTAGAAAAACTGACACTCCCTCCATTCGAACCAGCAGCAACAGCAGATCTTCAACACCTATCCTGGAAAACTGCTTTCCTACTGGCAATTACCTCAGCAAGAAGGGTTTCGGAACTACAGGCCTTAATGGCAGTACAACCCTTCCTAATCTTCCATCAAGATAGAGTATCCATGAGAACTAATCCTACATTTATGCCTAAGGTGGTATCCAGAGTGTCTCTAAACCAGGCAATCCACCTACCTACCTTCTTTCCCAA
Organism: Protopterus annectens; assembly: GCF_019279795.1. Lineage (NCBI taxonomy): Eukaryota > Metazoa > Chordata > Ceratodontiformes > Protopteridae > Protopterus > Protopterus annectens. The sequence goes on along the minus strand of NC_056747.1, from coordinate 414,550,053 downwards.
TCCACAGAACAGGGGGGAAAGACTGCTGCATACCTTGGATGTACATAGACAGTTACGCTACTACCTGGACAGAACCAAGGGCAATAGAAAAACTGACCAGCTTCTAGTAGCCTATGCAACAGGAAGGGAAGGAAAAGCAATCTCCAAACAGACAGTCTCCAAGTGGATAGGAAATTGCATAAGATTCTGTTACTCCTACCATGGAAAGCCAATTCCACAGAACATAAGACCTCACTCTACAAGGGCTACAGCCACTACCACAGCTTTCTTACGAGGAGTGGCTACCAAGGACATTATTGAGGCGGCTACTTGGACCTCTGTGCATACATTTGCCAAGCATTATGACTTACATCTATACTCTAGATCCCGAGCAGGGTTTGCCACTGCTGTACTGCAAGGGATCCTAACTACACCATAATTTTACTTCCTCCTCCCCTAGTTTGGCTATGGTATTCTACCCATTTGTTATGACTGCAGATGCATCCTTGAAGGACATAGTACAGTTTTGTACCTACCATAAATGTAGATGTCCGAATAGGATAGCATCTGCAGTCAGGATTACCCACCCTCCTTCCCCTCTGTGGTACTCCTAGGGTATTTACCCTCCTAATAGCTAGCTAGGGGGGGAATCTCTTATGGTGTATTTGTTTGTATATATGTACATACATGCTTATTTTTTGTGTTTGCCTTCTACTTTTTTGGAAACATTGGCATTCATCCAAAATTTAGCTCTCCAAGAGGGCAACTGGCATCTGGGGCAAGAAACACTGAGGAAAATGGCGTCGGCTGATGCCTTTATACCTGAAGACCAGCAGAGATGACGTCGGGTGAAGTGCGACACCAGCCGAGGCCAGACCCAGACTTTGGAATCCGGCCGACCGAAGGGCTGCCTGACGACAGGACAACCCATTTGTTATGGCTGCAGATGCTGTCCTATTCGGACATCTACATTTATGGTAGGTACAAAACTGTACTTTCTCCAGATTTCTTTTTAGCTAGTATGCAGACAGTGTAATTACTGGCAAGTGACTGAATTGTACTCATACTGACAGCCTCACTGGCTTTCTTTTTACTGCTGCATTTTTCAAACTGGGAGAGATCTAATCAACCATGTTGGAAGTCTCCTTTACACAAAATGATTTGTGACAGAAAGTTTCTAAGCAGCCTCTATCAAGATAGTTTGCGTCAACATTTATTACAAGTATGACTGAGAGCTTTCTCATCCTGAAAAAAGAAAGAAAAAGGAAAATTGTTCTGTTAGTCTTCCTACCTGTAGGGCATTCTTCATTAATGCTTCTGTAGGTGGCATCTCTGCATCTTAGGCTTCTATGTGTGTATCTGCAAGACACTGTATGCTGATTGTGGTTTCCATGGTAGTCTTTCTTATGAGTCATGACATTAAGCAATGTTTCATTTTTCTTTTTTACCATGCAAGAGGTTATAGATTCATAGGTGTGTACCAGCCTAATGACCACATGGGCCTTTTTAAACCTAACCAAGTACCCCAAATGTATCTGACAAGGTTTGTTATCCTAAGGTTATTTTAAGGGGTATATGTAGTCCATTGCAGACATAGTTGCCAAATTAGGGGAGGTTTTCTGATTCTGCATCCACTGGTCTCAGTTGCTCTTGAATTAGGCTAGGGAAGAACTCTGCTTTACATGGATGGGGAGCCTGTTCTTGAGGAGGGATATTCTCTGACAGCCATTCCTACCCCCTCAAACCTTGCTTGTAAATTAAATAGGACATTTTGAAGTCCCTAGATTGGGCAAGTCTGATACTGTTTGTTTTGTGGATGTGCAGAAGTTTCATCAGAGCAGGTTCCAAGAATGTGTTGTATGCCAGGCATATATTGACACTCAACAGTCTGTAGGAGACAGAGTACAGAACTAGAGCTTTAAGGCAGTCCACTTAGGACTTGCTCCTGTCTTGTATTATTTTTGTGAGGAACTTCTGTGGATGTTCCTGTTGTTGCATGTGCCTGGTCAGGTACATATCGAAGGTAGCATTGTACTCTGTAATTGGTATGATGAGGGCCATGCATGGCGAGGTGATGACTTTCTTGAACCTAGATGCCATACCCTTGCATGCAAGTTGCTCAAAGTAGAATGATTTATTTATTTTATTATTTATATCTGTTGACCGGGAGTGTCCAATTGGACGTAGGTCCATTTTCAGCGGAGGCCCGGGGAGAAAAGCTCCACAATTAAAATAAACAGACAGTAGTTGCATTGGATTACATAGCGATTAACAATTTAATAGCAATTGCTTACAACATATTTACAGATGAAGGACATAAGCAGACAACTAGAATCTTTATCTGTGAAGTGCATAACTGACATTAACAAATGTTACAAGAAGAAGAAGTTCCTGCTGTATAATAAGTACTGGCTTATGAGCATCTGAGCTTGCTATAATCAAGGTAGTGAGTGGTGTGGAAAGAAAGGTAGTGGTTGGATGGGGTGGGTGATATTACAGTGGGAGTTGCAAAGGCATAGCCCGCATGTTTTTATAAGTGCTTTTAGTAAAGTTTTGAAGTGGGTGCATGATGGTACGGAGGTAATTGTGGGTGGGAGGGAGTTCCATAATTTGGCTATGGTGCAAGAGAATAGTGCTTCACCAGCAGAGTTATTGGCTTTAGTGATCTGCAAGTGATTTTTGTTGCTGGATCTTAGTGGTCTGGTGGTGCGATAGGGTTGGAGTAGATTCTGGAGGGATGGGACATTTAGTGGATGGTTTACTAGTTTGTGGGTGAGTGAGAGTTGATAACATTGAATGAGGTGAGGGAGTTCAAGTCAGCCCAGTTCAGCAAGTGAGAGACAGTGGTGACTATGGTGGGATGCCCCTGTGGCGAATTTGGCAATTTTGTTGTAGCAGGTGTCTAGCTTGTTTAGATCGCATTGCCTTAGGTTGGTATATATTGGAGAGGCATAAAGTAGGGTGGAGATAAGGTGGGAATTTGCTATTGAAATCTTTGCTGCTTTGGTGAGAAATTGCTTATTTCTTTATAGCACTCCTAGTTTTTTTGTGGACTTTTTTTATGGTCATGGATATGTGAATGTCAAATTTTAGTTTGTCTACTTCCACTCCTAGCAATTTGGTGTGTTCAGTTGGGTATATAGTGGTGTTGTCTTTTGCTGTGATGTTAAAGTGAGAGTTGTTTTGAGTATGTTTGGTGGGCTGGAAGATGAGTAGTTTAGTTTTGTTTGGGTTGAGTATTAATTGGGCATCAGATAACCAAGTTTCAACAGAGGAAAAGGCTTCCTGTGTGACATTTTGCAGTTTGGGTAGGGACTGGGCTGAGTAGATGATGGTTGAGTCATCTGCGTATTGTACGAGTGTGCCATGTTTGGTGGCAGAGGCTAGATTATTGGTGAAAACAGAGAAGAGTAGGGGTCCAAGGATGGATCCTTTGGGAACCCCTATGGAGACAGGTAGGTTGGGGAGATGTGTCATTCTGCCATACAACGGATTGTTGGCGGTCAGACATGTAACTTTGAAACCAGTTGGTGACTGATTGTGAGAAGGATAGGTTATTGAGAACAGAGATAAGTTGTTTGTGTGGGTCCATGTCAAATGCTTTAGATAGGTCTAGGAAAGTAACAGAGGAGAGATAGCCATTGTTTTTATGCTGAAGGATAGTGTTAGTAAAGGAGAGTAAGGCAGTGGTGGTGCTATGGTTTGGTCGGAAACCATGCTGAGTATTGGAAAAGAGGTTGTTAGTAAGGAGGTAGTCTGAGACATGAGTCTTTCTTAAGAGTCTGCTTAGAAACTTTGTCACAAATCACAGGGTTGGTTAGAGATCTCCCAATGTGAAAAATGCAGCTGTAAAAAGAAAGCCAGTGAGGCTGTCAGTATGATTTCACTGTAGACACATCATGGTTGAAAGCCAGATTACTTGCTTGCATGTAATCAGTGAGGTAATTTCCAGGGACGACTTCCCAAAGGATACTGTTATAAATTTCTTGGAGCTGAGTTGTAGACTGGCTTTGGCACCAGTTTGTTTGTTTTAGGTGTTCTTCGTTGGTATTAGTGTCTTGGAGGGGTTATCTGACTGCACATAGTCTGCAGACTTAAGTCAACCAGAGACCATTGACGTTGACCTTGACCTCAGAAGTAAATGCTAAAAAGGAGTGGACCTAGAATAGAGCCCTGAAGGACTCCACTGGTGGCCAGCCTCTCTGTGGAGTTGGATTCCCCTATCTGAACATCTTCAGACATATCTGACAGCCAGCTGGCTATCCAGAAGATTGCATAGGGATGTATTCATAATTCCTTGAGTTTGTTTGCATTACTTGAGTAAGGTATTACGTTAAATGCCTTGACCAAGTCAAAGTGGGCAGCATGCATCATATTACCTTCATCCATTGCTTTGGTTACCTTCTTTAAGAAGTCCACCTGGTTGAGTAGGCACAGTCTGCCCATGATAAAACCAAATTGGGTAGGATCCAGTGTAGTAAGATTTCTTTTTTCGTTGTTAATTTCCATATAGTTACTGGTGTAGGTAACAGGCCTGCCCTTGTGCAGAGGGATGACCACTGCAGTTCTCCTTTCATGTGACACGAAGCCTGTCTTGAGGTTACTGTTAAGTAATTACTCTAGTCATCCTATGTCATGTTTAATGCAATTTAGGATCTATTCTGGGGTATTATCAGGTCCCATCAGTGTGATGTCCTTGGCCTAGGAGAGTGCATTGAGGACCTCCTCTTTTTAAAAAAAAAAAAATCTGTTTCTTTTGTGTTTATTCCTGGTAGGCACAGATTTTGCCGTGCATCTACTAACATGGTTTTACATGGTTAGTTGGAGTTCCATTTTTTTTTAAAGGAGCCAGCTTTACGTTTCAGTCTTACCATTACCAGAGAGGACATCACACTGGGGGGGAGGAGTGTTCAGCTATGTTAGGATTGGTTCCAATATGTTTGCATCCCTGGTGGGCATTTGGAGTATCTGGTCCTGGATGATTGTGTTTACATAGTCCAGGAGTCTCTGGGCCTGCAAGTTTAGATTCATGTATGATTTCCAGTTTTTATAGCGGCGTGGTTGACGTCACAAATATGATATTGAGAGTTTCCGTTAAGTTTAACCATATGTTATGGGTTACCTGAATTGTATAAGGGGACCTATATCTTGAACGGATATGATATGGGACTTAGCTCAAGTGCATGATCTTGTTTGACCACCCTTGTGGTATGTTTGTCTTTGATGTAAATTGAGACACCTCTACCTTAGTCCCTGCCTGTGTGCAGGAGGTGGTCTAAACTTGTGGAAAGCTTTGTAACTCTGCACTGCTGAGGAGCTGTGTATGGCTTTAAGCCATGTCTGTGTAATTGCACAGACATCTGCATCCTGTAGGTTAGGAGAGCTTGGAGGGAGTAGAGTTTCTTGTTTAAACTCATTGCGTTGATCAGGAACAGCTTTAGATTTTTGTGGGTTGGTTTTGCTATGTTGAAAAGATTCAGTTTGGCATTGCCTAAATAAAAAAACTGTGGGGAAGGGCAATATTTTTGCCTTATGGATTTACAAGTTAAAGCTCCATGACATGTGGCTGAATGTGTTGTGGTAGATGATGTTTTGGTAGACTGCTTTGGGGGCTGTTTTAGATATTTAATGTAGGTGCACTGTCTGGGAGGTCAATGACATTTAGGAAGATTACATTTAAAGGCCTCAGCATATGTGGGTCTGTGTGTCTGATTCATACTGCGTGTGGAGGGTGTAGTCTGTGCGTTTCTGGCAACCTGAGTTTTGTATTTTGGGTGCTTTGCCTCCAGTAACATTGTAAAAATACATCTTTTGGCATACATCATTAGTTTAACAATTAGTTGGTTGTGAGTAAACGTGTGGCAATTGATATGTTGCCTCAAGTTGCCCAAATTCACAGGCTACTGTGGAGCTTCTGGGAAAATTCATATATATGGTTAGAAGCTGTTTTTGCATGATCAGAAAGTTTCTGTAGGGGTGTAGAGTAAAAACAGACATTGTCTAATACAAAACTCATGGGGTAGTGCTTGTCACTGTGGAAAAAAAGTTGCTGTTTGCACAGCTGAGTACTGTAGAAGTTTCAAGGTTGTTGGGAAAATGTCACTTCTGTGTTTTGCTTGAGATTCTTTCCTAGAAATTAAAGAAGATGGATCAGCTTATCTTTGATATGAATGTTAAGTACTGATCATAATGGTAGATGTGGATGATTGGAGTCCATCCTCTTAAACTTACTTTGCTTTCCCATGCACTGTTGATCTAAGACCTTGTGGAAAGATCTTTAAGCATGTTGTTTTAGGTCAGTGCTGAGAGCAAGAGCTCTAAACTTGGAAGTCTGAAGAGCCTAGATAGCATGGGTAATTGAGGGGTGGGGGTGTGTGAGAGGCAGCAGAGATGGGAAATTCTTATGTGCCCGACTGGTCTTCAACCTACATTTAAGTCATGGAGGTTAAAAAGATGGCAGCATATAATTTAGATTGATCATTTAATGATAAATACATATATTTCTTGATTACCTAACTCTGCTGCAGTCCACCTCCAAAGGATCCCATTGCTAAAGCTGCTGTCTATATCTCTGACTTATGTTCCCATGTAAATAGTTGTATTGATAAGACAGTTCCTATCCTCCCCAAATATAGTGAGAAATTTAAACAGCCCCTTTGGTGGAATACCCATATAAATATATTGTATAAGAGAAAGAAGCTGCAATACTTATAAGAGGTCTCATTCTACCCACCTTAAGAACACACTTAAGCTAACAAAGAGCTTAAGGGTAGTTATTAGGAAGCTCAAAGCTGCGTATGAATTTAAAATAGCTAAAAAAATGAAAAATAACTAATAATCTTTCTTCGACCCTGTCAAGAATTTAACAAGCACCCAGCAGTGTTTGGAGCTAGTCTACAATAGTACTACACTTTCTGACCAAAAGGAAATAACTAATATCCTAGCTAACAAATTTACTACAAATTTTACTTCGGCCACACTTATAGCTGTTCACATAGGTTTCACAGTCCCAGCCCTCCCACTTTTAATTACTTTGAAATATGTTCTCTAAGCCCTCTCAAAATCTAATACTTAATCCACGGACCCTGATATACAAGGTTGCCTGATTTTCAGTGGCAAATATGGATTTTATGAATCCTACTTAACCTCTTTAAGCCTCACCACTTGTTACATTCCTGAAGTCTGGAAGACAGCAATTTTAATACCATTATACGAGGATGGCCCAACCATGGGCCCTGGTTACTATAGATCATGTTAGGTTAGTCTCACTATTGTCATATATAAAGCTTATGGAATGCACTCTCAGCCCTCATTAATCAGGTCATTCATAGGTTCATACTAGGCTATCTGCCCTAGGGCATTTATAAACCTAGCCAGAGTGTGTTTGGCTTTCGCCACCCATTTTAAATGAATTTTGCTATGCCCTTTTTCGAGGTTAGTATACTGTGCCTCTGTCTAACAATGACACAGAAGTGATACCCGGGGTAAACCTACTATCTCCCATCCACTCAACAAGATTCCTCTTGAAGAGAGTCAATGAGGAACTCTGCCTAACCTGGACTGGGATTTTATTCTAGAGTGAAGGGAGCCTCTGGATTATGAATCTGTCCCTCCAGCATGTCCTGTTTATTTCAGTGCTGAGATTCAAGTCTCTCGAGCGCGTAGCTCGATGGGATTTGGATTTTCTGAGGTGCAGCATGTCCATTAATTCCGGGTTGGACATGGCTTTATACGTCAGGCACAGATCGCTGAGCAGGCGGTATGCCACTGAGTAGAACTGGAGTTTCTTTAACCGGGCAGCATATGGCATCTGTTTGAGCTTTTTGATCCTCTTGGTGAGGTACTTTTGGGGTCTTTCCAGTTGCTGCAGGTGTCTGGTAAGGTACATCCCAAAAAGGGCATTGTACTCAATTATGGGTCTGATGAGGGATTGAGGGATGAGTAAAGAGGCACGATGACCTCCCCTGATCTAGATGTGAATCCCCTCATGATTAGGTGGGCTATATAAAATGTTTTTCTAACCACTTTGGCCACGTGGTTGTCAAATGAGAGATTTATATCAACTTGGGTCCCCAGGTCCCTAATTATTTCGTCCGTACTTAATGGATTACCTCCTGTGTGGTAATTTGTGAGCACTTTGTTTTTGCCAAAGGGGATGACTATACACTTTTTGACGTTTAGCTTGAGGCCATGACTCTGGCACCAGTTGTCTGTTTCTATGAGGCCCTTTTGTAGGATGCTTGTGTCGGCTGGAGAGTCTATTATGGCGCCCAGTTTGCAGTCATCTGCGAACTTGGTCAGCCACAGTCCTTCCATGTTAGCCTGTACTTCCGAGAAATATATACCGAACAAGAGAGGTCCCAGGACTGAGCCTTGTGGGATGCCACTTGTAACTGGTTTGGAGTCTGACATGGCTCCAGCAATTCTAACCATGTGGGTTCTGTCCTTGAGCCAGTTTGCAACCCATGTAGTGACATATGGGTTTATATTTAAGCTGGTGAGCTTATCTATAATGCCCGAGTGGGGTATTGTATCGAAGGCTTTTGCAAGGTCCAGGTAGGCTGTGTGGACCACCTTCCCCTCGTCAATGACCTTGGTGACTGTTTCAAAGAAATCGACCAGGTTTGAGAGGCAGGATCTGCCCTTAACAAAGCCGAACTGGGTAGGATCCAGTGTCTGTAGGTCCCCAATATCTTTATTTGAGGTCCATGATGATCCTTTCCATAGCTTTGCAGACCAAGCTAGTCAAGCTTATGGGGCGATAGTTTCCAGGATCCGTTGAGGCACCACCTTTGTGGAGAGGGACCACTGTTGCTGTACGCCACTCTTTGGGTACATATCCTGTAGTAAGGCTGAGATTGAACAGTATTTTTATGTTTGGGTTTAGTTCTTCTTGGAGTTCATGTAGGACGCAGCCTGGGACACTGTCTGGTCCCATTTAAGCTGTGTTTTTTGCTTTGGAGAGGGCGGCTCTTACCTGAGCATCTGAGATGTCAGGGGGGCAGCACTCTGCTGGGATAGATATTTGCCCTTTTGGTGGGGAAGGGGGTAGAAGTTTGCATTGAACCTGTCAGCTAGGATGTTGGCATTGTCTGTGGGTTCGGTGTATTTTCTGTCATTTTAGACTAATTCTGAGCATATCTGGGAATTCCCACCCAGGTTCCTAACATAACTAAAGAAAGCCTTGTGATTATCCTTAGTGTCTTATGCAATTTTTCTCTCAAAGCTGGCCTTAGACGATTTTATGAGTGCCCGTAGTTTTTTGCTAATACTGATCAGAGATGCCTTCCCTTTTTGGGATTTTGCTGTATCATGTAGTAGCTTCCTCCTATTGTATAGTTTGTTTATGGCTGGGGTCCACCAGACAGGATGCCTAACTTTGGAGGATTGGGTCTTGGTTTTATTTGGGATTGCATGATCCATGCATTCCTGAAGGTGTTCATAGAATGCATTTATAAAGGATTCTGTGGTCTGGGCCGTATTTTCCACAGGCCCGGGGGCTTTGAAGGATTCCACCTCGGTTTTGAGGAGTGTGAAATTTGGTGTAGAGAAGATGTTCTTCGTCTCACATTGCTGCAGTCATAACCTGTGGGTAGTCCGCTGTCCTCGGTCGGCCCGAATACCAAAGAGTTAGGCTGGCGTCGGTCATGGGCGCCCGGAGCTGACGTCAGTACCTAGTGGTACTTAAGCGCATGACCGACGCCATATCCTCAGTCTTTCTTGCCGCGTGGTCGGAAGCAGAAGCAGCGTTTGCAAGTGCCGTTCGGCGTTCTGAAATTTTCAGTTATTGAGTTTCAGACCGAAGACCAAGTTGGGCTAAGTACCCCGTTGGGGAAACTTTTTGTCTTTTCTTGCCTCAATTAGTCCGGATGTCAGAAAAAGTTAATAATTGTATTTCTTGTGGGAAACAGATACCTCATAGGGACTATCATTCTCTCTGTATTCCTTGCTTGGGGCCTGAACACGACGTAGTCAGGTGTCGCTTTTGCGCTAGATTTAATAAGCGCACCATTAAACGAAGATTAGACTGTGCCAGGCTGGTTTTCGGTAAGCGGTGTAACTACAACATGCCGTCGGATCCTCCGACGCCCGCTACCGCTAAAAAGCGAAAAGATAAATCTTTAAGGTCTAAACCGGATGAGTCGTCCATTGCGGACGCCGGTTCTTTGGAACCTACGGTTGAATCTGTGGATCCAGCCGAAGTCTCGGCTGAATCCCAGGGGGAACCTTTACTTTTATAGGAGTTGGCCTCACAGGAATTAGGCCAGGCCGAGGGTGCTTCTCAGGTATCTGTAGTTCCATCCTTACAAAAGGTTATTAGGCCTTCTACCTCAGTGACTAAAGGCCATGCTAAAGCTAAAGCTGCTCTTTCTGTTACTGGCCATAGCCCTAGTTCTTCAGGTTCTGTTCCTAAAAAACATATGTTGAAAATGGCAGAGGATTTGATTACTTTGATTAGGGGTTCTATGCCCCCCCCCCAGAGAAGAGACCTAGGGTGGAGACAGATTTAGAGGGAATGGAGCATTCTTCTGACTACTCTGAGTCCTCAGCTGAAGATATTCAGGATTTTCCTCCCTGTTCAGATTCGGATGCAGAGGATTTCTGTCCTTCTGCTTCTCCTCCAGAGGATTTTTCATTTTCTGAAACTTTGCATTCCATGAGGGAACATTTCAAGTGGGAAGGTCAGGATTTTTCAGATTCTCGAAAAAGGCTAAGGGAATTTTTGTTTTTGCCACAACATAGGCCTTTGGCTATTCCCCCTGTCTTGGATGTTGTTCAGGATGTTTTTTCTGAAGCTTCACTTAATCCTGATTCTTTACCCCCTGCCCCTGTCAAACCAGACAGGTATTACAGAGTTCCAGAGGCACATAAATATTTGTATAAGAGTCCTAGAGCTGACCCGGAAACTATTATTCAAGGGCCGAAGGGTGTCAGGGCTTCTGTGGTTAAGAATCCAGTTCCTTTGGATAAAGATTCTAGAGCGTTGGATAGGTGGGGAAAAAGTGTACACCTCTTCTACGTTAGCTATGAGGGCTTTAAATTGCCAGTTTCATATGCTGAAGTACCAGAATTTTTTGTTGGGTCAATTGAAATCTAAGGTGGATGCTTTATCTGAGGGTATAGAGTGTAAGGAATTGCAGGAGTTGGTTCATGCTTCTGATCAAGTTGGTAAACATTCCTTGCAGTGTGGCTTCGATGCTCTTCAGGCTTCATCCAGGGTGGCTGCTACTGGTTCAGTTATTCGTAGACATGCCTGGCTTAAGGATCAAATTTTGTCAGAGCATGTTAAAGCTCGGATTTTGGATGCTCCTCTTCAATCTGAAGTTCTTTTTGGTTCCCCTGTGGAGTCAGTTTTGAAAAAGATGGAAGATAAAGCTAAGTCTATGCAGACGGTTAAGGATTTTTTGCAAGTGCAGCCCCCTAAGTTTAGCAGGAATTGGCCTGCTAGAGGATGGTCGTACCCTTCCTCGGATTTTCAGTCTAGGGGACAGGTCTAGACGTGGTAGGGTCAGGGCTCACGCTCAGGGTTCTTTCAGGCCTACGACTTGGAGTTCTCCTGCACAGTCTTCAGGTGAGGGCAGGGGTCAGCCTTTTCGTAAACAAACCCAATGACCTGTATCTTCAGCTGCCAGACCCTTCTTCTCTGGCAGCTCCTCTAGGAGGAAAGTTGGCACTTTTCAAACAAAACTGGCATTTGGTCACCCAGGACAAATGGGTGTTGGAAATAATTAATCAAGGTTACAAGTTTTATTTTCACACTTTTTCTCCTTTCAAAGGCATACCAGATGTACCTCCTCAGCAAAGGTTGGAGGCTCAGGAGCAAATTTCTTTGCTTTTACAGATGGGAGCAATCCAGGTGGTACCTCCGTCAGAAGTAGGCCTAGGGTTTTATTCCCGTCTATTCCTAGTGCCAAAGAAAGGAAACACTTGGAGGCCAATTCTGGATTTGTCCATTCTCAATACCTACCTAGACATTCCAAAGTTCAAGATGTTAACATTACAACAACTTCTGCCTATGCTAGGCAAAGATCACTGGATGGTAACTCTGGATCTCAGAGGCCTATCTTCACATTCCTATCGGGCCCAGCTGCAGGAGATTCCTGCGTTTTCGGGCTGGTAATTCTCATTATCAGTTCTCTGCATTGCCCTTTGGTTTATCTACTGTGCCCAGGGTATTCGCAAAAGTTCTGGCTCCTGTAATAGCTTTCTTCAGACAGAGGGGAATTCAAATTTATCCTTATCTGGACGATTGCCTGATTCTGGCTCAAGACAAAGACAAGTTACTTCAGCATTTACAGTATGTAATGGCAGTCTTAAGGTGCCTGGGGTATTCCGTGAACGAAATAAAGTCCAGTCTAGTACCCTCTCAGGACATGTGCTTTCTGGGTGTGAGACTGAATACAGCTTCTCAGATGGCTTTTCTGACCCCGGACAAAGAAAGTACTCCACCTATACTTCCAGCAATTATCAGTACTGTCCAGGCTGACTGCAAGGACAGTCCTTCAAGCCTTGGGGTTCATGGCAACTTGCATTCTAGTACTTCCCAATGCCAAACTGCATATGAGGAAGCTACAATGGTATCTCAAAAGTGTATGGACTCAACACTGCCACGATTTGGACACTGTCATTCCGATAATACCTTGCATCCAGAAGGAATTCTTGTGGTGGGCGCAGGAATGTCACCTAAACAAGGGGCGCTCTGTGACCCGACCAGAGGCGAGTCAGATCATAACGACGGATGCCTCAGACTTAGCTTGGGGAGCACACTTCAATGGGAAATGGATTCAAGACATGTGGCCTCCCAGACTACAGCATTTGCATATCAACATGAAGGAGATGTTAGCAGTCCAGTTTGCCCTGATGGCTTTCAAGGGCCTACTTCAACCAGGACAGGTGTTGATTCGAACAGACAACACAACAGTCATGTGGTACATCAACAAGCAGGGGGGTACCCATTCTTACCCTCTTTGCAGACAGGCGATGATATTGTGGGAGACTGCTCTGAGTTTGCACATCACTCTTCAAGCACGGTTTCTGCCAGGAGCACAGAACTCCCTAGCAGATGTATTGAGCAGACAAATTGTGGATCCCCACGAGTGGAAATTGGATCCTCAGGTATTCCAACAGTTGACAGTGGCTTGGGTAACTCCAGACATATATCTGTTCGCTTCTCCTCTAAATTTCCAACTACCAAAATTTTGCACAAAGATGTTTCACCCAAAAGCTTGGAAAGTGGATGCACTATCTTTCAGTTGGAACAACCTTCACATCTATGCTTTCCCTCCTCTGCCTCTCCTTCCCAAGATACTCTTGAAAGTCAGGCGGGACAAGCCTTGCATGATTCTGATAGCACCAGATTGGCCACGTCAGCACTGGTATCCTCTACTGAGGAGTTTAATTCAGGAGCCTCTTTGGCCTTTGCCACAACTTCCTCACTTGTTGTCCCAGTCAAGCAATCATTTGCTCAATGTCAGGGTGCAGACCCTGCATCTAACAGCCTGGCGTATTCTGTTTTAGAGCCTGTGGGGTCTCAGCTTCCTCAACAGGTTTTAGATGTCATTTTGGAAGCCAGGCGGCCCAGCACTAGAAAAGTTTATGCTGATAAATGGAGGAGATTTTTTCTTTGGAGCACAACAAAGGGCTTTGATGTCTCTGTGCCTAATTTGAGTTTTACACTACAGTACCTTACTGAATTACTAGACAAGGGTTTGTCTTTCTCCTCTGTGGAGGTTCATGCTGCAGCCATTTCTGCTCACTATGATTGTGACCCTCCTTTATTTTCTCACCCTTTGTTTAAGCAATTTCTTAGAGGGGCAGAGAATATAAGACCCCCACGTAGAGCTCCTACTCCTTCCTGGGATCTCAATTTTGTGTTGGAGAAGCTTACTTTACCTCCTTTTGAACCTGCAGCTACATCTGACTTGAAGTTTTTGTCTTGGAAGACTGCTTTTTTGTTGGCCATTACCTCTGCCAGGAGGGTATCTGAGTTGCAGGCTCTCATGGCTGTTGAACCCTTTCTGATTTTCCATAAGGATCGAGATGTTCTTCATCTCACATTGCTGCAGTCCTTACACTTGGGTAGTCCGCTGTCCTCGGTCGGCCCGAATATCAAAGTATAAGGCTGACGTCGGTCAAGGCGCATTTGACTGACATCAGGACGTCAGGGTACAAATGCGCATGACCGGCGCCATATCCTCAGTCTTTTTGCCGCATGGTCCGATGCAGAAGCAGCATTGCAAGTGCGTTGGCGTTGTGATTTTTCGATTTGAAGTTTCAGACCGAGTTCAAAGTTGGCTAAGTACCCGTGGGGAATATTTTAGTTTTTCTTGCCTCAGTGATTTACCGGATGTCAGAAAAAGTCAATAATTGCATTTCTTGTGGGAAACAGATACATAGAGATTATCATACTTTGTGTATTCCTTGCTTAGGGCCTGAGCACGACGTTGTTGGCTGTAAGCTCTTGTGCTAGATTCAAAACGCACTATAAAGAGAAGGTTGGATTGTGCCAGGTTGGTCTTTGGGAAGCGGTGCAATTATAAAATGCCGTCGGATGCTCCGACGCTTCTTCGAAAGAAGCGCAAGGACAAAGCAGTTAAGCCTAGGCTAGAAGAACCCTGTACCGACGCGGTTCTTTAGAGGTGTCGGTGGAGCCGGTGGCTCCACGGGGGGTTTCTTTGGGTTCGCAGGTAGAGGCTTTATTATTGCAAGATGGGGCCTCTCAGGAGGCAGGTCAGGCTGGAGGGGCTTCTCAGGTTACTATACTCCCTCCCTTCCTAGGGTGGCTAGGCCCTCTCCTTCTGTTTCAAAGGCTTCTCCCAGAGGCAGGCCAGGTTCAGCTTCAGTTGGTGTCACCCCTAGTTCTTCTGGAACTGTGCCCAAGAAGCATATGCTTAAAATGGCAGAAGATTTGATTTCTTTGATTAGGGTTCTTTGCCCCTCCTGATAAGAGACCTAGGGTGGAGCCTGAGCCTGGAAGTTTTGAGCAGGCTTGGATGTTTCAGAGTCTTCGGCTGAAGACTTGCAGGAGTATTCTCCTTATTCTGATTCTGATGTGGATGATTCTACTCCTTCTGCTTCTCCTCCTGAGGATTTTTCTTTTCAGAAACTCTTCATTCTATGAGGGAGCATTTTAAGTGGGAAGGTCAGGACTTCTCTGATTCCAGGAAAAGGCTTAGAGAATTTTGTTTCTACCCCAGCATAGGCCTTTGGCTATACCTCCTGTTTTAGATGTGGTGGAAGATGTTTTTGCAGAGGCTTCTCTTAATCCTGATTCTTTGCCTCCTGCTCCTGTTAAACCGGATAGATATTACAGGGTGCCTGAAGCTCATAAGTATCTTTTAAGAGTCCTAGGGCAGACCCAGAAACTGTTAGTCAGGGGCCTAAAGGTGTTAAGGCTTCTGTTGTCAAGAATCCGGTTCCTTCAGACAAAGAGGCCAAGGCTTTGGATAGATGGGGAAAGAAAGTTTATACTTCTTCCACTCTAGCTATGAGGGCTTTGAATTGCCAGTTTCACATGTTAAAATACCAAAACTATCTCCTTTCACAATTGAAGTCTAGGGTTGATGCTCTGGCGGAAGGTATTGATTGTAAAGAGTTGCAAGATTTAGTACATGTTTCTGAACAGGTGGGTAAGCATTCTTTGCAATGTGGTTTTGATGCTGTACAGGCCTCGTCTAGGGTGGCTGCCACTGGGTCAGTTCTTCGCAGGCACGCCTGGCTGTGGGATCAGAATTTATCTGACCATGTTAAATCACGGATTTTAGATGCTCCTTTACAATCTGATGTGTTGTTTGGTTCTCCTGTTGAGACAGTCTTAAAGAAAATGGAAGACAAGGCTAAGTCTATGCAGACTGTTAAAGATTTTTTGCAGGTTCAGCCTCCAAAGTTTAGTAGAAATTGGCCTACTAAGGGGTGGATGTATCTTTCTTATGATTCCCAGTCTAGGGGTAGATCTAGACGTGGCAGGGGCAGAGCTCAGGGCTCTTTCAGGCCTAGAACAGGGAGTTTTCCTGCACAGTCTTCAGGTGAGGGCAGGGGTCAGTCCTTTAAGTAAACAGACCCAATGACCTACCTTTTCAGCTGCCAGAACCTTCTCGTCTGGCAGCACCTTTGGGAGGAAGGTTGGCACTTTTCAAAGAAAATTGGAGTTTAATTACCCAAGACAGATGGGTATTGGATATCATACACCACGGTTACAGGTTTTATTTCCATACCTTGCCTCCTTTCAAAGGCATGCCAGACGTTCCTCCTCAACAAAGAATAGAGGTTCACAAGCAAGTTTCTCTGTTACTCCAAATAGGGGCCATACAGCCGGTCCCTATGCCAGAAGTGGGCCTAGGATTTTATTCTCGCCTGTTCCTAGTACCAAAGAAGGGGAACATGTGGAGACCAATTTTGGATTTATCTACCCTCAACACTGATCTGGACATTCCCAAGTTCAAAATGTTGACGTTACAGCAGCTTTTACCTCTGCTGGGCAAAGATCATTGGATGGTAACTTTGGATCTCAAGGAGGCTTACCTTCATGTTCCTATCAGACTAAGTTGCAGGAAGTATCTGCGTTTTCGAGCTGGGACTTCTCACTATCAGTTCTCTGCATTGCCCTTTGGCTTATCTACTGCCCAGAGTGTTCACAAAGTTCTGGCTCCAGTGATAGCTTTCTTCAGGCTAAAAGGAATACAGATCTATCCTTATTTGGACGACTGCCTGATTCTGGCTCAAGGAAGGGAAGAGCTTCTTCATCATTTGGAATATGTGATAGCAGTGCTAAGATGCCTGGGGTATTCTGTGAACGAAATAAAGTCCAGTCTAGTACCCTCTCAGGACATGTGCTTTCTGGGTGTGAGACTGAATACAGCATCCCAGATGGCCTTTTTAACCCCGGACAAACAAAGAGTCTATCCCTTTACTTCCATCAACTATCTCATCAGTCCGGCTGACTGCAAGGACAGTCCTTCAAGCCTTAGGGTTCATGGCATCTTGTATTCTGGTGCTTCCCAATGCCAAACTGCATATGAGGAAGCTGCAATGGTATCTCAAAAATGTATGGACACAGCACTGCCAGGATCTGGACACTGTCATTCAAATAATACCTTGCATTCAAAAGGAATTTTTGTGGTGGGCTCAGGAATGTCACCTAAACAAGGGACTCTCTGTGACCCGCCAGAGGCAAGTCAGATTTTAACGACAGATGCCTCAGACAAAGCTTGGGGAGCTCATCTAAATGGAAAGTGGATACAAGACATGTGGCCTGCCAGACTACAACATCTACATATCAACCTGAAGGAGATGTTAGCAGTCCAGTTTGCATTAATAGCTTTCAAGGAGTTACTTCTTCCAGGGCAGGTGTTGATTCTAACAGACATCACAACTGTCATGTGGTACATCAACAAGCAAGGGGGAATGCATTCTTATCCTCTATGCAGGCAAGCAATGATTTTGTGGGAGACTGCTCTCAGTTTACAGCTCAATCTTCAGGCAAGGTTTCTGCCAGGAGCACAGAACTCCTTAGCAGATGTGTTGAGCAGACAATTATGGATCCCCGAGTGGAAATTGGATCCTCATGTATTTCAGAAATTGATAGTGTCATGGGGAACTCCAGACATAGATCTGTTCGCTTCTCCACTAAACCATCAGCTGCCAAAGTTTTGCACAAAAACGTTTCATCCCACAGCTTGGAGAGTGGATGCTCTTTCTTTCAATTGGAGCAATCTTCATGTGTATGCCTTTCCACCTCTGCCTCTCCTCCCAAAGGTACTTCTAAAGGTCAGACAGGACAAGCCAAGGATGATTTTAATAGCTCCAGATTGGCCTCGACAGCACTGGTACCCATTACTGAGAAGTCTAGTACGGAAGCCTCCATGGCCTTTGCCTTGATTCCACACCTGTTGTCACAGGAGGACAGCCATTTGCTCAATGTCAAGCTTCACTCTCTGCACCTAACAGCCTGGCATATTCTGTTTTGAACCATAGTGGGCCTCCACTTCCTCAGCAAGTTTTGAATGTTATTTTGGAAGCTAGAAGGCCTAGTACAAGGAAAGTGTACGCAGATAAATGGAAGAGATTTTTATTTTGGAGTGCAGCAAAAGATTTTGATGTTTCTGGGCCTAATTTGAGTGTGGCTCTTCAATATCTTACTGAGTTACTGGACAAAGGTTTGTCTTTCTCTTCTATTAAGGTTCATGCTGCAGCAATTTGCTCACTATGATTGTGACCCACCATTGTTTTCTCATCCTTTGTTCAAGCAATTTCTTAGAGGGGCAAAGAATATAAGACCCCACAAAGCTCCTGCTCCTGCTTGGGATCTCAATTTTGTGTTGGAGAAGCTTACTCTACAACCTTTTGAGCCTGCAGCTACATCTGACTTGAAATATTTATCATGGAAGACTGCTTTTTTGTTGGCCTTTACCTCTGCAAGAAGGGTTTCTGAATTGCAGGCCCTTATGGCAGTTGAGCCTTTCTTGATTTTCCATAAGGATAGGGTATCATTACGTACTAATCCTTCCTTTATGCCTAAGGTGGTTTCTAGTGTGGCTTTAAACCAAACTATTCATTTGCCTACTTTTTATGCAAATCCCCAAAATAAAGGGGAAAAGATTTTGCACACTTTAGATGTACACAGGCAGTTGCGTTATTATTTAGACAGAACTAAAGGGTTCAGGCAGTCTCAGCAATTGTTTGTTTCTTTTGCTTTGAGTTCTCAGGGCAAGCCTGTGTCAAAACAAACTATTTCTAAGTGGATTGGGTTTTGCATTGCTTTCTGTTATTCCCATCATGGCAAGGAGATTCCAGCTGGGATTAGGCCTCATTCCACTAGGGCTACTGCCACTTGACAGCTTTTTGAGGGAGTGGCAACCAAGGATATTTTGGAGGCAGCTACTTGGAGTTCAGTGCATACTTTCTCTAGGCATTATCACCTGCCACTTTACTCTAAATCCAGGGCTGGTTTTGCCACTGCTGTTTTGCAGGGCATTTTGGCAGCTCCTGCTTCCTTGTAGTTTAGCCATCCTCCCTTACCTCTGCTTTGGGATTCTACCCAAGTGTAAGGACTGCAGCAATGTGAGATGAAGAACATAGTACAGTTTTGTACCTACCATAAATGTAGATGTTCAAGATCCACATTGCTGCAGTCCAACTCCCTCCTTCCCTCTGCAGTTAGAGGTGGTTGTGTGGGTTGGGTTGTACATATTGTGTATATTGTATATATTGTACATATATTTAGTGCAAGGGTGGTTGGTTGGTTGTTTGCTGTCTTTTGGTTTTGACCTTTATTTTTAGGGTCTTCTGACATCTGGGCAAGAAAAGACTGAGGATATGACGTCGGTCATGCGCATTTGTACCCTGACGTCCTGATGTCAGTCAAATGCGCCTTGACCGACGTCAGCCTTATACTTTGATATTCGGGCCGACCGAGGACAGCGGACTACCCAAGTGTAAGGACTGCAGCAATGTGGATCTTCGAACATCTACATTTATGGTAGGTACAAAACTGTACTTTTCTTTGCGTACTAACCCTACTTTTATGCCAAAAGTGATTTCCAATGTGGCTTTGAACCAGTCTATCCATTTGCCTACTTTTTATGCTGATCCCCAAAATAGGGGGGAAAAAGTCTTGCATTTTTTGGATATCCGCAGGCAGCTGCGTTATTATTTGAGCAGAACTAAAGAGTTCAGACAGACTCAACAGTTATTTGTTTCCTTTGCTTTGGGTTCACAAGGGAAAGCTGTTTCAAAGCAGACTATTTCTAAGTGGATTGGTCAATGTATTGCTTTTTGTTATTCTCATCATGGGAAGAATGTTCCCGCTGGGATCAGACCTCATTCCACTAGGGCTACTGCCACATCTACTGCCTTTTGAGGGGGGTAGCTACTAAGGATATTTTGGAGGCAGCTACTTGGAGTTCAGTTCACACTTTTACTAAGCATTACCATCTCCCTCTTTATTCCATGTCTAGGGCTGGGTTTGCCACTGCAGTCTTACAGGGCATGTTAGCAGCTCCTAATGCTTTTTAGTTTGCCAGCCTCCCTTTTCCTCTGCTTTGGGATTCTACCCACAGGTTATGACTGCAGCAATGTGAGACGAAGAACATAGTACAGTTTTGTACCTACCATAAATGTAGATGTTCGAGGATCCACATTGCTGCAGTCCTATTTTCCCTCCCTCCTTCCCCTCTGTAGGTTGGGGTTACTGTTATTTCTTTGGGATAATTGTTATTTTCTCAGTTGTGGTTGTTGGGTATTTACTGATCTGAATTAGGAGATTCATTTGTCTGCAACCTGTGGGTCATGGATCCGATATCGGATCCGAACCGGCATGGTTTACCAGCTATGGATCCGAGCTCTCAGCTCCTCCCCTCACCCATAATGCCCTGCTCTCCCTACATGACCTCAGATCTAGTTTGCCGCGCTGGTGACCAGATTGGTGTTCTTGAGCTCTTCAGCTAAGTGGTTTTATAAAGTTCTTATAGTGTTAAAATTTAATTGTTTTTGAAAGTTGAGTGAAAGTTTAGGATTCCCTATTTGATAGTTATACTTGTTTAGTGATTTAATATTTTTTTACTTAGTTTCCTCCCCTCGCTGGTAGCGTAGTGTGTGTTTGGGCCTGTTGTGTGTGTTTAGTTACTTTTACTTTTTTCCTTTAGTTTAAGTAACTTTTTAGCTCTTAGGATGTCAGAACAACCTAAGGCTGTTTTTTCAAAGTGCTCCGAGTGTGGCCATAAGCTTTCCCCTGCTGATGGCCACACTCAGTGCATTCGATGCCTTGGGGTTGAACACCTCACTTCTGGATGTTCCATTTGTGCAGGGTTCAACCCCAGGGCATTGAAGGAGCGGAGGTCTAAGCTGGTCCTGGCGGGACTTTTGCCCCCGGACTCGGCTCCGGCCTCCGCTCCTTCAGGGGGAACCGTTTTTACGGTTACCTCCTCTCCGGCTCCCCCTCCTCCTCCTGGGACTCAACCTCCCTGTAATGGTTCGGAGGAGAGGGAAGCTAGAAAGAAGGACCGGAGGGAGAAGCACCATAAGCGACGGGCCGAGACCTCTGTTTCGGCCCCGCCTGCCAAGCGGGCTTCTCCTCCGGCCTCCTTGTCTGCTGGTTCCTTCCCCTCCTTGGTTCCGGTCACCCGTGTGCTTTTCACCGGGACCTGAGGAGGAGGAGACCCGATCTCCGTCGAGGCTATCCAGGAGGCACTCGAGGCCTACCTCGGTAGCCTCGTCGAGATCGACCTATAGCTTGTCAGACGCTGATCTGGACCGGATGATGAGAAGGTTCATCCAGGCCCAGATGCAGATGGGAGTGCTCTTGCCTCCCCTCTGGGGAGCTCGACCTTTCTTTAAACCTATTGCTCCTTCTCCGACCCGCTACCCGGGTTTGGAGCAGTTGGAACCGAGCAGCCGGGCGGGGGTGGGTCGGCGCCGATAGTACTCGGTACCGGATCCGACCCTGCCCTCGATTGCTTCGGATCCGACCTCGGAGCCGGATCCGAGCCGGATCCGGGGATCAGTGCTCGCCGGCTGTCTGTTTCGGGCGCACTGTCCCTCGGATCCGGCGCGGCGCCAGCTCCGATCCACTCCTCGGATCCAAGGGGGAGCCGATTGTCGGATCCTTTGGTCGAGGTCGGCTCCCCTTCGGCGTTTGATGTAGTGGAGAGGGCCCTGTTGAGGGTCTCTGGACCCCCGGCACTTGCTTCGGCTCTGTCCCGCGCTCCATCTGTACTGGGTCAGGCTTCCACCATCCGGCCTTTGGGACAGCCCGCTCCTTTCCCCCAAGTTGTTCCCTTGGAACAGGTCACTGTTTGCGAGGAGTCCTCTGACAGCCCCCCGGAGGATGTTCCCCACAAACATACGTGCAAAAGGAGGCACATTGACTCCCCCGAGTCTCTCACAGAAGACACGGACTTGGAGGAAGGGGAAGGCTCCCAAGATCACCCCCTGAGGATGTCTCATTCGGAGACATCATAGAAATGCTCCGCGTAAGGGGGGGGGTGGTCTGTCCCCAAGTCTTCCTCGGACGAGTCCGTGTTCTTGGAGGCATTTGAAGCGGGCCCGTCTACCTCTTGGGTGTCCCCTCCTGCCGACCCCCTGGTGGACCTCATTACCACCAGGGCGTGGAAGAAACCGGACACCGTGGAGCCAATCCCAAAAAGGCCTGACCGTATTCTCAGTCCCCCGGCTGACCGTACCTATTGGAGTAAGGGGCCTCCGGTAGATGCCATGTTGTCGGCGGCTGCCACCAAGAGGGAACTTGCTCAGGAGAGTCCCTCAGTCCATCCCCAGAGCAAGGAGTCTCAGATGATGGACCGCTTGGGGAAGCTGATGTTTAGTTCAGCGACCTTCTCAGTGAGGGCGCTGAACTACGTGGCACATGTGATTAGGATGCAGCGCGATCTTATAAAAGAATACGCTGCATCCCCCCCAGAGTCCATGTCGGAGGAGGACAAAGTGCTGCACTCCACCCGTATGGCCACTCTCAGGTCCGTCACTAATACCTCTATGCGGCTACTGTCCCATGCTACGGAAGGTGCCTTTAGAGCCGTAGGGGCAGGCCTAGTTACCAGACGTCAGGCCTGGCTCCGTCATTGCGATTTCACGGAGCCCTTCAAGGCGTCATTTGCAAACGCCCCTTTCGATGGTTCTGCCCTCTTTGGCAAAACTGTTCGTGATACTTTGACCCAGAGCGAAAAGGACGGGAAGACGCTGTCTGCAGTCGGAATCCGCTTCTCTGTACCCCAGAGGCCCTATTCTAGGAACCAAAAGGGTCAGAAGAAGATGTGGTTCCGGAAGTCGCAGCAATCCCAGCCTGCTCCGGACAACCAGTCCTTCCGTGGCAGAGGAGGACAGGGAGGACGCCGCCCCAGGGGCAGAGGGGCTCCCAGGAACTTCGGGTCCAGAGAACCCTTCTCTGAACGGCCAGCAGCAGCCCTGAAGGGTTGCCCGGCTGCTCCACTCTGGAGGCAGTCGGGGCGTTGAGCACCTAGCGGCATGGGAGTCCATAACATCAGACCGCTGGGTCCTCCAGATCATATCCAGAGGATACCGTATCCCTTTTCGCACGCCAAAATTGAAGTTCCTCCCGACGTTCCACCCGGTCAGTGGGAGGCCGCTTTGGCAGAAATTGGCCATCTGCTAAAGAAAAGAGCCATCCAGCCCGTCCACCCAGACCAGATCGGATCAGGGTTCTACTCCAGGTTCTTTTAGTGCCAAAAAGACGGGGGATCTAAGACCAATTTTAGACCTTTCACTCTTGAACCTGGCAGTTCCCAAGGAGAAATTCCGAATGGTTACGTTGCAGTCTATTCTCCCCCTTCTGGGAGAAAACCACTGGATGTGCTCCATAGACCTCAAGGATGCGTACTACCATATACTAATGGACAGGCGCTTTAGGAGGTTTCTCAGCTTCCGGCTGGGAGCCAGTCACTACCAATTCCGGGTCCTTCCCTTTGGTCTCACCACAGCCCCCAGGGTGTTCACCAAAGTATTAGCAGTGGTAGCGGCCCACCTGAGGCTTCAGGGGGTGCAGGTCTTTCCCTACCTGGACGACTGGCTTCTCACCGCCCCAACAAGGCATCTACTACTATTGGCGCGAGACTCCTTTCTCCATCTTGCTCCTCGTCTGGGCATCACAATAAACACAAAAAAATCCAACCTAGCACCCACGCAGTTCATAGATTTTATAGGTGCCAGGTTAGACACGAGGAGATTAAGAGCCTTCCTCACCGTGGACAGAGTTCAAAATTTGCAGCTCCAGGTGCGGGCCATTCTCCACTCAAGCTCAGTTCCGGCGGAGTTGGTCCTGAGGGCCCTAGGGTCCATGGCGGCAGCGATAGCGCTTCTTCCTCTCGCCAGGTTCAATATGCGCATCCTTCAATGGACACTCCTAGTTCAGTGGTCGTATCTTGCTCTTCCTATGCATCATCCCATTGCGATCAGCAAGGCTTGCAAGCGGTCCCTCCTGTGGTGGCTACACTCTCCAGATCTCCACGGAGGCCGCCTCTTTTGTGCTTCTCCCCCTCTCGCCACGGTGACCACGGACGCCTCCCGCCTCGGGTGGGGGGGGGGGCATTTTGCAGGCCGGACGGTCCAAGGCACGTGGAATGATTCAGAGACCTCACTGCATATCAACGTTCTAGAGATGAGAGCAGTGCTCTTAGAGTTGCTAGCACTTCAGGCCTTTCTTCCCTTGGGAACAATTGCGATTCAATCGGACAACATGTCTGTTGTCTAGTATATCAACAAACAAGGAGGAACCAGGTCTTACCCTCTTTGTCAAAAAGCCATGAGAGTGTGGGAATGGGCAATCTCCACCAACCGCTTTCTCATAGCAATGCATATTCCGGGTCGGTCCAACATCCTGGCGGACAAACTCAGTCGCACCATTCTCACCCCTTACGAGTGGTCTCTCAATACTCAGGTAGCGGAACACATCTTCGCACGGTGGGGAACTCCTTGTTGTGATCTTTTTGCATCTCCCTCAAACACCAAGTGCGACAGTTTTTTCGCTCTAATACCTCCTCCCGGAGGTACCCCAAGAGACGCTCTGGTGCATGCTTGGCCACCCGGTCTTCTTTATGCTTATCCCCCCCTTGCCTCTGATGCTCCAAGTTCTTCAGAAAGCCTCTCGGTTGGGGTGCAGAATGATTCTCATTGCTCCATTTTGGCCTCGACAGGTCTGGTTCCCTTTCCTAAGGTCTCACTCAGTGAATCCTCCTTGGATTCTAGATCCCATTCCGGATCTGATATCTCATCCATCCCGCTTATCTCCCCCGAACCTGGACAACCTGAAGCTGACCGCTTGGCTGCTCCAGTTCCACTCCTGATCAGGACTCGCGGTATTTCGTCCCCTGTTAAGGCCATCCTGGTGGCAGCTCATAAACCATCCACTAGGAAAGTCTACTGCAGTAAGTGGAAACGGTTCTCCTTGTGGGCGGAGCGGCAAGGCCTAAACCCCTTCACAGTTCCCCTTCCTCTGGTGCTTGACTTCTTAACCACTCTTTTTAATGATGGTGCCAGCAGTTCCACGGTCAAAGTACAACTTGCGGCAATTTCTCATTATCATATTGGTCATGACTCCAGTCCACTGATGTCTGCCAAATTGTGTAAGATTTTCCTAAAAGGTACTTTCCTTCTCAGGCCCCCTGTAAAGCAAGTGGTTCCTCCTTGGGACCTTTCTTTGGTCCTCCAGGCCTTGACCGCCCCCCCTTCGAACTGGCGGCTACGGTAGATCTGAAATTCTTATCTTTCAAGACAGCCTTTTTAGTAGCCATTACCTCGGCCAAGAGAGTCTCAGAACTTCAAGCATTATCAGCCAAACCTCCTTACTTGGTCTTTCCATCCGGACCGTGTTTACCTCAGGACCAACCCGTCCTTTCTTCCTAAGGTAGCTTCTGAAGCAAACATTAATCAATCCATTAACCTCCCTGTTTTCTTTCCTAAATATCAAAACAAGGGTGAATACAAGCTTCATTCCTTAGATGTTCACAGGCAACTTAGATTTTATCTAAACAGGACGGCTGGTCATAGGCAATCCGACCAGTTGTTCATTTCCTTTGCTAAATTTAATTTGGGCAAGCCAATTTCTAAAGTCTCATTATCTCGCTGGATTTCACAATGCATCTTATTGGCTTATCAAGCTTCTGGAAGGGCCGCACCGGAGGGTGTACATGCTCATTCAACCCGGTCAGTCTCTACCTTGGCCGCCTTTAAGGCTAGGATTCCTCTAGATGATATTTGTGCAGCAGCCACTTGGGCTTCATCTCATACCTTTATTTCCCACTACAAGTTGGATCTTACATCTAGGGGTAGAGCATCCTTTGGCTCCGCGGTGCTCCGGAATATCCTTCCATGATGGCCGCCCAAGATTCAGGTAGCTGGGGACTCTGTCCCACAGGTTGCAGAAAATGAATCTCCTACTTCAGATTTAGAAGTTATGTACTCACCATAACGTTCCATCTGAGTAGGTGTATTCATTTGTCTGCAACCATCCCGCCCTCCTATCCCCCTGGCCTTTTTCAGTTTCCTGCATATTATGTGTTACCCTTTTCAGGGTGTTCATGCTGTGGGCAAACTCGATCTGAGGTCATGTAGGGAGAGCAGGGCATTATGGGTGAGGGGAGGAGCTGAGAGCTCGGATCCATAGCTGGTAAACCATGCCGGTTCGGATCCGATATCGGATCCATGACCCACAGGTTGCAGACAAATGAATACACCTACTCAGATGGAACGTTATGGTGAGTACATAACTTCTAATTTTGGCTCTGGCCTTTCTTTTTTAAGGCCTTCTGAAATCTGGGGCAAGAAAGACTGAGGATATGGGGGCTTTCGCCACCCATTTTAAATGAATTTTGCTATGCCCTTTTTCGAGGTTAGTATACTGTGCCTCTGTCTAACAATGACACAGAAGTGATACCCGGGGTAAACCTACTATCTCCCATCCACTCAACAAGATTCCTCTTGAAGAGAGTCAATGAGGAACTCTGCCTAACCTGGACTGGGATTTTATTCTAGAGTGAAGGGAGCCTCTGGGTTATGAATCTGTCCCTCCAGCATGTCCGGTTTATTTCAGTGCTGAGATTCAAGTCTCTCGAGCGCGTAGCTCTATGGGATTTGGATTTTCTGAGGTGCAGCATGTTCATTAATTCCGGGTTGGACATGGCTTTATACATCAGGCACAGATCGCCTCTGAGCAGGCGGTATGCCACTGAGTAGAGCTGGAGTTTCTTTAACCGGGCAGCATATGGCATCTGTTTGAGCTTTTTGATCCTCTTGGTGAGGTACTTTTGGGGTCTTTCCAGTTGCTGCAGGTGTCTGGTAAGGTACATCCCAAAAAGGGCATTGTACTCAATTATGGGTCTGATGAGGGATTGAGGGATGAGTAAAGAGGCACGATGACCTCCCCTGATCTAGATGTGAATCCCCTCATGATTAGGTGGGCTATATAAAATGTTTTTCTAACAACTTTGGCCATGTGGTTGTCAAATGAGAGATTTATATCAACTTGGGTCCCCAGGTCCCTAATTATTTCTTCCGTACTTAATGGATTACCACCTGTGTGGTAATTTGTGGGCACTTTGTTTTTGCCAAAGGGGATGACTATACACTTTTTGACGTTTAGCTTGAGGCCATGACTCTGGCACCAGTTGTCTGTTTCTATGAGGCCCTTTTGTAGGATGCTTGTGTCGGCTGGAGAGTCTTATTATGGCGCCCAGTTTGCAGTCATCTGCGAACTTGGTCAGCCACAGTCCTTCCATGTTAGCCTGTACCTCCGAGAAATATATACCGAACAAGAGAGGTCCCAGGACTGAGCCTTGTGGGACGCCACTTGTAACTGGTTTGGAGTCTGACATGGCTCCAGCAATTCTAACCATGTGGGTTCTGTCCTTGAGCCAGTTTGCAACCCATCTAGTGACATATGGGTTTATATTTAAGCGGGTGAGCTTATCTATAATGCCCGAGTGAGGTATTGTATCGAAGGCTTTTGCAAGGTCCAGGTAGGCTGTGTGGACCACCTTCCCCTCGTCAATGACCTTGGTGACTGTTTCAAAGAAATCGACCAGGTTTGAGAGGCAGGATCTGCCCTTAAAGCCGAACTGGGTAGGATCCAGTGTCTGTAGGTCCACAATATCTTTATTTGAGGTCCATGATGATCCTTTCCATAGCTTTGCAGACCAAGCTAGTCAAGCTTATGGGGCGATAGTTTCCAGGATCCGTTGAGGCACCACCTTTGTGGAGAGGGACCACTGTTGCTGTACGCCACTCTTTGGGTACATATCCTGTAGTAAGGCTGAGATTGAACAGTATTTTTATGTTTGGGTTTAGTTCTTCTTGGAGTTCATGTAGGACACAGCCTGGGACACTGTCTGGTCCCATTTAAGCTGTGTTTTTTGCTTTGGAGAGGGCGGCTCTTACCTGAGCATCTGAGATGTCAGGGGGGCAGCACTCTGCTGGGATAGATATTTGCCCTTTTGGTGGGGAAGGGGGTAGAAGTTTGCATTGAACCTGTCAGCTAGGATGTGGGTTCGGTGTATTTTCTGTCATTTTAGACTAATTCTGAGCATATCTGGGAATTCCAACCCAGGTTCCTAACATAACTAAAGAAAGCCTTGTGATTATCCTTAGTGTCCTGTGCAATTTTTCTCTCAAAGCTGGCCTTAGACGATTTTATGAGTGCCCGTAGTTTTTTGCTAATACTGATCAGAGATGCCTTCCCTTTTTGGGATTTTGCTGTATCATGTAGTAGCTTCCTCCTATTGTATAGTTTGTTTATGGCTGGGGTCCACCAGACAGGACGCCTAACTTTGGAGGATTGGGTCTTGGTTTTATTTGGGATTGCATGATCCATGCATTCCTGAAGGTGTTCATTGAATGCGTTTATAAAGGATTCTGTGGTCTGGGCCGTATTTTCCACAGGCCCGGGGGCTTTGAAGGATTCCACCTCGGTTTTGAGGAGTGTGAAATTTGCTGTAGAGAAGTTTTTCACTGTGGTTTTCTGGGCAGGGGCTGGGGTCGGCATGTGAATATCTAGTGAGATTTAGTTTATGGTCTGATCTTACCAGTGAGAGAGACACTTCTGGTCTGGAGCATAGAGTCCCCATGTTGGTGATGATCAGGTCCAGTATGTTTTCCCCTCTTGTGGGAGTGGCAACAAGTTGTTCCATAGCATTTGAGTTTATAAATTCTAGGAACCTTTGAGCTAGGGTGTTGGAGCTAGAGTAATGCTCCCAGTCTATGTTAGGGTAGTTGAAGTCACCCAATATAATGGTGTTTGGAGAGACCTTCATATTTTCCAGTGTTCTCAGGAAGGCCGAGTGGGGTTCCTGTGTTTGGGAGGGTGGTCTGTAGCAAGCTATAAACTGGAAGGCAGTTTTACCCACTGTTAGTTGCACATGGATAGTCTCTGATGCTTCGTGCTGTGCCACCAACCTGGAGGTGTGAGTATCTTTGACGAATATTGATACTCCCCCTCCTTTTGTGGTTCGGTCCAAGTTTTGGGGCCGAAAAGCATGGTATGAGGTATAACTTGGTAGTGCTGGGGTGCTCTCGGGAGCCTTGAACCAGGTTTCTGTTACTGCACAGATATCGATGTTTTCCGTGCTAAGGAGAGTTTCGAGTGCATGCATCTTGAGGTTTAGACTTCTGGCGTTGAGCAGCATTATTCTTAGTTTCTTATCCCTTGTGATACCTATGGAGGTGGGTTTGTCTTTTGAGCCTTGCCTAAAAAAGGCACTATGGGGGTAGCAAGAGCCTTTGCCAATATCCGAAAGCCCAGGGGTGACAGGTGTAAGCCGTCCCTAGCGAAGCATCGTGGCTTGTCGAGCATGTCATCCCAGGCTGACAGGCACTGGATCCCCTTTGAATGACACCAGTACTTAAGCCAATTGTTGAAATTGATCATCTTGTCTTCATATTGTGGCATCATTCTTGGTGAGGGTAAGATGCTACTCAAGGTCAGGGTCATACCGGCCTGGGTTACATGCTCAGAGAGCTCCTCTGTCTCTTTTCATGTAGTCCAGGGAGGTATGTCTCAGGTCATTCACGCCAACATGGACAATGACTGAGTCATATTTGTACTTGCCTTGGAGTGACCTGAGTGTTTGTGTTGTGACGGATCCTAGCGCCCGACAGGCAGCTCACCGTGACCTTCTCCTTGTTCAGCCTGGTGAGCGGGATGTCAGTGTGCCTGACGATAGTCACCTATTACAAGTGTATCAGGTGTGTTGTTTAGCCTTAAGTGCTGTGACTGTTTGGCACACTGGCTTTGTGAGCTATGTGTTGCACGTATTTTGTTTTGGGGTAGCGGTTGCTTGGGTGTCTGCTTTGGAGGTCTCTGCTGCTTAGGCAGATTTTTATTTAGAGCCTCCGAGTATGTTTTTGTGTGTTTGTGTTTGGTTTGCTGTCGTGGTAGGTCTATGTGAGACTGGAATTGTAATGTGTGGTTTCCTTCTCCTGACTGGTTACGCCAGTACTGAGTTGAGAAGAGAGCTTAGCCTCCAGTTTGGCTATATGGTTGCATCTCTCACATGTGTTGGAATTTGTTGGGAGGGAGGAGGAGAGGGTTGTCTGTGTACATGAAGCAGTTGTAACATTGCCTCAAGATTCCCAGATTCACCAGCTGGACCGGAGAGGAGATTGACAACTGACCTTTGGACATGCTAGAATAGTATTGGGAATTCCTTTATAATTGAAAAAAAGGGCCAATGGGGAACAAAGTACTCGAGGGGAGTTTGTGAGTGTGTAGTGCTTTTAATTTTTTAGTGCTGACTTATATAATTGCTTTAGTGAGCAAGTGCCAGGCTTTAGAGTGGGAGTAGGGTGTTTATTATGAGAATTAGATCAGTTCTAAGGAAAAAAGTGAAGAGCAGACGTTGTGGAGCCGAGAATGGTTTAAACCCAATTAACTATGTGCAAAATCGCACAAAGCCGTGCTAAAGTGGGTTTTATACTGGGGGACTTGAAAGAGCTAGAAATTGGCCCAAAACTGCCAATAGACTACCAGATTCTTGTGCTGGGAACACTCTCCAGGGATAGATAGGCTGCTCCAAGCTCCCCACTGCCACTGGTGAACAAAGAAGCCTCCCTTTATCCAAGAAAGGAAATGGGCAACACAGGAACTTTCCAAAAGTCCAGAATACAGCAAAGCCTGTATTTGGACTATTCTAGGTCAGGAAAGATGGGAAACAAGGATAATTTTTTTGTTTATTTTTTTTTCTTTTTTGCAACAAACAGCAGGAAAGTGCAATAAATATGTAACACAAGCTAGCTCACTGAAAGTCTTTTAACCCTGGACCCTTATCCATTCAGCATTGTCAGAGGAAGGTCCTGCCTCTTTAACCTCAGTAAGTTTGGAAAAGTAACCAAAGCAGTGATTTGGGTTATGCAGCGCATAGAGCATATCTAAACCTGGCCAAGGCCTTTGGCACTATTCACCTTGCAGGCATTATTGTTAGATTTGTAAATCTGAGTCTAAATCCTTATGCTGTATGGTGGATAGCAAACAGATTGACAGAACCTATGTGATTAGAGTTGCAGGTGTCACTTCTGAAGGCAAAAAAGTTAGTAGTAGTATACCACAGGGCTCAGTTTTGGGCCTTCTTCTATTTTACATCTTTTTCTCAGACCTGGGCAGCATTCTTGGCCTATGGTTAACTAAGTTTGCAGATGACTGTAAATTGGATTTTGGTATCGATCTTCAATTTGCAATTGCTCAAACATGAGTTAGGCAATGTTAACAACTGGTGCAAGGACACCAATCTCAAATTTAATGTTAAAAAGTAGCTTAGTTCATTATGGTAAACATAACAGTTTCATGTACCAATAGGTGATGGACCCATCCAATCAGATACTGCTGTAAGGGATCTTGGCAATGTTAATCGTATTGATAACTGCCGCAGTACCACTTTTTTAAACACCCTTATTGCGATAGCAATTGTCTCCTAGGCAAACTTACATTTTTATAAAAGTAATGAAACCATTTAAGTCCATATTTGCAAATGTTTTGTCACATAAACTGTTATTGTGATATTACAGAAATTGTTCAGCTCCTGCCTTCTCTTAAACCTCATTCCTTCTTCAAAACATTTTCTACATGTATTGTTACTGAAAAGTTAATTTTATGATGCTTAAGCATGGTGGTGTTACTGTGATGGCTCTGAATTCTTCTTAAGACACTCAGTCTTGCTGGCTGGGTTTTGCTGAAATCAGTCTGGTTATAGTTGCATTCACAGTCTGTTGCATACAGAAACTTGCAGAGTATACACTGATGAGATAATATACTTTGCAGCACCAAACTCAGAGCAGTAACAACTTTTTATAACAAACAAAATGGACTAATGTTGCAACTTCAGATACTGTTCTACTTTACTTCTCAAATAGCACAGATAATGTGGGAGATACAATATTACCTCGGAACAAGTGTGTGTTCCTACACAGTTGTCTCTTAACAATGTTATCTGCTATAGTCTCTCCATACTGTTCTAGTCACGCAATTCAAATACTGTTTTTCTCTTGGCATTCTATTTTGGACTTTGTATGAGAACATCTGTTTGCTGATGTTTGCAGAATGGTATTGTCTTTTAAGGAACCATCTTGTGAAAATGCTGATTTTACCATTTAAACTTCCTTAAATAACAATGTCATATGATAAAAACATGCACAGATGTTCTTCGTGTTTCACTGTTGCAGTCAATTCATTTGGGTTATCTGCTTGCAGTAGCCCTCAGTCGGCCTGATTGACAAAGTCTTGGGTCCTGTGTTGTTTGCGGTCTCATCTTCCATGATGTTAGATAGTCAGGAGTACAAAAGCATGCAGCTGACACCATTTTATCAGTCTTTCCTGCCGTGCGGTGCCCGAAACAGAAGCAGTTCGCAAGTGCCGGTCGGCAGACTCCTGAAATTTATGTTTTAGAGTTTCAAAACCGAAGTCTTCAACTAAAGCCAAGTAACCCCATTGGGGAAACTTTTTCTTGCTCTTAACCGATGTCAGTAAAAGTCAACAATTGTATTTCTTGTGGAAAGCAAATACTTCATAAAGATTTTCATTCATACTGTATTCCTTGCCTAGGCCCTGACCATGACGTACTTTGCTGTCGATTTTGTACCTTATTTAAACAACAAACAATTTGTTGTCTGTATATTTACGCTTCTAAATATTTTGGTACTCTGTTCAATTATCCAGATATGGCTTCGGTAAGCCACCTGACTACCGACATTCCGAAAAAATGCAAAGAGAAATACCGAAACAGGCCACCTAGGTCCAAAGCTGCCGACGATGCTTCTCCTAAGCTAGTTGCCAGTTTGCCGGTACTCAGTGAGGCGCTTTCGCAGCTCCTGATACCCACCACTTCAGATTTGCAGGCCTCTGCTGAGACCCGTTCGGAGTCCGGTATGCCGCAAGATGCTTCAACTGTGGAACCTGCGGATGTCTCTACCTTGGATGGGTCCGGAGCCGCTGTGCAAGCACCGGCTTCTGAGGGTGTGTTGAGGCCTACTGACTTGCATATTAAACCAACGCCATCTTCTTCTTCAAGGCCTGAAACTCGATCCATGCCTAGAAAACTGGCACCCAGACCGCATGTTCAGGCCTCTATGCCTAAAAAACAAATGATAAGAATGGCTGAAGACCTTATTACTTTAATCGGGGGAAGTTGACCTTCCCCCGTCTGAGACCTAGAACTGAATTTGGCTATGATTCTTCTGATCAGGATTTTGAAATTTCTGTTTCTTCTGATGACCAGGATTTACCCTTATCTGTTTGAGGATTCTGATGCAGAGGACTCTATTCCCTCTGCTTTCCCTCCAGATGATTTCTCTTTTGGTGAAACCTTGCATACTCTTAGGGAGCATTTCCGCTGGGAAAGCCAGGATTACTCGGATTTCTAAAAAGAGGCTTGGGGATTTCTTACTCCTGCCCCAACACAGGCCTTTAGCTGGACTGTACTGGACATTGTTGATGCCTTTATGGAGTCTAGCTTGGCCCCTGACTCCTTACCTCCTGCTCCCAGAAAACCAGATAGATTTTACAGGGTTCCTGACTCTCACAAGTTCCATTTTAAAAAACCTACTGCGGATCCTGAGACCATTTCACAGGGACCCAAGGGCTTAAATGCTACAACTGCCAAAAATCCTACCCCCTCTGATAGAGATTCCAGGGCGCTGGATAGATGGGGTAAGAAGGTATACACTTCTGCAACCTTGGTCATTAGGGCCTTAAATTGCCAGTTTCTTATGTTAAAAGTATCAGCTGCACATTATTGGATTGCTTATACAGAAAATTATGTTGATTCCTGACTGTGCTGAAAATAAGGATTTACAGGATTTAATGCATTCTGCTGAACAAGTTGGAAAACATACTTTGCAGTGTGGTTTTAATTCACTAGAGGCATCTTGCAGGGCTGCTGTTACTGGGTCTGTACTAAGAAGGCATGCTTGGCTTAAGGAGCAATCTTGGTCAGATCATGTTAAAGCTAAATTGTTGGATACTCCCTTAAACCAGGACCACCTGTTTGGCAACAAAGCAGAAGAAGTACTTAAAGATGGAGGAAAAGGCTAAATCTTTGCAAACTGTT
This sequence comes from Protopterus annectens, assembly GCF_019279795.1. Lineage (NCBI taxonomy): Eukaryota > Metazoa > Chordata > Ceratodontiformes > Protopteridae > Protopterus > Protopterus annectens. The sequence goes on along the minus strand of NC_056747.1, from coordinate 414,516,019 downwards.
AAAGATTTCCTGCAAGTGCAGCCTCCATGATTTAGTAGGCATTGGCCTTCTAAGAATTGGTCCTTTCCTGCCTCTTCCAGGCCTTCTCAGTCCAAACCCAGACCCAGCAGAACACTCAGGCTTCAGTTCCAAGGTGCGCACAGGACTAAGCAGTGGGGGGCTCCCGCTTCCAAAGCAGGGAGTAGTAAGATCCCCTCCCCTTATGGTAAACTGTCTCAGTGATTTAACTTCAAAACTTTCAAACTCTTCTCAACTGACTGCTCCTTTAGGGGGAAAGATTGCTCTGCAGGCAAAAAACTGGGAACTCATTAACCAGGGCAAACGGGTTTTATATATAGTTTCCCAGGGATACAGATTCCAATTCCACACTTTACCAACCCCAAACGGTTGGCCAAATATACTCCTAAATCAGTGGGCAAAGGCTCAAAAGCAAGTTCTCTCTCTCTCAAATATAAGGGCTATTCAGACCCTCCCAGAAGAGGAAAGGGGACAAGGTTTCTACTCCAGACTTTTTCTGGTGCCCAGAAAAGACAACTCCTGGCGTCTTATCTTGGATCTCTCAATCCTAAACACTTTTTTGGTGATCCCAAAATTCAAGATACCATCTTTTCACTAGTTGCTTCCTATGCTAGGCAAGGATGCCTGGTTGGCAACACTGGATTTAAAGGAAGCCTACCTGCACAATCCCAATAGGGAGTCTTGCAGAAGATACCTACGCTTCAAAGCAGGCTTCATGCACTATCAGTTCTCTGCACTGCCCTTTGGCTTATCTACTGCGCCCAGGGTATTCACAAACCTAGCTCCATTCATTGCGTTTTGCAGGCAAAGAAATATTCAAATATACCCATACCTGTACGATTGTCTAATTCAGGCAGAAAGCCAGGGCATACTATTGAATAATCTGGCGCTTGTACAAAAAGTGCTAACTTATCTGGGGTACACCATAAACGAAAATAAGTCACATCTGGTACCCTGCCAACAAATTGTATTCCTGGGAGCAAGCTTGAGCACAGCTTCCCAGATGGCTTCCCTTATGCCAGAGAAACAAATTCATTTCACAGCTTACTTCAAACTTATGGCCACAAAGACCCTGCTATCTGCAAGACAAATACTGCAAGCCTTGAGGTTCATGGCCTTCTGCATTCTTCTAATTCCATATGCAAAACTGCATACGAGGAAACTACAGAGGTATCTAAAAAGCCTGTAGTGTCAACATTATCAGGATCTAGAATAAATGATTCCTATCATAACTTGTCTACAGATAGAGTTCCTTTGGTGGGCAGAGGCCTGCCCCCACAACAAGGGACTACCATTCACTCTACCCCCTGCCACCCAAACCCTAAGAGACGCAATCGACTATGCAGGGGGGGCTCACTTGGCAGGGCAGTGCATTCAGGGCAATTGGAACCCAAGTCAAATGCACCTGCATGTCAGTCAAAAAGACATGTTAGCTGTACAGTATGCTCTGACAGCCTTCAAGGACCACATTCTTCCAGGACAATTATTGGTAAAGATGGACAAAACCACTATTATGTGGTACATAAACAGGTAGGGGGGAACCCACTCATACCCTCTCTGCAGGCTAGCTATGGCTCTGTGGAACACAGCCTTGAGCTACCAAGCACCTACAGGTTCAGTTCTTGTCAGGAAAGCTAAATACACTGGCAGACGACCTAAGCAAGAAATCTCTTGGACCCACGTGAGTGGAAAGTGCACCTACCAGCTCAATTCCTGCTTAAAGCTAAGTACACTGGCAGACAACCTCAGCAGAAATCTCATGGACTCACACGAGTGGAAACTGGAAACCAAAGATATTCAACATGATGAGAAACAAATGGGGGGGAGCCCAGAGATAGTTCTGGGGGGAGGCAAACAGGTCTATCAACTGGACCAATTCTGCATAAGGACTCCCCACAAACAAGCTTGGAAAGTGGATGCCCTGTCCTTCACCTGGAAAAATTATAAGCTTATGCCTTTCCCCCTCTGCCTCTCCTCTCCAAGATGCTACTAAAGATCAAACAGGACAAACCAAGGACAATACTGATTGCACCAGACTGGCTACACCAACACTTGTACCACCTCTTGCGCAGTGTCACTGCTGGTACCATAGCACCTGCCTCAGACCCCTGTTCTGCTGTCTCAGCAGGAGGGTCAGATTCTGCACCCACAGCTTCAAACCCTGAACTTGGCAGCCTGGCTAATTATCTGATCTCACCATTCCCATCCCTCAGTAAGCAAGTGATGGATGTCATTCTGGAGGCAAGGAGACCTTTTACTAGAAAATCCTATGCTGAAAAATGGAAAAGATTCTGTCCCTGGAACCAGACTCATGAGATGGGCACAGCAGTGCCCAGTTTACCTCAGATTCTTCACTACTTAACTGAGATGCTTCAAGAGGGCCTTTCCTTTTCCTCCTTCAAAATTCATGCCTCAGCCATTTCAGCTCATTACAATACAGAACCACCCCTCTTCTCTCATCCACTGCTGAAGCAGATGTTCTTCATGTTTCACTGTTGCAGTCATTACAATTGGGTTATCCTACTGGCAGGCTGCCCTCAGTCGGCCTGAATTCCAAAGTCTTGGTCCGGCATCAGTTGCTGTCGCCCCTTCCCTGACGTCAGAGCATCAGGGGTATAAAAGATGCAGTCAACGCTATTTTCTTCAGACTTTCTTGCAGCGCAGTGCCCGAAGCAGAAGCAGTTCGCAAGTGCCGGTCAGCCGACTTCTGAGATTTTCGTGTTTGAACTTCAGATCTGAAGTCTTCATTAAAAGCGGAGTACCCCATTGGGGAAACTTTTTTTCTTGCTCCAGACCGATGTCAGAAAAAGTTAATTGTATTTCTTGTGGGAAGCAAATACCTCATAAAGACTTTCATTCTTACTGTATTCCTTACCTAGGCCCTGACCACGACGTTCCTAGTTGTCAGTTTTGTGCTAGATTTAACCAACACACTATTAAGCATCGGTACGATTTTGCATTTCACTATTTTGGCAGAAGATTTAATTATACGATGCAGTCGGATAGCCATCCGACTACTGGAATTCATAAGAAACGCAGAGGAAAAGGACAGGAACTGAGGTCCAAAACAGATGACAAGACTTCTTCTAAGCCAGTTGCCGGTTCGCCGGTTCAAATAGAGACGCCTTCGCAGTCCCTGACACCCGCTACCTTAGAGCCGCAGGCCGCTACTGACTCCCACGTGGAATCGACTAGGCCACTGGAAACTCAAGGTATTGGACCCTCTGAGACTATTCCCTCAGATGGGGTCCGGAGCCGCTGAGCAGGCATTGGCTTCTGAGGGTGTTTTCAGACCTACTCAGTTATACATTTAAAACGACTTCAGCTTCAAAGGCAAAGACTAAAGCACCTTTAAAGACAAACCGGGACAACAGCCTCATGGACAGGCCTCCATGCCCAAAAAACAGATGCTCAAAATGGCCGAAGACTTAATTACTTTGATCAGGGGTTCCCATCCCCCTCCTGATAAAAGGCCTAGGCAAGAGACAGACTCTAAATCTTCAGATCAGGTTTCCATTTTTTCTGATTCCTCTTGTGATCAGGAATACTCACTTCCTCCCTATGAGGATTCTGATGCTGAAGAATCTATTCCTTCAGCCTCTCCTCCTGAGGACTACTCTTTTGGGGAAACCTTGCATACCATGAGGGAACATTTCCACTGGGAGAGCCAAGATTTTTCAGAATCTAAGAAAAGCCTCAGGGACTTCCTTTTACTACCACAACACAGGCCCCTAACTATTCCACCTGTGTTGGACATTGTGGATGATGTCTTTTCAGAGTATAGTCTGACCCCTGACTCCTTACTTCCAGCTCCTGTTAAACCGGACAGATACTACAGGGTTCCTGACTCTCATAAACTCCTTTTCAAAAACCCTACTGCTGACCCAGAAACCATCTCTCAGGGTCCCAGTGGGATAAAGGCTTCCACTGCAAAAAACCCTACTCCTTCTGACAGGGATTCCAGGGTACTGGACAGATGGGGAAAAAAGATTTACACTTCTGCTACCTTGGCTATAAGGGCTTTAAATTGCCAATTTCATATGCTCATATATCAGCAATATATTATGTCACTGCTTAAACAGAAAATGTTGATAAATTCTGAATGTGCAGAAAACAAGGAAATGCAGGATTTATTGCATGCAGCTGAACAAGTTGGAAAGCATACTTTGCAATGTGGTTTTGATTCTCTGGAGGCCTCCTGCAGGGCCGCTGTTACGAGTTCTGTCATTAGGAGGCATGCTTGTTTAAAGGAACAAAATTTGCCTGATCATGTCAAAGCAAAATTATTGGATGCTCCATTACGGCATGACACCTTGTTTGGTGTTAAGGCAGAAGAAGTGTTGAAGAAAATGAAGGACAAAGCAAAATCTATGCAAACGGTCAAGGATTTCTTACAGGTACAGCCTCCAAGATTTAGCAGACACTGGCCAACAAAGAATTGGTCCCTTTGCAGTGTCACAGGCCACAAAGGGGCAGATCCAGACTCCCTAGAGGCAGATCCAAGCCCCAAGGTTTGTACAGGTCTAAACAAATGGGGTGCTTCTACCTCCAAAAGTGGAGAAGACAAATCAGAGCCATACAGGAAACAGTCTCATTGACTTCCCCCTGCCTGTGCCAAGCACTTATCTTCTGGCAGCACCTTTAGGGGGAAAACTAGCACTTTTTTCTCAAAATTGGCACTTCATTACCCAGGACAAATGGGTACTGGACATAGTGTCACAAGGCTACAGGTTTCACTTCCATACCCTACCAAGGGCAAACGGTTGGCCAGACCTGCCAAAAAATCAATGGGCAGAAGCACAAAAATGAACCTCATCCCTCATGGAAATGGGGGCCATTCAATAAGTAGCAGAGCAAGAGCAGGGACAAGGATTTTATTCAAGACTGTTCTTGGTGCCAAGAAAGGACAAGGCCTCGAGGCCAATACTGGACCTATCTTTACTAAACACATACCTGGATGTACCAAAATTCAAAATGTTGACTCTACAGCAGCTTCTTCCCATGCTGGGCAAGAAGGCTTGGCTTGTGACTTTAGACCTAAAAGAGGCATACCTGCATGTTCCAATCAGACAAACATGCAGAAGATACCTCAGATTCAAAGCAGGCTCAATGCATTACCAATTTTCTGCACTGCCCTTTGGCTTGTCTAATGTGCCCAGGGTCTTTACAAAGTGCCTGGCACCAGTAATTGCATTCTGCAGACAAAGAGGAATACAAATATATCCTTACTTGAACAACTGTCTCATTCAAGCAGAGAACAAGGACATTCTACTACAGCATCTGGCGTTTGTAAAGAGATTTTTAACAAATTTAGGGTACACAGTCACCGAAAAGAAATCAAAACTAGTACCCTTTCAAGAGATAATATTCCTGTGTGCAAGCTTAAATACAACTGCCCAGATGGCTTGGCTCATGCCAGACAAACAAAGGCAACTGACTACCTATTTCAAAATGTTGGCAACAAAGGCCCAGTTATCTGCAAAAAAAATTATGCAGGCTTTGGGCTTCATGGCATCCTGCATTCTACTAATTCCGTATGCAAGACTGCATATGAGGAAACTTCAATGGTACCTAAAAAGTGTCTGGACTCAACATTGCCACAGCCTGGAAACAAGGATTACTCTTATTCCCTGCCTGCAACAGGAGTTTCGATGGTGGGCGAAGGCTTGTCACCAGAACAAAGGACGGCCATTCACTTTACCCCCAGCCAGGCAGACATTAACAACGGATGCATCAGATTATGCCTGGGGAGCCCACATGGCAGGAAACTGTATTCAAGCCACATGGTCCGCAAACCAATTGCATCTACATATAAATCAAAAAGAGATGCTAGTGGTCCAGAATGCCCTGACAGCCTTCAAGGACCTACTTCATCCAGGACAACTACTGATAAAGACAGATAACACCATGGTCATGTGTTATATAAACAAGCAGGGAGGCACTCATTCTTACCCCCTTTGCAGACTAGCCATGACTTGTGGGACACAGCATTGACTTACCAATACATCTGCAGGCACAATTCCTACCAGGAAAGACAAATACCTTGGCAGACGAACTAAGCCGAAACCTCATGGATCCCCACGAGTGGATATTGGATCCACAAGTTTTCAGAATGATGACAAGGAAATGGGGATGCCCGGATATAGATCTATTTGCCTCTCCTCACAACTACCAACTAAAAAGATTCTGCACAAGGATTTATCACAGACAAGCATGGAAAGTGGACGCCCCATCTTTCAGCTGGAAAAACTTGGCAGTATATGCCTTCCCTCCACTGCCTCTCCTCCCAAAGGTACTCCTAAAGGTCAGACAAGAGAAGCCAAAGATGATTCTGATTGCCCCAGACTGGCCCTGCCAGTACTGGTGTCCAATCCTAAGGAACTTGTCTCAATGCCCGGCTTGGACCTTATCTCAAATACCTCATCTGTCTCAACAAAACAATCCGATCCTGCACAGCCAACTCAAGACCTTATATCTGGCAGCATGGCGGATAATGTAGTCATACAAAATGCACCTCTCACTAAAGCTGTGATGGATGTCATATTGGAGGCCAGAAGGCCTAGCCCTAGAAAATCTTATGCTGAAAATGGAAGAGATTCTTTGCTTGGAACCAGACACAAGGAATTGACACAGCTGTACCAAATATCCCTCAGATTTTGCAATATTTAACTGAGATGCTAGACAAAGGCCTTTCTTTTTCATCAATTAAAATTCATGCCTCTGCCATTTCGGCTCATTACAATACAGAGCCACCAATCTATTCTAATCCTTTGCTAAGGCAGTACCTCAGAGGAGCCAAAAACTTAAGGCCTCCTAGGCGATCACCAATACCTGCATGGGACCTCAACTATGTCTTGGAAAAACTCACCCTGCTTCCTTTTGAGCCAGCCGCTACAGCTGATATAAAGTTTTTATCTTGGAAAACAGCTCTGCTCCTAGCAATAACTTCTGCAAGACGGGTTTCAGAGCTACAGGCACTCATGGCTGTGGAACCTTTTATCCAGACAGGGCTTCTCCGAGGACAAACCCGACATTTATGCCTAAGGTAGTGTCCAGTGTGGCCCTTAACCAAGCTATTCATCTGCCAACCTTTTTTCCAAATCCACAGAACAAGGGGGAGAGATTTCTGCATTGTTTGGACATACACAGACAGCTTCGATTCTACTTGGACAGAACCAATGTTTTCAGAAAGACAGAACAATTACTAGAGGCATATGCTGCAGGATCACAAGGAAAGGCGATCTCAAAGCAGACTATTTCAAAGTGGATAGGCACTGCATTCGATGTTCATCGAGCATACAGCTGCAGTCATAACAGATGGGATGTCCTTTAAGGATGCATCTGCAGTCCTTACAAATGGGTTGTCCTGTCGTCAGGCAGCCCTTCGGTCGGCCGGATTCCAAAGTCTGGGTCTGGCCTCGGCTGGTGTCGCACTTCACCCGACGTCATAGCTGCAGTTCTTCGGGTATAAAGGCATCAGCCGACGCCATTTTCCTCAGTCTTTCTTGCTGCGTGGCGCCCGAAGCCGAAGCTGTTCGCAAGTGCCGGTCAGTCAGAACCAGAGATTACTACTACCGAATACAACTTCGAAGACTTCTAAAAAGCTAAGTACCCCATTGGGGACTCTTTCTTGCCTCAGCCGATGTCAGAAAAAGTGAATAACTGTTTAACTTGTGGGAAACAAATACCTCATAAAGATTTCCACTCTTACTGCTTACCTTGTTTAGGCCCAGACCACGACATAGCAGCTTGTCTAGCCTGTGCTTCTTTTAACCGACGGACGCTTAGACGTCGGTCGGAATTTGCTGAGCAGTTTTTCGGCTCTGATTTTGCTTATAAGATGCCGTCGGATCCTCCGACTACACAAATAACCAAAAAACGCAAGGAAAAGGACCGACACTCGCGGTCCGCGGTTTCGGCTGAAACCGCGGTTAAGCAAAGCGCGAGTGTCTCTGTTTCGGCTGAAACCGAGCAAGCGGTTCTTCCTTCAGTCGAAAGCATGCCTTCTACCGAGGCTTCTTCTAACCTCGTGGAATCGGCTTCGGAAATCCAACCTGCTGTTGCGATTTCTCAGGAATTATCAGACACTATTTCCTTGGATATTTCTACCCCTGCACGTGGAGCTGCTAGGCCTCCTGCAGCCATGTCCATTAAGGCCTTTGCCAGGGCTAAAGCAGCTAAAGCTACAAAAACTGTGCCTGTTAAGACCCCTACTCACAGGCCCAGTTCTAGTTCCCAAATGCTTTCTTTGGCAGAGGATCTTATTTCTTTAATCCGGGGATCCCAGCCTCATCCAGACAGGGCCTCTCATCCACCTCCAGAGAAGAGGCCTAGAGCAGAGCCCCCTGAGCCAGTGTCCACAGATGATTCCTCTGATGATTCAGATAATACAGACCCTCCAGAGGCTCCTTATTCCCCTTACGAAGACTCTGATGCTGAAGAGTCCATCCCTTCTGCCTCTCCACCTGAGGAATTTTCCTTTGGGGAAACCTTGCATGCTATGAGGGAACAATTTCAATGGCAGGGCCAAGATTTTTCAGACTCCAAGAAAAGGCTTAGAACCTTCTTGCATTTACCACAGCATAGGCCTTTAGCTATACCTCCAGTTCTTTCTGTTGTAGATGATGCATTTAATGATGCTTGTACTGCTCCTGATTCATTACCTCCGGCCCCTGCTAAGCCCGATAGGTACTACAGGGTCCCGGACACTCATCACCATTTATACAAGGCTCCTTTTGCAGATCCCAAAACCATCTCCCAGGGGCCTAAGGCTGTAGCAACTACCTCTGCTAAAAATCCCCTCCCCTCTGAAAGGGAATCCAGATCCTTGGAGAGATGGGGTAAAAAAGTTTACACTTCTGCTACTCTGTCAGCTAGGGCCTTGAACTGTCAATTTCATATGATCCAATATCAAGAATATATGCTTGACCAGTTAACTAAAAAACTGTCCTCTGATGAACCTTTTGATAAGAAGTATATTCAGGAAATGGTACATAACATTCAGCAAGTTAGTAACCATTCTTTAAAATGCGGCTATGATGCACTGGAGGCTTCCTTTAGATCAGCCATGACTGGCACAGTTATCAGAAGGCATGCATGGTTGAAAGAGCAGGCCTTACCGGACCATGTCAAATCAAAACTGTTAGATGCTCCCATGGACAAGGCCAATTTATTTGGTTCTCCTGCACAACAGGTACTGAAGAAGATGGAGGAGAAGGCAAAATCTGTACAAACAGTGAAAGATTTCTTACAGGTCCAACCTCCAAGGTTTAGCAGGAATTGGCCCTCCAAAAATTGGTCCTTTCCAGACTCCTCTAAAGCACAGAGAGGCAGGAATAGGCGATCAAGAGGCAGAAACCAATCCAGGGGTGACTACAGGGGACGCCAGTGGCAGGGTAACAACCAGCGAGGCACAGACACAGCCACCACCACTGCAACAGGACAATCACAGTGACTTGGCTCTGGCACCGCCTACCAGGGAACAACTAGAAGCACCCTTAGGCGGAAGGCTAGCCTTATTCTCAATAAACTGGCATTACATCACAAGAGACAAGTGGATTTTACAGACAATAGACCAAGGCTACAGGTTCCACTTCCATACCCTACCAGGGAAGATAGGAATGCCAAACCTACCTCCAAATCAAAAGACAGAAGCTCTAAAACAAATATCTCAATTATTAAGGATGAGAGCTATGGAAAAGGTACCATCTATGGAGCAAGGAAAGGGATTTTACTCCAGACTCTTCCTGGTACCAAGAAAAGAGAACAAATGGAGGCCTATTCTCGACCTGTCCGCTTTAAACACATTCCTTATTGTTCCAAAATTCAAAATGCTGACTCTACAGCAGCTTCTTCCCATGCTGGGCAAGGAGTCTTGGCTGGTAACTCTAGATCTCAAGGAGGCATACCTGCACGTCCCCATACGACCAAATTGCAGAAGATACCTCAGACTTCTTGCAGGATCAGAGCATTATCAATTCTCAGCATTGCCCTTTGGCTTATCTACTGCGCCCAGAGTGTACACGAAATGCCTGGCATCAGTAATTGCTCATTGCAGGCTTCAGGGAATCCAAATTTACCCCTACCTGGACGACTGCCTGATACAAGCGGACAACAAAAACAAGCTAACAGAAGACTTACAAAGAGTCATTTACCTGCTACAAGCCCTGGGATATACAGTCAATATAAAAAAGTCAAGGCTGATACCATCCCAAAGAATAACCTTTTTGGGTGCAGAACTGGACACATCAAAGCAAATGGCATTCCTAACTGCAGAAAAGCAAGAACTACCACCTCTCTACTTCTTGGCATTAACAAAGCAGAACCATCTAACAGCAAGAAAAGTACTGCAAGCCTTGGGCTTCATGGCATCCTGCATAATACTGGTCCCTCATGCCAGACTGCATATGAGAAAGCTACAGTGGTACCTAAAGAATTTATGGTCTCAACACAAGCACAGCCTAGAAACCAAAATTCCAATAATCCCATGCCTGAAGCAAGAGTTCCTATGGTGGGCTTCAGGCCTGTCAATCAAACACAGGATTGCCCTTCCACAGCATTCAACCAAGCCAAACCATCACGACGGACGCCTCAAACCTCGGTTGGGGGGCCCACATGCTGGACAGGTGCATACAAGGCTTATGGAATCAAGACCAGCTGCACCTACACATAAATCTAAAGGAAATGCTGGCAGTAAAATTGGCAATCCAGACATTCAGACCATTTCTCCGAGAAGGTCAGTTGATAAGGACAGACAACACAACAGTTATGTGGTACATCAACAAACTGGGAGGCACACATTCATACCCTCTATGCCAGATGGCACTGGACCTATGGAACGTGGCTCTGAGCTACAACATTCAGTTACAAGCAATTTTTGTATCGGGGAAAAGAAAACGTTCTAGCAGACATATTAAGCAGGACTACCACGGATGCCCACGAATGGATGCTACATCCGGACATCTTCAAAGACATTACAAGGAAATGGGGACTCCCACAAATAGACTTATTTGCATCCCCACACAATCACCAGCTAAAGAAATTCTGCACAAGGACGTACCACCCACTTGCTTGGAAGGTGGACTCCCTATCCTTCAGTTGGAAAAACCTGACAGCATATGCATTCCCACCACTTCCTTTGATGCACAAGGTGCTATTGAAGATCAAAGAGGACCATCCAAGGATCATACTGATAGCTCCAGACTGGCCAAGGCAACATTGGTACCCATTGCTAAGGAGCATGTCTCGGGAACAAATATGGACACTACCCCTGGTTCCATTGCTGTTAACACAGAACAACTACAACATCCTGCATCCAAGCCTGAAAACTCTGCAGCTGACTGCCTGGAACATTACATAAGATCAATTAACCCAAATTTATCACAAAGGGTTAAAGACATTATCCTTGAGGCTCGCAGACCCTCAACAAGGAAAAATTATGCAGCAAAATGGAAAAGATATCTCATTTGGAGTACTGCAAAGGGAGAAGATGTGTCACAGGTAAACATAGCCAGCATCCTGGAATACTTGGCAGAGCTCTTCCACACAGGCCTGTCCTATTCTTCCATCAAGATACATGCATCAGCTATTTCAGCAGAATACAGCTCAGATCCTCCTGTCTTCTCGCATCCTCTGCTCAGGCAGTTTCTGAGAGGAATTACAAATGTAAAACCTCCTAGGAAACCACCATTGCCAGCATGGGACTTGAACTTTGTGCTAGAAAAATTGACACTTCCTCCTTTCGAACCAGCAGCAACAGCAGAATTACAATACTTATCATGGAAGACTGCTTTCCTGCTGGCAATCACTTCAGCAAGAAGGGTATCTGAACTACAGGCATTAATGGCAGTGCAACCCTTCCTGATCTTCCATCAAGATAGTGTCCATGAGAACAAATCCTACATTTATGCCCAAGGTGGTATCCAGAGTATCTTTAAATAAGGCTATCCACCTACCTACATTCTTCCCCAACCCACAGAATAGGGGAGAAAGACTGTTGCATACCTTGGATGTACATAGACAGTTACGCTACTACCTGGACAGAACCAAGGTCAATAGAAAAACTGACCAGCTACTGGTAGCATATGCAACAGGAAGGGAAGGAAAAGCAATTTCAAAACAGACAATCTCCAAGTGGATAGGAAATTGCATTAGATTTTGTTACTCCTACCATGGAAAGAAAACTCCAGAGAACATCAGGCCTCACTCTACAAGGGCTACGCCCACTAGCACAGCTTTCTTACGAGGAGTGGCTACCAAGGACATTATAGAGGCTGCTACTTGGACCTCCGTGCATACATTTGCCAAGCATTATAACTTACCTTTATACTCTAGATCCCGAGCAGGGTTTGCCACTGCTGTTTTGCAAGGGATCCTAACTACACCATAATCTCTTCTTCCTCCTCCCCTAGTTTGGCTATGGTATTCTACCCATTTGTAAGGACTGCAGATGCATCCTTGAAGGACAATAGTACAGTTTTGTACCTACCATAAATGTAGATGTCCGATAGGAATGCATCTGCAGTCAGGATTACCCACCCGCCTTCCCCTCTGTGGTACTCCTAGGGTATTTGCCCATCTTATAGCTAGCTGGGGGGGATCTCTTATGGTGTATTTGTTTGTATATATGTACATACATGCTTATTTTTTGTGTTTGCTCTCTACTATTTGGAAACATTGGCATTTATCCAAATTTAGCCTTCCAAGAGGGCACCTGGCATCTGGGGCAAGAAACACTGAGGAAAATGGCATCGGCTGATGCCTTTATACCCGAAGAACTGCAGCTATGACGTCGGGTGAAGTGCGACACCAGCCGAGGCCAGACCCAGACTTTGGAATCCGGCCGACCGAAGGGCTGCCTGACGACAGGGCAACCCATTTGTAAGGACTGCAGATGCATCCCTATCGGACATCTACATTTATGGTAGGTACAAAACTGTACTTTTTCCTGCCATCAGGCGGGTCCTCGGTCGGCCGAATTCCAAAGTCTAGGTCCGGCGTCGGATGTCGTCTCTTCTTCCCTGACGTCAGTGCGACAGGGGTATAAAAGAACCAGCTGATGCCATTTTCTTCAGTCTTTCTTGCCGCGCAGTGCCTGAAGCAGAAGCAGTTCACAAGTGCCTGTCGGTCAGCTCCTGAGATTACGAATATTTTTCAACCGAAGTCTTCTTGAAAGCTAAGTACCCCGTTGGGGAAACTTTTCTTGCCTCAGACTGATGTCAGACAAAGTTAATAATTGCATTTCATGTGGGAAGCAAATACCGCATAAGGATTTTCATTCCCTCTGCATTCCTTGCTTAGGCCCAGACCACGACGTCTCGGCCTGTCGTTTTTGTGCTACATTCAACAGACGCACTATTAAGCGTCGGGCGGAGTTCGCCCAACACTGTTTTGGCAAAAAGTTTAATTACATTATGTCGTTGGATACTCCGATTCCAGTTTTGAGTAAAAGACGCAAAGATAAGGACTGACATAAGGTCCGCGACTTCTACCGACACCACGCTAAAGCAGACTACAGGTGCTCCGGTTCTCAGCGAGGCGCCTACGCAGCCCCTGATTACCGATGACACTTCTTTGGCGGTGTCTTCTGTACCCGAGGTCGCAGGCTCTTCGGCCCACACCCCGACTACAGACACCGAAGCCACTCTTGGCGGGGAAACTCAGAGTTTAGACAGGCCTGCCACCTCTCAAGGTGTCTTCAGGCCTTCTTCTTAATTTTCCATCAAGGCTTTCACTAAGTCGAAAGCAGCCATGCATACTAAAAGACAAGCTCCACAGGGCCCCTCTCAAGGCCCCATGCCTAAAAAGTAGATGCTCAAAATGGCTGAGGATTTGATTACTCTTATCAGGGGTTCTCAACCCCCCTCGGACAAAAGGCCCAGAGTGGAGGAAGAATACCCTTCCTCGGACCAGGCCTCCATTACTTCAGAACATTCTGAAGACCAGGAAAATTCATACTCCCCTTTTGAAGATTCTGATGCAGAGGAGTCAATTCCCTCCGTCTCCCCCCCCTGAGGATTACTCTTTTGGGGAAACCTTACATACCTTGAGGGAACACTTCCACTGGGAAGGCCAAGAATACTCAGACTCCAAGAAAAGGCTTAGGGGTTTCCTCTTGCTCCCTCAGCACAGGCCTCTGGCTGTACCGCCTGTCTTAGACATACTAGGTGATGTGTATTCGGAGGCCAGCCTTAACCCAGATTCTTTACCTCCAGCTCCAGTCAAGCCGGACAGGTATTACCCGGGTTCCTGATTCACACCAATTCCTATACAAAAGCCATGCAGCTGACCCAGAAACTATTTCACAGGGTCCCAAGGGAATTAAGGCCTCCATTGCTAAAAATCCATTACCTTCAGAGAGAGATTCCAGAGCTTTAGAAAGGTGGGGGATAAAGGTGTACACCTCGGCCACCTTAACCATGAGGGCATTAAACTGTCAGTTCCATATGTTAAAGTACCAACAGTTTCGGTTATCACAGTTGAAAAGCAAAATGTCACAACCTCAACAACCAGACTTGAAGGAGTTGCAGGATTTGTTACATAGTGCAGAGCAAGTGGGTAAACATACCTTGCAATGTGGTTTTGATGCTTTAGAGGCCTCATGTAGAGCTGCTGTTACAGGATCAGTCATACGTAGACATGCTTGGCTCAAAGAGCAAACCTTACCAGATCATGTCAAAGCTAAATTACTGGATGCACCTCTTCAAAAAGATGTATTGTTTGGTGTTAAAGCTGAGGAGGTACTAAAGAAAATGGAGGAAAAGGCAAAATCAATGCAAACAGTGAAAGATTTCCTACAGGTACAACTTCCACGTTTCAGTAGAAATTGGCCTTCAAAAAATTGGTCCTTTCCAGCCACGGACAGACCCCAAAGAGATAGATACAGGTGCCCTAGGGGTAGAGGGCAATCTCAAGGATCATTTAGAGGCAGACAATGGCAAGCACGTACACAAAGAGGGGGTGAGGATAGTTCACAGCCATTCAGAAAGCAGAACCAATGACTTTCCCCTTTGCATGCCAAGCAAGGCTCAAATGGCAGCACCTTTAGGTGGAAAACTGGCATTATTTTCAAAAAATTGGCATATGGTCACAAAAGACAAATGGATCCTGGACATTATAGACAGAGGCTACAGATTCCACTTTCACACCCTTCCAAAAATGAGAGGCATGCCAAACCTGCCACACAATCAAAGGGCAGAGGCACAAAAACAAATTTCGGATCTCATGGACGTGAAAGCTATTCAAGAGGTACCTGCACAAGAACAGGGTCAAGGTTTTTATTCCAGACTATTCCTGGTACCAAGGAAGGGCAAAGATTGGAGACCTATTTTGGACCTATCCATCCTAAACACATTTTTACTCGTGCCAAAATTCAAGATGCTCACATTACAGCAGCTTCTTCCCATGCTGGGCAAGGAGTCTTTGCTGGTAACATTGGACCTCAAGGAGGCATACCTGCATGTCCCAATCGGACAAGATTGCAGAAGATACCTCAGATTTCTTGCAGGTTCAACCCATTATCAATTCTCTGCATTGCCCTTTGGCTTATCTACTGCGCCCAGAGTGTTCACGAAATGCCTAGCATCAGTAATTGCCTACTGCAGACTTCAAGGGATACAAATATACCCATATTTGGACTGCCTGATCCAAGCGGACAGCAAGCACATACTTCTGAAACATCTGGCTTTTGTAATAATGTTGTTGAATTCTTTGGGATACACAGTCAACAAAAAGAAATCAAGGCTAATACCCTCTCAAACAATTTTCCTGGGTGCCAGCTTGAATACAAATACCCAGATGGCCTACCTCACGCCAGAGAAACAAGGGCAACTAACTCAATACTTCAGAAAACTGGCAACCTTCACCAGGCTAACTGCAAGGAAAATCCTGCAGGCTCTGGGATTCATTGCATCTTGCTAATCCCATGTGCAAAGCTGCATATGAGGAAACTTCAATGGTACCTAAAAAACCTATGGTCTCAACACAGCCACAGTTTGGAAACAATTATACCACTGATTCCATGTCTTCAAAAGAAATTTCTGTGGTGGGCTCAAGCATGCCAAAGAAACACAGGTCGCCCATTCTGCAAGCCTCAAGCAAATCAAGTCATCACAACAGACGCCTCAGACTACGCCTGGGGGGCGCACATGACAGATCGGTGCATTCAGGGCAAATGGTCACAAAAAGAAAAGCACCTACACATCAATCAAAGGAAATGCTAGCAGTAATAAATGCTATTATGGCTTTCAAAGACCTACTGCATACAGGCCAGCTATTGATAAGGACAGACAACACCACAGTGATGTGGTACATAAACAAACAGGGAGGAACCCATTCATATCCCCTATGCAGGCTAGCCATGTCTCTTTGGAACATGGCTCTGGAATTACAAATCGAACTTCAAGCACAGTACCTACCAGGCAAGGAAAACATGCTGGCAGACAACCTAAGCAGAAATATGACAGATCCACAGGAATGGACATTGCATCCTCAAGTTTTTACAAAGATAATTCAAGCATGGGAAAGGCCAGACATAGATCTCTTTGCCACCCACAGAAATCACCAATTGACAAAATTCTGCTCAAGGACCTTTCATCCACAGGCCTGGAAAGTGGACGCACTCTCTTTCAGTTGGACAACAATGACAGTTTATGCCTTTCCACCTCTTCCTCTGCTGCCCAAAGTTCTATTAAAAACCAGAGCAGACAGACCAAAGATGATTCTCATTGCTCCAGACTGGCCAAGAGAACACTGGTACCCACTCCTGAGGAGACTGACACATTCCCCACCATGGATCCTGCCTCTAATGCCTCTTCTACTGACTCAGCACAACTTCAGAACTTCACAGTCAGCTGAAAACACTATATCTAGCCGCATGGAAGATTCCTTAAATTCAAAACAGACCCTACTCTCCAAGGAGGTGCAGGATGTCATTTTGGAGGCCAGAAGGCCTTCTACTAGAAAAGCCTACTCCGCAAAATGGAAACGGTTTTGTGCCTGGAATCAGAAAAAGGGTCAGAGATGCTAAGCAGTGGACTTTCTTTCTCCTCCATCAAAATCCATGCCTCAGCCATTTCTGCAGAATACAACACTGATCCTCCTTTCCCTCTCTTAAGACAGTTCCTCAGAGGGGCTAAGAATATAAAACCCCCAAGGAAACAACCAGTACCTGCTAGGGACCTCAATTTCATTCTAGAAAAACTAACCTTGCCTCCTTTTGAGCCAGCTGCTTCAACAGAACTGCAATATTTGTCCTGGAAAACAGCCTTCCTTCTGGCTATCCCCTCAGCTCGCAGGGTTTCGGAACTACAAGCCCTCATGGCTGTGCAGCCTTTTATCATTTTCCATCAGGACAGAGTTTCCTTACGAACCAATCCTTCCTTTATGCCAAAGGTAATATCCAGGGTAGCCTTGAATCAGGCTATCCACTTACCTACCTTTTACCCTAATCCTCAAAACAAAGGGGAGAGACTTCTACATTCCTTGGACATTCACAGACAGTTGTTGTTATTTGGACAGAACAAAGCCTTTCAGAAAATCAGAGCAACTCTTTGTGTCCTATGCTACAGGAGCTCAAGGGAAGCCTATTTCCAAACAGACAATCTCAAAGTGGATAGCCCACTGCATACGCTTTTGTTACTCTTTTCATGGTAAAACTGTACCTGCAGGCATCAGATCTCACTCCACAAGGGTCACAGCTACCTCTGCAGCTTTCCTCAGGGGGGGTTCCTACCAAAGATATTTTGGAAGTAGCCACTTGGAGTTCTGTACATACTTTCTCAAAGCACTATCACCTGCTGTTATACTCCAAATCTAGAACAGGCTTTACCATTGCAGTCTTGCAGGGCATCCTGGTTCCTCCTAGTTCCACCTAGTGCCTACCACCCCTTTTTTAGCTTTGGGATTCTACCCATCTGTTATGACTGCAGCTGTATGCACGATGCACATAGTACAGTTTTGCACCTTCCATAAATGTAGATGTTCGAGTGCTAATACAGCCGCAGTCCAGGATGTCCTTCAAGGATGCATCTGCAGTCATCACATATGGGTTGTCCTGCCTCAGGCAGCCCTTCGGTCGGCCGGATTCCAAAGTCTGGGTCCGGCGTCAGCTGATGTCGCCCTTTCCCTGACGTCAGAGCGCCTGGGGTATAAAAGCGTCAGCCGATGCCATCTTCCTCAGTTTTTCTTGCCGCGTGGTGCCCGAAGCAGAAGCAGTTCGCAAGTGCCGGTCGGCCAGCTCCTGTAATTCAGCTACCGAAGACTTCAAAAGCTAAGTACCCTGTTGGGGACTCTTTCTTGCCTCAGCCGATGTCAGATAAAGTTAATAATTGCTTAACTTGTGGGAAACAAATACCTCATAAGGATTTCTACTCTTACTGCCTCCCCTACCTAGGCCCAGACCACTACGTCTCGGCCTGTTCAGCCTGTGCTTCCTTCAACTGACGCACTCTTAGACGTCGGGCGGAGTTTGCAGAGGAATTTTTTGGGGCTATTTTTTCATACAGTATGCCGTCGGAGACTCTGACTTCACATTTAACAAAGAAACGGAAGGACAAGGACCAACACACGCAGGCCGCGGTTTCGGCTGAAACCACGGCCAGGCCTACCGCGAGTGTCTCGGTCTCGGCTGAAACCGAGTCCTTGGTACTTCCGACCCCCGAAACCGCTCAACTGACAAACTCGGCCCCGGAGGCCCCCTGCTGAGCCAGTTATTGAATTTCCTTCAGAAACTGGTGTCTTGGAAACTTCCGACACCATTCCTCTAGACAAAACTACACCAGCACGTGGTGCAGCTATGCCTTTTGCATCCATGTCCATAAAGGCATTCACCAGGGCTAAAGCTGCTAAACATACAAAAGCTATGCCTCCCAGGGTTATTCCTCAGGAACCCTCTACAAGTTCACAGATTCTAACTTTAGCAGAGGTCCTTATTTCCTTAATTAGGGGCTCTCAACCCCATCCGGACAGGGGCACTCAACCTCCTCTAGACAAAAAGCCCAGGGTTGAGCCCTCTGATCCCCACTCCTCAGAGGAGGCCTCTGATGGCTCTGCTCTCTCGGACTTACCAGGAGGAGGCTTTTTCGGCCTACGAGGATTCTGATGCAGAGGAATCAATCCCCTCTGCCTCCCCTCTTGAAGAACTATCCTTCGGGGAGACCCTTCACACTATGAGAGAGCATTTCAAATGGCAGGGCCAGGAATTCTCTGATTCCAGGAAAAGATTAAGAACTTTTCTGCATTTACCCCAGCATAGACCTTTGGCTATTCCTCCTGTTTTGAATGTCATTGATGATGTGTACTCTGAGTCTAGCATAACCCCTGACACTCTTCCTCGGGCCCCTGTCAAACCCGATGGGTACTACAGGGTCCCGGACTCGCATCTTTTTCTTTACAAGGCCCACTCTGCTGATTCAGAAACTATTTCCCAGGGCCCTAAAGGGATTGCAGCTGCCACTACTAAAAATCCACTCCCCTCTGAAAGGGAGTCCAGGGCTTTAGAGAGATGGGGTAAAGAAGTGTATACTTCTGCTACTCTTTCTATGAGGGCATTAAATTGTCAATTTCATATGATACAGTACCGAGAGTATTTGTTAGATGAATTGCATAAGCAACTGTCTTCACCTGAACCCCTAGATCGCAAATGACTTCAGGATCTGGTACATAACTCCCAGCAGGTTAGCAACCATTTCTTAGTGTGGTTATGATGCATTGGAAGCTTCATGTAGGTCAGCTATGACAGGTGCAGTCATACGTAGGCATGCTTGGCTGAAGGAACAATCTCTGTCAGACCATGTTAAAGCTAAGCTTCTGGATGCTCCACTGGAAAAGCAAAAGTTATTTGGCTGCACTGCTCAGGAGGTCTTAAAGAAATTTGAGGAAAAGGCAAAATCTGTACAAACAGTCTAAGATTTTCTACAAGTCCAACCACCAAGATTCAGCAGAAATTGGCCTACCAAGAATTGGTCCTTTCCGGACACAGAAAGATTTCAGAGAGGCAAGAACAGGTGTGCCAGAGGTAGAGGGCAAGCTAGAGGCTCCTACAGAGGACGTCAATGGCAGCCTCCCAACCAGAGAGGTAGTGCAGGACCTACAACTGCTGCACAAGGACAGACTCAATGACTTTGCTTTGACTCCGCCAACCAGGGCTCAGTTAGAAGCACCTTTGGGCGGAAAGCTTTCTTTATTCTCAGAAAATTGGCACAGTATTACAAGAGACAAATGGACACTGCAAATAATAGACAGAGGATACAGGTTCCATTTTCACACATTGCCAAAAAGAAAAGGCATGCCAGACCTGCCACCAAATCAAAGGGCAGAGGCTTTGAAACAAATCTCCAACTTAATGCAAATGAAAGCTATAGAAAAGGTTCCTCTTTCAGAACAAGGCCAAGGATTTTATTCCAGACTATTCCTTGTTCCAAGAAAAGAAAATCAATAGAGGCCTATTCTCGACTTGTCCGCACTGAATACTTATCTCATTGTGCCAAAATTCAAAATGCTGACTCTACAGCAACTCCTTCCCATGCTGGGCAAGGGGTCTTGGCTGGTGACTCTACACCTCAAGGAGGCATACCTGCATGTCCCTATCAGACAAAGTTGCAGAAGACGCCTCAGATTTCTTGCAGGTTCAGAGCATTATTAATTCTCAGCATTGCCCTTTGGCTTATCTACTGCACCCAGAGTATTCACGAAATGCCTGGCATCAGTAATTGCACACTGCAGACTTCAGGGGATTCAAATATACCCATATCTGGACGACTGCTTTATCCAAGCGGACAGCCAACAAACTTTGCTAAAGGACTTGAATTATGCCATCCACCTACTGCAGGCCTTGGGATATACAGTCAACATTCACAAATCAAGACTTGTTCCATCCCAAAGAATAGCTCTTCTGGGTGCGGATCTAGACACAACCACCCAAATGGCTTTTCTCACAGAAGAAAAACAAAGACAACTCCCGGATTACTTCAAGAATCTGACAAGACAACCTCAGCTGACTGCAAGGAAAATCCTGCAGGCCCTGGGTTACATGGCATCTTGCATTCTTCTGATTACACAGGCAAGGCTGCATATGAGGAAACTACAATGGTACCTAAGGAGTTTATGAACTCAGCACAGTCACAGCTTAGAAACTTTGATCCCACTCATTCCATGCCTCCAAAAGGAATTTCTGTGGTGGGCTCAAGCAAGCCAGTCAAACAGGGGTCTGCCCTTCAGCAAGCCAGTAGCCAGCCAAACCATTACAACCGACGCTTCAGACCACGGTTGGGGAGCACACATGGAGGGCAGATGTATTCAAGGACTATGGTCACAAAAGGAGCTACGCATGCACATAAACCAAAAGGAAATGCTGGCAATGATGCATGCAATCGAGGCCTTCAAACTCTTTCTGCATCAAGCCCACCTGCTAATAAGGACAGACAACACCACAGTTATGTGGTACATAAACAAGCAAGGAGGCACCCATTCCTACCCTCTTTGCAGACTGGCAATGAATCAATGGGAACTTTCCTTGAAACTCAATATAGAGCTGCAATCCCAGTTTGTGCCAGGAAAAGACAATATACTGGCGGACAGCTTAAGCAGAAATATCATGGATGCACACGAATGGATGCTGCACCCAGACATCTTCCTACAGATAACACAATCATGGGGAAGGCCAGACATAGATCTTTTTGCCTCCCCCCACAATCATCAGCTGAAGAAATTCTGCTCAAGGACATACCACCCACAAGCATGGAAAGTGGACGCCCTATCTTTCAGCTGGAGAACTCTAACAGTGTATGCATTTCCACCTCTTCCATTAATGACCAAGGTCTTACTGAAGATCAGGACAGAGCAGCCAAAAGTGATTCTGATAGCTCCGACTGGCCAAGACAGCACTGGTACCCACTGTTAAAGAGCATGTCACGCACGAAACCATGGCCTCTTCCTCAATGGCCACTTCTCCTGACACAGCACAATTACAAAACTCTGCATTCCAACCTGAAAACCTTGCAACTAACAGCCTGGAAAATACCTTGACTCCTCCTCAGGATAAGCTATCCAAGAGAGTGAAGGATATCATCATGGAAGCTCACCGGCCTTCCACAAGAAAGGCATATTCAGCAAAATGGAAAAGATTTCACACTTGGAGCACCACAAAGGGCCTAGATGCGACAGTGATGAACATGGCACATATCCTGGAATACTTGGCAGAAATGCTCCACAATGGCCTGTCTTACTCTTCCATTAAAATTCATGCTTCAGCAATTTCAGCAGAATACAATACTGATCCACCTGTCTTTTCTCATCCTCTCCTAAGACAGTTTCTAAGAGGAATTAAAAACATCAATCCTCCAAGGAAACCTCCAGTGCCTACTTGGGACCTTAACTTCGTGTTGGAAAAACTAACTCTGCCTCCCTTTGAACCAGCAGCATCTGCAGAACTACAGTTCCGGTCTTGGAAGACCGCCTTCCTTCTGGCCATAACCTCAGCAAGAAGAGTATCTGAGTTACAGGCCCTCATGGCAGTACAGCCATTTCTTATTTTTCATCAGCACAGAGTCTCATTGAGAACCAATCCTTCATTTATGCCAAATGTGGTATCCAGGGTCTCATTAAACCAAGCTATTCACCTGCCTACCTTCTTTCCAAATCCACAAAACAAAGGGGAGAAACTTCTGCACACCCTAGACATACACAGACAGTTGCACTACTACTTGGACAGAACTAAAAGCTACAGAAAAACTGACCAGCTGTTGGTAGCATATGCTGCTGGTGCACAAGGAAAAGCAATTTCCAAACAGACAATTTCAAAATGGATAGGGAATTGCATTCGTTTTTGTTATTCCTTTCATGGAGAAACTGTGCCAGCTAACATTATTCCTCATTCCACCAGAGCCACAGCCACCTTCACAGCCTTCTTAAGAGGAGTGGCTACCAAGGACATTTTAGAAGCTGCTACATGGAGCTCCATGCATACATTTTCCAAGCATTACAATTTACCTTTATATTCCAGATCCAGAGCAGGCTTTGCTACGGCAGTCCTGCAGGGCATTTTAGCTACACCATCCTTTACATAGATCCTCCACCCCCAGATTGGCTATGGTATTCTACCCATGTGTGATGACTGCAGATGCATCCTTGAAGGACATAGTACAGATGTCCTTCAAGGATGCATCTGCAGTCCTAACATATGGGTTGTCCTGCCTCAGGCAGCCCTTCGGTCGGCCGGATTCCAAAGTCTGGGTCTGGCCTCGGCTGATGTCGCACTTCACCCGACGTCATAGCTGCTGTTTATTGGGTATAAAGGCATCAGCCGATGCCATTTTCCTCGGTCTTTCTTGCCGCGCGGTGCCCGAAGCAGAAGCTGTTCGCAAGTGCCGGTCGGTCAGATCCAGAGATTCCTACTACCGAAGACTTCTAAAAAGCTAAGTACCCCGTTGGGGACTCTTTCTTGCCTCAGCCGATGTCAGACAAAGTAAATAATTGTTTAACTTGTGGGAAACAAATACCTCTTAAGGATTTCCACTCTTACTGCCTTCCTTGCTTAGGCCCAGACCACAACGTATCAGCTTGTCTAGCCTGTGCTTCCTTCAACCGACGCACACTTAGACGTCGGTCGGAGTTTGCAGAGGAGTTTTTTGGTCCCGCTTTTGCATACAAAATGCCGTCGGAGACTCCGACTACTCAATTAGCTAAAAAGCGCAAGGAAAAGGACCGACATTCGCGGCCTGCAGTTTCAGCTGAAACCACGGTTAGGCCAACCGCTAATGTCTCGGTTTCGGCTGAAACCGAGCCCCCGGTTCTTCCTTCGGCCGAAAGCATGCCTCCGATAGCCGAGGCCTCACATAGCATGGCTGAATCTGCTACTGAATTTACTGCTACAGAAGCAGGCACCCAGGATTTGTCAGACACTATTCCTTTAGACAAATCTACCCCTGCACGTGGGGCTGCTAGACCCCCTGCTTCCATGTCTATCAAGGCTTTTGCCAGGGCTAAAGCAGCTAAATCTTCCAAGGCCTTGCCTGCCAAAACTCCTTCACATAGGCCTACCTCTAGTTCCCAAATACTCAGCCTGGCTGAGGATCTCATTTCTATGATCAGAGGATCCCAACCTCACCCAGACAGGGCCTCTCAGCCCCCTCCAGACAAGAGGCCTAGGACTGAACCCCCGGAACCTGTCTCTACAGATTATTCCTCGGATGACTCAGACATTTCAGACCCTCACGAAGGCCCATATTCTCCTTATGAGGATTCTGATGCAGAAGAACTCCATTCCTTCTACTTCTCCTCCTGAAGAATTTTCCTTTGGGGAAACCTTGCATGCTATGAGGGAACACTTCCAATGGCAGGGCCAGGATTTTTCAGATTCAAGGAAAAGGCTAAGGACCTTTTTACACTTACCACAGCATAGGCCTTTAGCCATTCTGCCAGTATTAACAGTTGTTGATGATGCATATAATGATGCCTGTACTGCTCCTGATTCTCTTCCTCCGGCCCCTGCCAAGCCAGATGGATATTACAGGGTCCCGGATATACACTACCATTTGTATAAGGCTCCTGTTGCAGACCCTGATACCATTTCACAGGGCCCTAAAGGTGTGGCAGCTGCCTCTGCCAAAAACCCTCTTCCCTCTGAAAGGGAATCTAGAGCATTAGAGAGATGGGGTAAAAAGGTTTATACTTCTGCTACTCTTTCGGCCAGGGCCTTGAACTGTCAATTCCACATAATTCAGTACCAGGAATTTTTGTTAGACCAGCTAAATAAAAAAATGTCTTCTCCTGAACCTTTAGACCGCAAGTCTCTTCAGGATTTGGTACATAACTCTCAGCAGGTCAGTAACCATTTCTTAAAATGTGGCTACGATGCACTGGAAGCTTCCTTTAGATCAGCTATGACTGGAACAGTGATTCAAAGGCATGCCTGGTTAAAAAAACAATCCTTAGCAGACCATGTTAAGTCAAAACTCCTAGATGCTCCCATGGAGAAACAAAGTTTGTTTGGCTCCCCTGCACAGGAGGTTCTAAAGAAGGTGGAAGAAAAAGCAAAATCTGTCCAAACAGTCAAGGATTTCTTACAGGTCCAACCTCCGAGGTTTAGCAGAAATTGGCCTTCGAAGAATTGGTCCTTTCCAGACAACTCCAGAGCGCAGAGAGGCAGAAATAGACGCCCAAGAGGCAGAGGTCAATCTAGGGGTGCCTACAGGGGACGACAGTGGCAACCTACCAACCAGAGAAGTACTGCCACAGAATCAACTACAACCACTTCCACAGGGCAGACACAATGACTTGGCTCTAGTTCCGCCTACCAGGGAACAACTGGAAGCACCCTTGGGCGGAAAACTAGCCTTATTCTCCGACAACTGGCATTACATTACAGGAGACAAATGGACTTTACAAACAATAGACAAGGGCTACAGGTTTCACTTCCACACTCTACCAAAAAAGAGATGAATGCCAAACCTACCACCAACACAAAAAACAGACGCTCTAAGACAAATCAACAACTTACTAAGGATGAGAGCTATAGAAGAGGTGCCACCTATGGAACAAGGCCAAGGATTTTACTCCAGGCTTTTCCTGGTACCAAGAAAAGAAAATCAATGGAGACCTATTCTAGACTTGTCCGCACTGAACACATACCTCATTGTTCCAAAATTCAAAATGCTGACCCTCCAGCAGCTTCTTCCCATGCTGGGCAAGGAGTCTTGGCTGGTGACTCTAGATCTCAAGGAGGCATACCTGCATGTCCCTATACGACCAGATTGCAGAAGACACCTCAGATTTCTTGCAGGATCAGAGCATTATCAATTCTCAGCATTGCCTTCTGGCTTATCTACTGCCCAGAGTATTCACAAATGCCTGGCATCAGTAATTGCTCATTGCAGACTTCAGGGAATTCAAATTTACCCATACCTGGACGACTGCCTAATACAAGCGGACAACAAGGCAAAATTAACAAAAGATTTGGAAAATGTCATACAACTGTTGCAAGCCTTGGGATACACAGTCAACATGCAAAAGTCAAGACTAGTACCATCCCAAAGGATAACATTCTTGGGTGCAGAACTAGATACATCAACTCAGATGGCTTTTCTCACAGAAGAAAAACAAAAGCAACTACCAGTCTACTTCATGACATTAACAACACAAACTCAGCTTACTGCAAGGAAAGTCCTGCAAGCCCTGGGCTACATGGCATCCTGCATAATATTGGTTCCATGCCAGGCTGCATATGAGAAAGCTACAATGGTACCTAAGGAATGTATGGTCTCAACACAAGCACAGCCTAGAAGCCCAGATTCCAATAATTCCATGCTTGAAACAAGAATTCCTGTGGTGGGCTCAGGCCTGTCAGTTGAACAGAGGCTTGCCTTTCCACAAACCTCATCCAAGCCAGACCATCACCACGGACGCCTCAGACCTAGGATGGGGGGCACACATGGTGGACAAGTGTATACAAGGCCTATGGACCCAAGACCAGCTGAATCTACACATAAATCTAAAGGAGATGCTGGCAGTGAAACATGCGATCCAGGCATTCAGACCACTCCTTCAACAGGGTCATCTGCTGATAAGGACGGACAATACCACAGTCATGTGGTACATCAACAAACAGGGAGGTACACATTCATATCCTCTATGCCGGATGGCAATGGACCTATGGAATGTGGCCCTGAATCTCAACATTCAACTTCAGGCCAGATTTGTACCAGGAAAAGAAAATTCTCTAGCAGACACCTTAAGCAGAACTACCACGGATGCTCACGAATGGATGCTGCATCCAGATATCTTCAAAGCCATAACAAAAAAATGGGGATTACCACAGATAGACCTGTTTGCCTCCCCACACAACCACCAATTGAAGAAATTCTGCACAAGAGCATACCACCCACTTGCTTGTTGAGTGGACTCCCTTTCCTTCAGCTGGAAAAACCTGACAGCATATGCATTTCCACCTCTTCCCTTGATGTACAAAGTTCTACTGAAGATCAGAGAGGATCAGCCAAGGGTAATTCTGATAGCTCCAGACTGGCCGAGACAACATTGGTACCCGCTACTGAGAAGCATGTCTCGGACACACGCATGGCCTCTACCTCTATGTCCCTTACTACTAACACAGGACAACTACAAGATCCTACATCCAAACTTGAAAACACTGCAGCTAGCTGCTTGGAATATTGCATAAAACAAAATAACCTAGGTTTATCTCAGAGGGTTAAGGACATTATCCTGGAGGCACGCAGACCCTCCACAAGGAAGACTTATTCAGCCAAGTGGAAAAGGTACCTCATTTGGAGTGCAGCAAAGGGAGAAAATGTCTCATTGGCAAACATAGCACACACCTTGGAATATTTAGCAGAGCTGTTCCACAATGGCCTGTCTTACTCCTCCATTAAGATTCATGCATCAGCAATTTCAGCAGAATACAACATGGATCCTCCTGTCTTCTCTCATCCTCTACTCAGGCAGTTCTTGAGAGGAATCAAAAATGTAAAACCTCCAAGGAAACCACCTTTACCTACATGGGATCTCAACTTCGTGCTGGAAAAGTTAACACTTCCCCCTTTTGAACCAGCAGCAACAGCAGAATTACAATTCTTGTCTGGGAAAACTGCTTTCCTGCTAGCAATTACTTCAGCAAGAAGGGTATCTGAGTTACAGGCGTTAATGGCAGTACAACCCTTCCTTATCTTCCATCAGGACAGAGTCTCTCTGAGAACTAACCCTACCTTTATGCCAAAAGTGGTCTCCAGAGTATCATTGAACCAAGCGATTCATTTACCTACATTCTTCCCCAACCCACAGAACAGGGGGGAAAGGCTGCTACATACCTTGGATGTGCACAGACAATTACGCTACTATCTGGACAGAACTAAGACCAGCAGAAAAACTGACCAGCTTCTGGTAGCATATGCAACAGGAATGCAAGGAAAAGCAATTTCAAAACAGACAATCTCAAAATGGATAGGAAATTGCATTGGATTTTGCTACTCTTTTCATGGAAAGACAACTCCTGATAATATCAGACCTCATTCCACAAGAGCTACAGCCACCACTACAGCTTTCCTACGAGGAGTGGCTACCAAAGACATTTTAGAAGCTGCTACTTGGAGCTCCGTGCATACATTTGCCAAGCATTATAATCTTCCCTTATACTCTAGATCCCGAGCAGGTTTTGCAACTGCTGTTTTGCAAGGGATCTTAACTACACCATCTTTATCTTAGTGCCTCCTCCCCCAGTTTGGCTATGGTATTCTACCCATATGTTAGGACTGCAGATGCATCCTTGAAGGACATAGTACAGTTTTGTACCTACCATAAATGCAGATGTCCGATAGGTATGCATCTGCAGTCAGGATTACCCACCCTCCTTCCCCTCTGTGGTATTCCTAGGGTATTTACACCTCTTTTAGCTGGCTGGGGGAATCTATTATGGTGTATTTGTTTGTATATATGTATATATATATATATATATATATATATATATATATATATATATATATATATATATTTATATATTGTTTGTTCTCTACTGTTTGGAATTATTTGCATTTATCCAAATTTAGCCTTCCTAGAGGGCACCTGGCATCTGGGGCAAGAAACACTGAGGAAAATGGCGTCGGCTGATGCCTTTATACCAAATAAACAGCAGCTATGACGTCGAGTGAAGTGTGACATCAGCCGAGGCCAGACCCAGACTTTGGAATCCAGCCGATCGAAGGGCTGCCTGAGGCAGGACAACCCATATGTTAGGACTGCAGATGCTTACCTATCGGACATCTACATTTATGGTAGGTACAAAACTGTACTTTTTGTACCTACCATAAATGTAGATGTTCGAGTGCTAATACAGCTGCAGTACAGGTTTCCCTCCCTCCTTCCCCTCTTTGGTATTTATTGGGTACTTTTCCCCTCTCATAGCTAGCTGGGGTTACCTATTATGGTGTATTTGTTTTATATATAGATATATACATATATATTTTTCTGTGCATGTTTGGAATTTATTGCATTTGTCCAAATTTAGCCTTCCTTTGAGGGCACCTGGCATCTGGGGCAAGAAACACTGAGGAAGATGGCGTCGGCTGACGCTTTTATACCCCAGGCGCTCTGACGTCGGGGAAAGGGCGACATCAGCCGACGCCGGACCCAGACTTTGGAATCCGGCCGACTGAAGGGCTGCCTGAGGCAGGACAACCCATATGTGATGACTGCACATGCATACCTATCGGAAATCTACATTTATGGTAGGTACAAAATTGTACTTTTCCCTCCCTCCTTCCCCTCTTGGGACAGGCCTAATGGCTAACACCTCCTCATACAACCTGACTGGGGTACTCTTTTATGGTGCATTTGCTTGCAACTACTGTTTTTTTGATCATATTGCATTGCATTATTACATAAATTTATGTATTGCCTTCCTTCTGGGGGCACCTGACATCTGGGGCAGGAAAAACTGAAGAAAATGGCATTGGCTGGTTCTTTTATACCCCTGTCGCACTGACGTCAGGGAAGAAGCGACGACATCCGATGCCGGACCTAGACTTTGGAATTCGGCCAACCGAGGACCCGCCTGACGGCAGGAAAACCGATCTGTTATGACTGCAGCTGTATTAGCACTCGGACGTCTACATTTATGGTAGGTACAAAACTGTACTTTTCTGCTATTCACAGCATGACAAGCCAGTGCCTAAGGGCATTAGGCCTCATTCAACCAGAGCAGCAGCCACTTCAGCAGCCTTCCTCAGGGGAGTACCAACCAAAGACTTTTTAGAGGCTGCTACCTGGAGTACAGTGCACACCTTTACAAAGCACCATCCTTTACCACTCTACGTCCAGGGCAGGCTTTGCCACTGCAGTTCTGCAGGGCCTCATAGCCACCCCTAATGCTGTTTAGCTGAAGCCTCCCAACCATAGCTTTGGGATTCAACCCAATTGTAATGACTGCAACAGTGAAACACGAAGAACATAGTACAGTTGTGTACACTTAACATAAATGTAGATGTTCGAGTGTATTCACTGTTGCAATCCAGGTTATCCAGGTTACCCAGCCGTCACCCCCCTTACTTTTGCTGGAACTTATCTGTACTTCTCTAATCTGTACAACCTATGTGGTGTATTTGCTTGTAGATGAAGATAATATACTTTGGTGCATGTATGTTTTATTAACATATTTTTAGCCTACACTTTTGGGGGCAAGAAAAACTGAAGAAAATGGTGTCTGCTACATCTTTTATACCCCTGACGCCCTGACTTCAGGGAAGGGGCGACAGCAACCGATGCTGGACCAAGACTTTGGAATTCAGGCAGACTGAAGGCAGCCTGCCAGCAGGATAACCCAATTGTAATGACTGCAACAGTGAATACACTTGAGCATCTACATTTATGGTAAGTGTAAACAACTGTACTTTCCTCAGATGGGCCAAAAACTTAAGACCACCCAGGAGAGCCCCTACTCCAGCCTGGGACCTTAACTTTGTATTGGAAAAGTTCACTCTACCCAGCAGCAAGTGCAGAGTTGAAACCCCTTTCTTGGAAAACGGCTTTCCTTCTAGCCATCACTTCAGCAAGAAGGGTGTCTGAATTACAGGCTCTCATGGCTGTTGAAGCCTTTCATCATCTTTCATGCAGACAGGGTGTCCCTTAGGATCAATCCCTCCTTCATGCCCAAGGTGGTATCCAGTGTGGCCCTTAATCAGTCCATTCATTTGCCAGCTTTCTTTTCTAATCCACAGAACAAAGGGGAACGAATACTGCACCCCTTGGACATGCACAGACAACTTAAATTTTACTTGGACGGGACTAAACCTCTCAGGAAATCTGAACAGCTGCTGGGTTGCATTTGCTGCAGGGGCAGAGGGGAAAGCTGTTTCAAAGCAAACCATATGTCCTTCAAGGATGCATCTGCAGTCATAACAAATGGGTTGTCCTGTCGTCAGGCAGCCCTTCGGTCGGCCGGATTCCAAAGTCTGGGTCCGGCTTCGGCTGATGTCGCACTTCACCCGACGTCATCTTTGCTGGTCTTCAGGTATAAAGGCATCAGCCGACGCCATTTTCCTCAGTCTTTCTTGCCGCGTGGCGCCCGAAGCAGAAGCTGTTCGCAAGTGCCGGTCGGTCAGATCCAGAGATTCCTACTACCGAATACTACCAAGACTTCAAAAGCTAAGTACCCCGTTGGGGACTCTTTCTTGCCTCAGCCGATGTCAGAAAAAGTAAATAACTGTTTAACTTGTGGGAAACAAATACCTCATAAAGATTTCCACTCTTACTGCCTACCTTGTTTAGGCCCAGACCACGACGTAGCTGCCTGTTTAGCTTGTGCTTCCTTCAACCGACGAACACTTAGGCGTCGGTCGGAGTTTGCTGAACAGTTTTTCGGCTCAGATTTTGCGTACATTATGCCGTCGGATCCTCCGACTACCCAAATAGTTAAAAAACGCAAAGAAAAAGACCGACACTCGCGGTCCGCGGTTTCGGCCGAAACCACGGTTAAGCAAGCCGCGAGTGTCTCGGTTTCGGCCGAAACCGAGAAAACCGGTCAATCCTCAGCCGAATCCATGACTACTACCGAGGCTCCTGCTACCTTAGTTGAATCGGCCTCTGAAGTTTTGCCTACTACTGTGGTTTCTAGTGACTTATCTGACACCATCCCTTTGGATGTCTCTACCCCAGCACGTGGTGCTGCTAGGCCTCCTGCAGCCATGTCTATAAAGGCCTTTGCCATGGCCAAAGCAGCCAAAACTGCTAAATCAGTGCCTGTTAAGGCCCCCTCACACAGGCACACTTCTAGTTCTCAAATGCTTACTCTGGCAGAGGATTTAATCTCCTTAATTAGGGGATCCCAATCTCACCCAGACAGGGCCTCTCAGCCCCCAGAAAAGAGACCTAGGGCAGAGCCACCCCAGCCAGAGTCCTCTGATGATTCTTTGGATGACTCAGACACTACAGACCAGCCAGAGGCTCCTTTTTCTACTTATGAAGATTCCGATGCTGATGAATCCATTCCATCTGCCTCTCCACCAGAGGAATTTTCCTTTGGGGAAACCTTACATGCCATGAGAGAACAATTCCAATGGCAGGGACAAGATTTCTCAGATTCAAGAAAAAGGCTTGGGACCTTTCTGCACTTACCACAACATAGACCCTTAGCTATACCTCCAGTTTTGTCTGTTGTGGATGATGCATTTAATGATGTTTGCACTGCACCTGATTCTTTACCCCCAGCCCCTGCCAAACCAGACAGATTTTACAGGGTGCCACACACTCATCACCACCTTTTCAAGGCCCCACTTGCAGATCCTGAGACTATATCCCAGGGGCCTAAAGCAGTAGCTTCTACCTCAGCAAAAAACCCTCTCCCTTCTGAAAGGGAATCCAGGTCCTTAGAGAGATGGGGCAAAAAAGTTTACACCTCTGCTACTCTCTCAGCTAGAGCTTTAAACTGTCAGTTTCACATGATCCAATACCAAGAGTTTATGCTTGATCAGTTAACTAAGAAACTGTCCTCTGATGAATCCTTAGATAAGAAATATGTTTTAGAAATGATGAATAACATACAGCAGGTTAGTAACCATTCCTTAAAATGTGGCTATGATGCACTGGAGGCTTCATTTAGATCAGCCATGACTGGCACAGTCATAAGAAGGCATGCATGGTTGAAAGAACAGGTCCTGCCGGATCATGTTAAAGCAAAGCTGTTAGATGCTCCTATGGATAAGGACAGTCTATTTGGTACCTCTGCTCAGCAAGTAATGAAGAAAATGGAAGAGAAGGCAAAATCTGTACAAACAGTTAAGGATTTCTTACAGGTTCAGCCCCCAAGGTTTAGCAGGAACTGGCCTGCCAAAAATTGGTCCTTTCCAGATTCCTCAAAATCTCAAAGAGGCAGGAATAGACGCTCTAGAGGCAGAAATCAACCCAGAGGAGGTGCCTATAGAGGACGCCAGTGGCAAGGCAATAACCAGCGAGGCACGGACACAACCACTGCCACTGCAACAGGACAATCACAGTGACTTGGCTCTGACACCGCCTACCAGGGAGCAAATAGCAGCACCTTTAGGCAGAAAGTTATCCTTATTTTCGAAAAATTGGCACTATATCACAAAAGACAAGTGGATTTTACAAACCATAGACCAAGGCTACAGGTTCCACTTCCACACCTTACCAGTAAAAAGAGGAATGCCAAACCTACCTCCAACTCAAAAAACAGAAGCTCTAAAGCAGGTAGCTCAACTAACAAAGATGAGAGCTGTGGAAAGAGTACCAATAACACAACAGGGCAAAGGATTCTACTCCAGACTCTTTCTAGTTCCAAGAAAAGAGAAAAGTTGGAGACCTATTCTCGACCTGTCCGTCTTAAACACATACATCATCGTCCCAAAATTCAAAATGCTGACCCTACAGCTTCTTCCCATGCTGGGCAAGGAGTCTTGGCTGGTAACTCTAGATCTCAAGGAGGCATACCTGCACGTCCCCATACGACCAAATTGCAGAAGATACCTCAGATTTCTTGCAGGATCAGAGCATTATCAATTCTCAGCATTGCCCTTTGGCTTATCTACTGCGCCCAGAGTATTCACAAAATGCCTGGCATCAGTAATTGCTCATTGCAGGCTACAGGGAATCCAAATTTATCCATACCTGGACGACTGCCTGTTACAAGCGGACAACAAAGACAAGCTGACAACAGATTTACAAAGGGTCATTTGCTTACTACAAGCCCTGGGATACACAGTCAATTTAAAAAAGTCAAGACTGATCCCATCCCAGACAAGAACATTCTTGGGTGCAGAATTGGACACAGTAAAACAAATGGCATTCCTGACTGCAGAAAAACAAGAACAACTTCCTCTTTACTTCTTGGCATTTACAAAGCAGAACAAACTAACAGCAAGAAAAGTACTGCAGGCCTTGGGCTTCATGGCATCATGCATAATCCTGATCCCCCATGCCAGACTGCATATGAGAAAGCTACAGTGGTACCTAAAAAATTTATGGTCTCAACACAGGCACAGCTTAGAAACCGAAATCCCACTAATCCCATGCCTGAAACAAGAGTTCCTATGGTGGGCCCAAGCATGCCAGTCAAACCTAGGCTTGCCCTTCCACAACTGTCAAGCAAACCAAACCATCACAACGGACGCCTCAGACCTAGGCTGGGGGGCGCACATGTTGGACAAGTGCATACAAGGATTGTGGACTCCAGACCAGCTGCACCTGCACATAAACCAAAAAGAAATGCTGGCAGTAAAACTAGCAATCCAGAAATTCAGGCCATTCCTCAAAGAAGGCCATTTAATGATAAGGACAGACAACACCACAGTCATGTGGTACATCAACAAGCAGGGAGGCACTCATTCATACCCCTATGCAGAATGACTCTGGACCTTTGGAATATGGCTCTGAGCTACAACATCCAGTTACAGGCAATATTTGTGCCAGGAAAAGAAAACACCCTAGCAGACATGTTAAGCAGAACCACCTCGGATGCTCACGAATGGATGCTGCACCCGGACATCTTCAAGGCCATCACAAAGAAATGGGGAATGCCACAAATAGACCTATTCGCATCCCCACTCAACCACCAGCTCAAGAAATTCTGCACAAGGACGTGCCACCCTCTTGCATGGAAGGTGGACTCTCTATCCTTCAGTTGGAAAGGCCTGACAGCATATGCATTTCCACCTCTTCCTTTGATGCACAAGGTACTACTGAAAATCAAAGAGGAACGCCCAAGGATAATTCTGATAGCTCCGAACTGGCCAAGACAACACTGGTATCCCTTGCTGAGGAGCATGTCACAGGGGAGAATGTGGTCAATACCCCTGATGCCTTTGATGTTAACTAAGAACAACTACAACATCATGCACCCAAACCTAAAAACCTTACAACTGACTGCCTGGAACATCTCTTAACAGCAACTAACCCAGACTTATCCCAAAGGGTTAAAGACATTATCCTTGAAGCCCGCAGACCTTCAACAAGAAGGAACTATGCAGGAAAATGGAAAAGGTTTGTCACTTGGAGTGCTGAAAGAGGAAAAGATGTGTCAAGCATAGACATTGCTAACATCCTGGAGTACTTGGCAGAGCTTCTACATACAGGCCTGTCCTATTCCTCCATCAAGATACATGCATCAGCTATTTCTGCAGAATACAGCTTCGATCCACCTGTCTTCTCACACCCTCTACTCAGGCAATTCCTCAGAGGGATCAAGAATGTAAAACCTCCTAGGAAACCACCACTACCAGCATGGGACTTGAATTTTGTGCTAGAAAAATTGACACTCCCACCATTTGAACCAGCAGGAACAGCAGATCTTCAACACCTATCATGGAAAACTGCTTTCCTACTGGCAATCACTTCAGCAAGGAGGGTTTCAGAACTACAGGCCTTAATGGCAGTACAACCCTTCCTAATCTTCCATCAAGATAGAGTGTCCATGAGAACTAATCCTACATTTATGCCTAAGGTGGTATCCAGAGTGTCTTTAAACCAGGCAATCCACCTACCTACCTTCTTTCCCAACCCACAGAACAGGGGGGAAAGGCTGCTACATACCTTGGATGTACATAGACAGTTACGCTACTACCTGGACAGAACCAAAAGTAACAGAAAAACTGACCAGCTTTTAGTGGCCTATGCAACAGGAAGGGAAGGAAAAGCAATCTCCAAGCAGACAATCTCCAAATGGATAGGAAATTGCATAAGATTCTGTTACTCCTACCATGGAAAACCAGTTCCACAGGACATAAGACCTGATTCAACAAGGGCTACAGCCACTACCACAGCTTTCTTACGAGGAGTGGCAACCAAGGACATTATTGAGGCGGCTACTTGGACCTCTGTGCATACATTTGCCAAGCATTATAATTTACCTCTATACTCTAGATCCCGAGCAGGGTTTGCCACTGCTGTACTGCAAGGGATCCTAACTACACCATAATTCCTTTTCCTCCTCCCCTACTTTGGCTATGGTATTCTACCCATTTGTTATGACTGCAGATGCATCCTTGAAGGACATAGTACAGTTTTGTACCTACCATAAATGTAGATGTCCGAACAGGATAGCATCTGCAGTCAGGATTACCCACCCTCCTTCGCCGCTGTGGTACTCCTAGGGTATTTACCCTCCCAATAGCTAGATGGGGGGGGAGTCTCTTATGGTGTATTTGTTTGTATATATGTACATACATGCTTATTTTTTGTGTTTGCCTTCTACTATTTTGGAAACATTGGCTTTTCTTCCAAAACTAACTTTCCTAGAGGGCAACTGGCATCTGGGGCAAGAAACACTGAGGAAAATGGCGTCGGCTGATGCCTTTATACCCGAAGACCAGCAGAGATGACGTCGGGTGAAGTGCGACATCAGCCGAAGCCGGACCCAGACTTTGGAATCCGGCCGACCGAAGGGCTGCCTGATGACAGGACAACCCATTTGTTATGACTGCAGATGCTATCCTGTTCGGACATCTACATTTATGGTAGGTACAAAACTGTACTTTCTAAGTGGATTGGCCATTGAATTCATTTCTGCTGTAAGCACCATGGAAAACCTATCCCACAGGGGATAATATCACATTCAACCAGGGCTGCATCTACCTCTTCAGCGTTTCTCAGAGGTGTCCCTACCAGGGACATCCTAGAAGCTGCCACCTGGAGTTCTGTACATACCTTCAAGCATTACCATTTGCCAATTTTTTCAAAATCCAGAGCTGGTTTTGGTCCTGCAGGGCCTTCTAGCTGGTCCTTATGCTATCTAATTGCCTCTTCCCATCTTTAGCTTTGGGAATCTACCCAAATGTGATGACTGCAACAGTGAAACACAAAGAACGTAGTACAGTTGTGTACACTTACCATAATTGTAGATGTTAGAGTGTATTCACTGTTGCAGTCCTGGTTACCCTCCCTCCAGCCCCCTGACTTTTATTGTCTATACCTCTTTTCTTGTTTACTATGCTTAAAGCTTTCTGGTGTATTTCTTTTTGTTGGAGGTGTAACCTTGTATAAAATTGCTTCCCATTATGGGGTCACCTGACATCTGGGGCAAAAAAAATGATAAAATGGCATCGGCTGCATGCTTTATACCCCTGACTACCTGATGTCATGGAAGATGAGACAGCAACCAACGCAGGACCCAAGACTTTGCAGTAGCCCTCAGTCGGCCTGATTAACAAGCAGATAATCCAAATGTGTGATGACTGCAACAGTGAATACACTTTAACATCTACATTTATGGTAAGTGTACACAACTGTACTATTGTTTTCATGTTGTCCATTATTTACAGAAGCAGATTCCCATTTTTTTACATTCTTGCCAAGTCTGTAAGAGGTCAGTTTTCCTGCTGATAGTGTACTGATTCTGAGGAAAACATGTCCATTTAGCAAATGCCTTATTTTCCAGGCCACAGTCATTTTAGTATGGATGCTGATCACATATTACTAAACTCTCTTTTCTACATTTAAGCAAGCTTTATTTTATACCTTATTTATGTTGCATATTTCGAACAGAATTACTTTCATTCTTAATATTTTGTTGAGCATATTCTTAGTTACCGCGATTTGAATTCTTTCTATGTAATTTACTCCTATTCTTTTTTAAAGATCCCACTCCCAGTTATTTAATATGTGTTGCGGTATTCACTACTTCAGACATAGTTTTATATTTTAATTTCCATTTTCTTGTAACTGCTTTTTTGGCAGCTACCAGAATTAAAATCAACAAGGCCTTACTATGTATAGGTACTTCAGATATCCTGTATCCCAGCCGAAAGAAATAATTTACACTCATTTGCTCACCCAGTGTTTCTGATGGAG
Organism: Protopterus annectens; assembly: GCF_019279795.1. Classification (NCBI taxonomy): domain Eukaryota; kingdom Metazoa; phylum Chordata; order Ceratodontiformes; family Protopteridae; genus Protopterus; species Protopterus annectens. Next base: position 414,478,201 of record NC_056747.1, on the reverse strand, counting down.
TACTCTGTAGGGTATTTTTAAAGTCTGCGAACTCACTGCACTCTGAGAACATTTGCTCCCAGGTTCCTTCAACATGTGCCATCTACCTGAGGAAAAACTTTTGGAGTCTGCTTGGGGTACAAAAGTATCAATGCAAACACTTCCAGGGAAAAATCCTATTTCTTCTAGATTTTGTTGCATATTTGGTATACATACACAAAGACTGCGGTGGTGGTGCTGCGGTAGTGTTGTCGCCTGCAGTAAGATGTCCTGTTCGATTCTCAGCTAGAGCATCTTCTGAGTGGAGACCTGCGTGAATGGGCGTACCTTTGTTGAAGGTTGTGCGTCATGGCCAGCAACTTGGCACGTAAAAATCTACTGCCAATCATTAGCAGACCGGAGTTCTGCTGTGGCGACCCCTAACCTGGAAAAGCCGAAAGACTCAACAACAACACAAGTCCTCCCATTACAGCTGCGGTGGTGCAGCGGTTAGCATTGTTGCCTCACAGCAAGAGGTTTTCCGTTTAGTTTCGTGGCTGGAGTGCTATCTGTGCAGAGTCTGCATGTCCTCTCCGCAGTCAAGTGAATTTTAAGACATGCAGGTAGGTGCGAGCATGTCTGAGTGTGCCTTCTTTGAAGGTTGGGCGCCAGGCTGGCAACTCAACACCGTAAAAATTCACTGCCAATCATTAGTGGACTGGAGTACCACTGTGGTAACCCCTAACCAGGAGTAGCTGAAAGTGAGCATGACACAAGTCCTCCAATTGTTCTTTGTGAATTACATATATAATCTCTCTTCCCAATCTTTCCTGATTTTTGTCCGATTAAGTCCTATAGTTATTGTGCAGTATTTTATATGGTGTACTAATAATCCCTTTTTAACAGCAGGTTCTCTTCACAATTCAGTTAAAAACTCAACCAGACCAAGTCTTTCATTTAGGGTTCCCCTATACCTTTCTCTTTGTCTGTATTCTGATATAAATTCCTAATGGATAAGGCAATCATTAGCCTGCATTCCAAATTTCTTATTAACCTCTTCCCTTTTTATTACCTTTCTTACTCTATTTGTTCCCAATACCTTTTGGTTCCTTTGCCAGTTTCCTCAAGTAAATTCTGGCCCCCTCTTGCCTATTCTGTGTACCCCTATTTCCAGTCATCCCTATTGGCAGAATCTCCCTTCTTCATTCCTGTGTTGGCTTATTTCTTAGTACACTTTCAGCTACTTTGAGTATAATATTTAATGTGACTGTTGTTTTCCTTAATCTGCATCCAAAATCCTATTTTTTTTGTTTTGTTTTTTCTTGAATTACCCCCTGCTTCGTCATTATCCCGTTCTGCTTTGAATTGTAGCTTTGTTTGTGTTATGCATAAGAGCTTTAACTGTGTAGCTCTAAAATATCCCTACAAATTAGGTAATCCTAAACCTTGTTCTAAAGGGAGGATCAACTTAACCCTCTTTCCCTCCCAAGTTAAATCCTTCAACTGTGTATTAATTACAATTCACAGCATCTCCACTGATTGATGAAGATATCCTTAATCTGTGTTTAAAACAAAAGGGACTAAAAACAAGCTGCTTATTCCTTGCTATCCATATCCATAGGCAAGAGTTTCCAGTTCCTTGGTTTTTGGATTATCCTTTGTTTAGCCTCTTGTACATATCCTTAGCTGCCATAACATAATCTTTTTGATCCATGCTCATAAGTACGTTATTTTATCATGTCCCCATAAATGTCGGTATTGCTGAGCCAATTCATGTGTGGGTGTATAGTTCATAGCTATAGCCTTTGTTTCATCTCCATTAAGTTTATACTGCTGCAGTAGCCTTGGCTATGTATGGGTTATGTCCTGCCAAGGATTTAGCAGCCAGCCAGCTAACTTCCAAAACTTCAGGGCATCTTCCATAAGCCCAAACTGTCATTCAGCTTGAGCTGAGTTACTAAAGGACATGTCATGGTATGAAGCCCTTCAGAGCTTTACTACCACTGAAGAGTATGCTCCTGTGCAGCTTTTGCAGATAGTTTGTGCTTTCTTTTGCTGGGTAGATAAATTCCCTTTTGGGCAGACTTCAGTTTTTTTTAATTTTGTTTGTTTTATTACTTTTCTGTTCAGCAAAGTTATTTTAAAGCTAAGAGTGTTGTGTTTTAATAGACTGTCTTGAGACTGTACTGTACTTTTTAAACGGTGCACTAATTTTTTTTAATAGCCCACAAGGCCAGTTAGTCTAGTACTAATCTATGAACCTATGGTCATTTGTTGCACCTCAGACCACTCATCTTTTACCTCCTATCCCTCTGGTGTAGCACCTACAGCTACTATGGATTGGGTTAGCTATGTCCCCTGCAGCTATTGGTGTCTTCTCACTGAGAAAGGGAGAGAGACTGTTGTTGGTCCTGGCTGAGGGAACATGGAAGATTTTCCTGTTGAGTTGGCAGCAGCTACTTCCCCAGGGATGGGCACTGCGTTCTTTTAGTCACAGAGTTGGCCCCATTTTTCATGTCAAAAAGAAAAACAAAATCAAGTCTGTATCTACTCCTCCAATTTCCTTTAGATAGGAGTGGTACATTTGTCTGGCTCAGGGTTTAATTCAGGCTTTTGATACTTCCTTTAAAGTAGTTTCTGCTGAAAGAAAGAAAGGAGTTGTCCTGAATCTGAACAGGAAGTTGCAGGGATGGATACAGTTTTTTTCCCATACTCTGAAGAGAGCCCAGTTTCTGATTCCCTGTGTGGGGCTTTCTGTTTATCTGAGAATACTGCTAGAATGTGCTAGTGTTTCCAGTGGAGAACACTGAGGTTTCTCAGTCCCTCAGAAAATACTATAAGTTTTTGCAGGAGGATTTTCCAGAATGTACACCCATTTCTCCTGTTCTCTTTGCTATAGAGGATGTATGTGTTACTGCCTGCAGTTTTCCTGATAGCCAGCTTCCCCTAAAATGGCTGATAGGCTGTATAAAGCTTTAGTCTTCTAAATGTTTTATACGCTTTCCCAAACCTGTCCTAGCAACTATAGCTTTTAATGATCCTACTACTGCTAAACATTTAGTTAATTCCAGTCCTACCCTTTCTGATAAGGATGTGAAAGTTAATAGGTATGGAAATAGTGTACACTTTTCCAGCTTTTGTTTTCAACATTTTGACTCGTCAAACTCATATGTATGTTCTGGCAAATTGTGAAAGTATGAGGAATGTTTTACCAGCAGTTTCTTTTTGTGAGTTTTCTTATTGTGAGGAAACTGCTTTAAATAACTTGATTTCTTCTACTGTTCAAGTCACTAATTGTTTGCAGTGTGTTTATGACTCTGTTGATAGTTTTTCTAGAGCTGTGGCTGCTTGCACTGTTTTGAGGGGGTTTGCATTGTTACATTCTCAGAACCTTCCAGATGATAAAAATGAGATTTTAAATTCTCCCTTGGATAGAGATTGTATTAGCTGCAAAGGTGATCAAAAACGTGTGATGAAAGGGTAAGCTGATTCAGGGAATCTCTTGAGATTTTTCTGCCATCTTTTTCCAAATTTTCTAAGGGATTTTCTATCTTAGCATCCAGTCTTGAGCAAAAACATAAAAAATAAACTTCACTCACTCCCCTTCAGGCTAAGTCACACCTCACAACCCTCTCCAACCTCCTACTCCACTCCTTTCTTTTGTTTTTCCCATTACCATACCATATCCACTTTCTCTCTGCAGAGATTTCCTCTACCTCTTTCCTCCCTACTCACCTAAACTACATGAAGAGACTCTACCCTGATCTGTTCTTATAATCTCCTTTTTTCTGTACCCTTACTTCCTTCTATGACCCTAAATATGAACACCCTCTCTCATATTAAGGCATCACTGAATTCCACTCACTCTATAATCATGTAATCTCGAATATCTGTTTTAAATATCTTATAATTGTCTCTGTTCTCATTTATCACATGGTAATTGATGTACCAAGTAATATGACTGAGTTTTTTCCCATATCTTCTCCAATTCATGTTATTGTTTTTCATTGCACTCTACTGTGAAACATAAGTTCTATGTTTTTCTTGTTACGTTTTTTCACTCCTATGTCTGTGTGTTGTAGTGATTCATGATACTTGTGATTTAAAATATCTGCAGTTGATTTTTGATGGATTGTGATTGTGGAGCTTTTCTCCCCAGGCTTCTGCTGAAAATGGGCACTTTTTGGCCCAGTCGGATCTTCCCAGAAAACAAATGACAAACAAGTATAAATAAATACAGTCTTAACAAAACTACAGGTAAATAGAAAAAGATATCTCAAACCTCCACAAACCAAGATCAGTCCAACAAGATTGAATGACTGCTTGAGACCTTGTGAATCTTTTATTCCACTTTTTAGAAATACTGTAAACTTTGAGATATCTGGATGACATCTTTATTTTGTGGGATGGTCCCAAGGAAGTGATTGAGGATTTTGGTTTATACTTAAACAACACAATAATTTATTTTAACTTCACCTGGCATTATGATGCCATGGGCATCAGTTACCGTGACACCTGGATCTCCACAAGTGGTAATGATTTTGTTTCCAGACAACATTCAGTGATTCCTATGTACGATTTTAAAGTTTTTATCCAATGAGTTACAAGAAAAGTCTAAAGTGCATTGCTTAAGGGCTGCTAGGATGACATCTAATCTTAATGACTTGAAAATTGAATTTGAGTCTTTGGATGCCCCTGTCTAGAAACATCCTTTCCAATTAAATTCATTCGGACCATTATTTTTTTTTGGGGGGGGGGGGAGTGGGAGTGGTTATTGAATGGTGAAAAAAATGCAAACCGCTACTAGGAACAGGTCTCGCAAATGGGAACGTTAACGACAAGAAAGGAACTTTTTATGAAAGAGCACTTGTTCTTGAATATTATAATTGGGCTAATTAAATTAAGAACATCACTAAAAGTAATTGGAATATTTTAAAAGCCAATTATGACATTTATGAAACCTTGGGCAACAATCCAACTTTTATATTCAAAACTGCAAATTTTTAAATATGGTAGTAACAAAAAAATGAAAGGAAATGTAGTGGCCATTTTTGGGGACAGCGAAATGAGATGCTTGCAACTAATGCTCATATATACTTTCTTTGCATAAATTTGTTTTAGAAAATTCCTTTAAAAGTAAAAATCCATTTGGTTAAAAGTAATTTTAAAACCAGGTAGGGGGTGTCTGTATTAGAAAATGCTCAGGTTGCCCTAGTTTTTAAGTGGGCAAAATGGAGCTTACATTTAACAAAAGGATTTACGAACATTTGTACGAAATAAAAAGTGGCAACCCAAATAATACACTTTATAAAACACTACGATGTTTATTGTGTTTCACTGTTGCAGTCATTACACTTGGGTTATCCTGCTGGCAGGCTACCCACAGACAGCCTGAATTCCAAAGTCCTGGTCTGGCGTCGGTTGCTGTCGCCCCTTCCCTGACATCAGTGCGCCAGGGGTATAAAAGATGCAGCCGATGCCATTTTCTTCAGTCTTTCTTGACGCGTGGTGCCCGAAGCAAAAGCAGTTTGCAAGTGCCGATCGGCCGACTCCTGAGATTTTCGAAATCAAATTTCAGATCTGAAGTCTTCAATAAAGCTAAATACCCCGTTGGGGAAACTTTTTTCTTGCACCAGACCGATGTCAGAAAAAGTTAACAATTGTATTTCTCATGGGAAGCAAATACGTCATAAGGATTTTTATTCTTACTGTATTTCTTGCCTAGGCCCTGACCACGACGTTGCTAACTGTCGGTTTTGTGCTAGATTTAACCAACGCACTATTAAGCATCTGTACGATTTTGCCTTTCATTACTTTGGCCGAAGGTTTAATTATATAATGCCGTCGGAACAGCCGACAACCGGAGTTTATAAAAAGTGAAAGGAAAAGGACAGGCATCTGTGGTCCAAAACCGACGACGAGGCCTCCGCTAGGCCAGTTGCCGGTTCGCCGGTTCTCAGTGAGGCGCTTTCGCAACCCCTGATGCCCGCTGCCTCAGAGCCACAGGCTGCTTCCGACTCCCACGTGGAGACAACTAGGCCTCTGGATACTCAAGGTATTGGACACTCGGAAACTATTCACTCAGATGGGTCTGGAGCCGCTGAGCAGGCATCTGCTTCTGAGGGTGTTTTCAGACCTACACAGATGTTCATCGTGTTACACTGCTGCAGTCATCACACTTGGGTTATCTGCCGTCAGGCAGTCCTGCAGTCGGCCCGAGTTCCAAAGTCTTGGTCCGGCGGCTGTCGCTTCTTCCATGACGTCAGTGCGACAGGGGTATAAAAGAGACAGCCAATGCCATTTTCTTCAGTCTTTCTTGCCGCGTGGTGCCCAAAGCAGAAGCAGTTCGCAAGTGCCGGTCGGCCGACTCCTGAGATTTTCAAATCAAATTTCAGACCGAAGTTTTCAATAAAGCTAAGTACCCCGTTGGGGAACCTTTTCTTGCCTCAGTCCAATGTCAGAAAAAGTTAATAATTGCATTTCTTGTGGGAAGCAAATACCTCATAAGGATTTTCATTCTTATTGTATCCCTTGCCTAGGCCCAGACCACAACGTCACAGGTTGTCGGTTTTGTGCTAGGTTTAACAAACGAACTATTAAACGTCTGTTTGATTTCGCCCAACATTATTTTGGTAGAAAATTTAATTATACCATGCCGTCGGAGCAACCGATGACTGGGATGCATAAAAAGCGCAAAGATAAGGACAGGCAGCCAAGACCCAAACCAGACACCAAGGCCTCTGCTAGGCCAGTTGCCGGTTCTCCGTTTTCAGTGAGGCGCCTAAGCAGCCCCTGACGACCGCTGATTTAGAACCCCAGCCTGCATCTGGCTCCCAAGCAGAGATTGCAGGGCCTCCAGAGCCTTTATCTTTAGGCCCTTCCGACTCCATGGCTGATGGGGATTCCGGTGCAGTTGAAAGGCCATCAGTTGCTGAAGGTGTCTTCAGACCGATTACACTTACTATTAAATCCTTTGCAAAACTGAAAACTCCATTAAAAGTAAGGAAGTCTGTACAGCAGTCTCCAGTGCAAGGCCCCATGCCTAAGAAACAGATGCTTAAGATGACCGAAGACTTAATTACCCTAATCAGGGGTTCTCATCCCCCACCTGACAAAAGGCCTAGACAGGAGGAGGACTACGCTTCCTCTGACCAGGTTTCCATTACCTCAGATTCTTCTGAGGAACAGGAGTACTCTCTTCCCCCTTATGAAGACTCAGATGCTGAAGAGTCTATTCCTTCAGCATCTCCCCCAGAAGACTACTCTTTTGGGGAAACTTTACATACCATGAGGGAACATTTCCACTGAGAACGCCAGGATTACTCTGATTCTAAGAAAAGGCTCCGAGAGTTCCTCTTACTACCCCAGCACAGACCCCTTGCTATTCCACCTGTGTTAGACATTGTGGATGATGTTTATTCAGAATCTAGCCTTAACCCCGATTCATTACCTCCTGCACCAGCCAAACCAGACAGATACTACAGAGTCCCTGACTCACATAAATTCCTATATAAAAGCCCTGTTGCTGACCCAGAAACCATTTCCCAGGGTCCCAAAGGGGTTGAGGCCTCTATTGCTAAAAATCCTGTACAGTCTGAAAGGGATTCTAGAGAACTAGACAGATGGGGAAAGAAAGTATATACCTCAGCTACTCTAGCTATGAGGGCCTTAAATTGCCAGTTTCACATGCTGAAATATCAACAATATTTGATGTCTCAATTGAAACAAAAAATGAGCACACATACAGAGCAGCCTGATTACAAGGAAATGCAAGATTTGTTGCATGCAGCAGAACAAGTGGGAAAACATACTTTGCAATGTGGATTTGATTCATTGGAAGCTTCTTGCAGAGCAGCTGTAACAGGGTCTGTCATTCGTAGGCATGCTTGGTTAAAAGAACAAACTTTACCTGATCATGTTAAAGCAAAATTATTGGATGCACCCTTACAGCAGGATGTTTTATTTGGTGTGAAAGCAGAAGAGGTTTTAAAGAAAATGGAGGATAAGGCAAAATCTATGCAGATGGTAAAGGATTTTTTACAGGTCCAACCCCCTCGTTTCAGCAGAAATTGGCCAACCAAAAACTATTCCTTTCCAACTTCTGACAGACCACAGAGGGGCAAATACAGACGCCCAAGGGGCAGAGGTCAGCCACAAGGCTCTTACAAGCCACGACAATGGGGTGCCACAACCCAGAAAGGAGGAGAAGACCGGTCTCAAACTATCAGAAGACCATCACAATGACTTACCCCTCAGACTGCCAAGCAAATCACTCTTGGCAGCTCCCTTGGGAGGAAAACTTGCACTTTTTGCAGACAATTGGCACATCATCACAAAAGACAAATGGGTCCTAAATATTGTAACTCAAGGATACAGGTTCCACTTTCACACTTTAACAAGGATAAAAGGAATGCCAAACCTGCCATCAAATCAATGGGCAGAGGCTCAAAGACAAATTATAGCACTCATGGACATGAGAGCCATTCAGCAGGTTCCTTCACAGGAGCAAGGACAAGGATTTTACTCGAGACTCTTTCTGGTTCCCCGAAAGGACAAAGCCTGGAAGACCCATTCTGGACCTTTCAATTCTAAACACATACCTGGATGTACCCAAATTCAAGATGCTCACACTACAGCAACTTCTTCCCATGCTGGGCAAGAAGGCTTGGCTAGTAACGTTGGACCTCAAGGACGCATACCTGCATGTCCCTATCAGACAAAATTGCAGAAGATTCCTCCGATTTATAGTAGGTACAACTAATTACCAATTCTCTGCACTGCCCTTTGGCTTATCTACTGCGCCCAGGGTCTTCACAAAATGCCTGGCACCAGTAATTGCATACTGCAGATGAAGAAGAATCCAAATATATCCATACCTGGACGACTGCCTTATTCAAGCAGACAGCAAGGACATTCTTTTAAAACATCTGGCGTTTGTAAAAAACCTAAGTTGCCTAGGGTACACAGTAAACAAAAAGAAGTCAAAACTAGTGCCTTCACAAGACGTAATATTCCTGGGTGCCAGCTTAAATACAACGGCCCAGATGGCTTATCTCACGCCAGACAAGCAAGGACAACTGACTCAGTACTTCATAATGATGGCAACAAAGACCCAAATCCCTGCAAGAAAAATTCTGCAGGCCTTGGGATTCATGGCATCTTGAATACTACTAATACCATTTGCAAAACTGCATATGTGGAAATTACAATGGTACCTGAAAAGCGTATGGACTCAACACAGCCACAGCTTGGCAACAATAATACCACTAATTCCCTGCCTTCAACAGGAGTTTCTATGGTGGGCTCAGGCATGTCACCTCAACAAGGGTCAGCCTTTCACCTTGCCCACAGCCAGGCAAACAGTGACAGCAGATGCATCGGATTACGCCTGGGGAGCACACATGGCAGGACAGTGTATTCAGGGCAAATGGTCTGCAGATCAAATGCTTCTCCACATCAATCAAAAAGAGATGCTAGCTGTACAAAATGCCCTAACAGCTTTCAAGGACCTCCTACATCCAGGACAACTTCTAATAAAGACGGACAACTTCTAATAAAGACGGACAACACCACAGTGATGTGGTACATAAACAAGGGGGCACACATTCCTACCCCCTATGCAGGCAAGCAGTGACCTTGTGGAACACAGCACTGACCTACCAAGTTCAACTACAAGCACAATTCTTGCCAGGAAAGAAAAATACATTGGCAGACTAACTAAGCAGAAATGTCATGGATCCTCATGAGTGGAAACTAGACCCACAAGTATTCACAATGATAACTCAAAAATGGGGGAGCCCAGACATAGATCTGTTTGCCTCCCCCCCCCCCAAAACTACCAACTGCGAAAGTTTTGCACAAGGACATACCACACAATAGCTTGGAAAGTGGACGCCTTCTCATTAAGTTGGAAAACACTAACAGTGTATGCCTTTCCTCCACTGCCTCTTCTGGCAAAGGTGCTGCTAAATGCCAGATTAGAGAGGCCACAAATGATACTCATTGCTCCAGACTGGCCACGCCAACACTGGTATCCAGTATTAAGGAACATGGCTCAAGGCCCACCATGGATTTTACCTCAAAGTCCTCACCTGCTGACTCAGCAAAACAATCAGATTCTACACAGCCACCTCAAGACTTTAAATCTGGCTGCATGGCAGATTATCTAAACAACCAGTCAACACTTCTCTCTACAGCTGTTATGGATGTCATTCTGGAGGCCAGGAGACCCAGCACCAGGAAAACCTACTCAGACAATGGAAAAGATTCTGTGCCTGGAACCAGGCTAAAGGCCAAAATCCTCTTGTCCCAAATATTCCTCAGATTCTACAATATTTAACCAAGATGTTGCACAAAGGCCATTCTTTTTCATCTGTAAAGATCCACGCTTCAGCTATTTCAGCACGGATCCTCCTATTTTTTCACATCCATTATTAAGTCAGTACCTCAGAGGGGCTAAGAACATAAGACCACCCCGAAGAGCACCAACACCAACTTGGGACCTCAATTTTGTTTTGGAAAAACTTACACTACCGCCCTTCGAGCCAGCTGTTTCAGCTGATTTACAATTTTTATCATGGAAAACTGCCCTGCTGCTAGCAATAACTTCAGCAAGACGAGTCTCGGAGCTACAGGCCCTAATGGCAGTGGAGCCTTTCATCATCTTTCATCAAGACAAGAGTCTCTTTACGAACTAACCCTTCCATTATGCCAAAGGTAGTATCCAGTGTGGCTCTAAACCAAACCATTCATTTACCCACCTTTTATCCAAACCCCCAGAATAAAGGGGAAAGGCTCCTACACTCTTTGGACATTCACAGGCAATTACGTTTCTACTTGGCTAAAATAAAGGTTTTCAGAAAATCTGATCAGCTCTTTGTATCCTATGCTGCAGGATCTCAAGGAAAGCCTATATCAAAACAGACCATTTCAAAATGGATAGGACATTGTATCCGTTTCTGCTACACACACCATGGGAAACCTGTAACTGGTAACATTAGGCCTCATTCCACCAGGGCTACAGCAACATCAGCAGCCTTCCTCAGAGGGGTACCAACCAAGGATATTTTGGAAGCTGCAACTTGGAGTTCAGTGCACACCTTCACCAAGCACTACCACTTACCTCTATACTCAAAAACCAGAGCTGGCTTTGCCACTGCAGTTTTGCAGGGCCTGCTAGCTTCTCCAAACCCTGTTTAGTACCAACCGTCCAGCCTTAGCTTTGGGATTCAACCCAAGTGTGATGACTGCAGCAGTGTAACACGATGAACATAGTACAGTTTTATACCTACCATAAATGTAGATGTTCAAGTGTTCACACTGCTGCAGTCCAGGTTACCCTCCCACCTTTCCCTCTTCTTACCTGGGTTTTATCTATAGCTCCCTGTTTATACAATCTCTAAGATGTATTTCTATATGGTGTATTTGCTTACAGCTGTAGCTATTGTTTTTTTACTTTATTATTTACTTAGGATTATGTATTGCCTTCCTGTTTGGGGGCACCTGACATCTGGGGCAAGAAAAACTGAAGAAAATGGCGTCTGCTGCCTTTCATACCCCTGTTGCACTGACGTCAGGGAAGAAGCGACAGCAACCGACGCTGGACCAAGACTTTGGAACTCGGGCTGACTGCGGGACTGCCTGACGGCAGATAACCCAAGTGTGATGACTGCAGCAGTGTGAACACTCGAACATCTACATTTATGGTAGGTACAAAACTGTACTTTATATGTCAAGCCAACCTTGGCTTCCAAGGCAAAGACTAAACAAAGAAACAAGTACAGCATTCTCCTGGACAGACTTCCATGCCTAAGAAACAGATGCTTAAAATGGCCGAAGACCTAATTACTTTGATCAGGGGTTCCCATCCCCCTCCTGATAAGAGACCTAGGCAAGACACAGAATATGATTCTTCTGATCAGGTTTCCATTTCCTCTGACTCCTCTTCAGAACAGGGATACTCTCTTCCTCCCTATGAGGATTCTGATGCTGAAGAATCTATTCCTTCAGCCTCTCTTCCTGAGGATTCTTTTGGGAAAACCCTGCATACCATGAGGGAGCATTTTCACTGGGAGAACCAAGATTACTCAGAATATAAGAAAAGGCTCAGAGACTTTCTTTTACTCCCTCAACACAAAGCTCTTGCTATTCCACCTGTTCTAGACATTGTAGATTATGTATTTTCAGAGTCCGGCCTGTCTCCTGACTCTTTACCCCCTGCACCTGTTAAGCCACACAGATACTACAGGGTTCCAGATTCTCATAAATTTCTATATAAAAACCCTGCTGCTGACTCGGAAAGTATATCTCAAGGTCCCAAAGGGGTCAAGGCTTCCACTGCAAAAAACTCTGTCTCCTCTGATAGGGATTCTAGAGCACCGGACAGATGGGGGGAAAAAGTTTACACTGCTGCTACCTTGGCCGTAAGGGCTTTAAATTGTCAGTTTCATATGCTTAAATATCAGCAATACTTAATGTCACTGCTTAAACAGAAAATGTTGACGAAATCTGAATGTTCTGAAAACAAGGAAATGCAGGATTTATTGCATGCAGCTGAACAAGTGGGAAAGCATACTTTGCAATGTGGTTTTGATTCACTGGAGGCCTCTTGCAGGGCCACTGTTACAGGTTCTGTCGTTAGAAGGCATGCTTGGTTAAAGGAACAGAATCTGCCTGATCATGTTAAAGCAAAATTATTGGATGCTCCATTATAGCATGATACTTTGGTGTTAAGGCAGAAGAGGTGTTAAAGAAAATGGAGGATAAAGCAAAATCTATGCAGACAGTAAAGGATTTCTTACAGGTACAGCCACCCAGATTTAGCAGGAACTGGCCTTCTAAGAATTGGTCCTTTCCAGTGTCAGACAGGCCACAAAGAGGCAGATACAGATGCCCTAGAGGCATACCCCAGCCCCAAGGCTCATACAGGCCTAAACAATGGGGTGCTTCTACCTCCAAAAGTGGAGAAGACAAATCACAGCCATATAGGAAACGGTCCCAATGACTTTCCTCTGCCAATGCCAAGCACTTATCTTTTGGCAACACCCTTAGGGGGAAAGCTAGCACTTTTTTCACAAAATTGGCACATGATCACCGAGGACAAATGGGTCTTGAATATAGTCTCTCAGGGCTACAGGTTCCACTTTCACACCCTTCCAAAGACAAAAGGTATGCCAGACCTGCCACACAGTCAATGGGCAGAGGCACAAAAGCAAGTTTCATCTCTCCTGGACATGAGGGCTATCCAGCGAGTACCACAGCAAGAGCAGGGACAAGGATTTTACTTAAGACTTTTCTTGGTACCCAGAAAGGACAAAGTCTGGAGACCAAATAACTGGACCTGTCTATTCTAAACACTTTTCTGGACGTTCCAAAATTCAAAATGTTGACTCTGCAGCAGCTTCTGCCCATGCCGGGCAAGAAGGCTTGGCTTGTAACTTTAGACCTCAGAGGCATACCTGCATGTCCCAATCAGACAGTCTTGCAGAAGATTGGTACAAACGTGTGCTTTGCCACTGCAGTTCTGCAGGCCCTCATAGCCACTCCTAATTCTGTTTAGGCCCAGCCACCCAACTTCAGCTTTGGGGTTCAACCCAAGTGTAATGACTGCAACAGTGAAACATGATGAACATAGTACAGATTCATAGCTGGCTCAATGCACTACCAATTCTCTGCACTGCCCTTTGGCTTATCGCCTGCGCCCAGGGTCTTCACAAAATGCTTGGCACCAGTAATTCCATTTTGCAGACAGAGAGGAATTCAGATATATCCCTACTTGGACGACTGCCTTATTCAAGCAGAGAACTAAGATTCTACTGAAGCATCTGGCGTTTGTAAAAAGATTGCTAATTTGCCTAGGGTACACAGTAAACGAAAAGAAATCAAAACTAGTGCCCTCTCAAGAGATAATAATCCTGGGTGCAAGCTTAAATACAGCTGCCCAGATGCTTATCTCACGCCAGACAAAGACAACTGATTTCTTACTTCGAAAAGATGGCAACAAAGACCCAGTTATCTGCAAGAAAAAATTCTGCAGGCTTTGGGCTTCATGGCGTCCTGCATTCTGCTAATTCCATATGCAAGACTGCATATGAGGAAGCTACGATGGTATCTAAAAAGTGTTTGGACTCTACATTGCCACAGCCTGGACACATTAATTACCCTCATTCCCCGCCTACAGCAGGAGTTTTGATGGTGGGCACAGGCCTGTCACTACAACAAGGGACAGCCATTCACTTTGCCCACAGCCAGGCAGACACTAACAACAGATGCACCAGATTATGCCTGGGGGGGCCCACATGGCATGAAAATGCATTCAGGCCACATGGCCCGCAAGCCAAATGCATCTTCATATTAATCAAAAAGAGATGCTAGCTGTACAGAATGTCCTGACAGCCTTCAAGGATCTTCTCCATTCAGGACAACTGCTAATAAAGACGGACAATACTACAGACATGTGATACATAAGCAAGGAGGCACACATTTCTACCCCCTCTGCAGACAAGCCATGACTTTGTGGAACACAGCATTGACTTATCGAATGCACCTGCAAGCACAATTCCTGCCAGGAAAGGCAAATACTCTGGCAGACAAACTAAGTAGAAACCTCATGGACCATCACGAGTGGAAACTAGATCCACAAGTCTTCAGCATGATAACAAGGAAATGGGGATGCCCAGACATAGTTCTATTTGCCTCCCCTCACAACTGCCAACTACAGAGATTCTGCACAAGGACTTATCATAAACAAGCATGGAAAGTGGATGCTCTATCATTCATCTGGAAAACCCTTACAGTATATGCCTTTCCTCCACTGCCTCTCCTTCCCAAGGTACTTCTAAAGGTCAGACAAGAGAAGCCAAAAGTGATACTGATTGCCCCAGACTGGCCATGCCAGCACTGGTATCCAATCCTAAAGAGTTTGTCTCATGGCCCAGCCTGGACGTTACCTCAAATTCCTCATCTACTGACCCAACAAAACAATCAGATCTGCACAGCCAACTCAGAACACTAAATCTGGCTGCATGGCGGAAAATATAACCACTCAGAACACACTTCTCTCTAAAGCAGTTATGGATGTTATTTTGGAGGCCAGGAGGCCCAGCACCAGAAAATCTTATGCATAAAAATGGAAGAGATTCTGTGCTTGGAACCAGGCACAAGGAATTGACACGCTTGTACCAAATATTCCTCAGATTTTACAATACCTAACTGAGATGCTGGATAAAGGCCTATCCTTCTCATCAATTAAGATCCATGCCTCTGCTATTTCAGCTCATTACAATACGGACCCACCTATTTTTTCACATCCACTGCTAAGGCAGTACCTCAGAGGGGCCAAAAACATAGGACCTCCAAGGAGAGCGCCAGTACCTACATGGGACCTCAATTTTGTCTTGGAAAAGCTCACACTGCCTTCTTTTGAGCCAGCCAATACAGCCAAGATAAAATTCTTATGGAAAACAGCTCTGCTCCTAGCAATAACTTCAGCAAGAAGAGTCTCAGTTACAGGCACTAGTGGCTGTGGAACCTTTTATTATTTTCCATCCGGACAGGGTTTCTCTAAGGACAAACCCAACATTTATGCCTAAGGTAGTGTCCAGTGTGGCTTTTAACCAAACCTTTCATTTGCCTACCTTTTATCCAAACCCACAGAATAAAGGGGAAAGACTTCTATATTCTTTGGACATACACAGACAGCTATGCTTCTACTTGGACAAAACTAAAGCTTTCAGAAAGACTGAGCAACTTTTAGTGGCATATGCTGCAGGATTGCAAGGAAAGGCGATTTCAAAGCAGCCTATTTCAAAATGGATAGGCCACTGCATTCATTTCTGCTATTCACAACATGGCAAATCAGTGCCTAAGGGCATTAGGCCACATTCAACCAGAGCAGCAGCCACTTCAGCAGCCTTCCTCAGAGGAGTACCAACCAAGGATATTTTGGAGGCTGCAACTTGGACTTCAGTGCACACTTTTACAAAGCACTACCACTTACCTCTTTACTCTAAATCCAGAGCAGGCTTTGCCACTGCAGTACTGCAGGGCCTCATAGCCACTCCTAATTCTGTTTAGGCCCAGCCACCCAACTTCAGCTTTGGGGTTCAACCCAAGTGTAATGACTGCAACATTGAAACATGATGAACATAGTACAGTTGTGTACCTAGATGTTCGAGTGTATTCACTTTTGCAGTCCAGGTTACCCTCCCACCATCCCCCCTTTCATTGCTGGAACTTATCTGTACTTCACTATTCTATACAACGTATGTGATGTATTTGCTTGCAGATGAAGGTAATGTTTATGTTAGTGCATGCTTTTTTATAAGCAGAATTTTTAGCCTACCCTTTTGTGGGCACCTGACATCTGGGGCAAGAAAAACTGAAGAAAATTGCATCGGCTGCATCTTTTATACCCCTGGCGCACTGACGTCAGGGAAGAGGCGACAGCAACCGACGCCGGACCAGGACTTTGGAATTCAGGCCGACTGCGGGTAGCCTGCCAGCAGGATAACTCAAGTGTAATGACTGCAACAGTGAATGCACTCGAACATCTACATTTATGTTAGGTACACAACTGTACTTTATGCAACAACTTTAAATTTGGAGTTTTGGAACAAGTTAAGATCAACCCCAGAGGAAGTGAATCGGAATCCCGGTTAGAATAGAGGGAATTGTGGCGGCAGCTTAAGCTTGAAGCTGTGAATCCACTTGGTCTAAATGGGATGGTTTCAGTTTTGCCGGTACTTTAAGATACGAGCAACAAAATTGTAGCATTTTAAGCATATATAATTTTTGTGTGTGTGTGTGTGTGTGTGTGTGTGTGTGTGTGTATGTGTGTATATGTGTGTATGTATATATATATATATATATATATATATATATATATATATATATGTGTGTATGTGTGTATATATATATATATATATATATATATATATATATGTGTGTATGTATATACACGCACACATACATATATTTATCTGTCATGCTTTATGTAGAAATATTTTGCAGAGTGTGGATAAAACTCAATGACTGTTTAGTGGTTTTTTTTTTTTTTTTTTTTTTTTTTTTTTTTTTTTTTAACCCATTTTTGGGGGACTTGCACTTTACTTTTGGATTGAAGAGACTGTTGGGATCATAGTTGACTTGTGTTTCTGTAACAGCATTACAGCTTCCTTGTGTGCTTTTTGTGAAATTCTAGATGAATATGCATTTTGCTGCACTAGATTCTGTAGTAACACTTTATTAAAACTTACTATAGTAACTCTACAGTTCTCTGGTGTGGTGTATTTTTTGACAAATTCAGAAAGATGCATGGAGTATCATCGTAATAAAATGACTTTAGATTAATAAAACTTTGTGAGGCAGAAGTGTAGCTATGATGCGTCTTTAAAAGAAGATAGATTTCTTAGTTTCTCACACAGCTACTTTTTTGGTACAACTTGGATTGTATTTCATTGCTTTGAGGTAGTTAAAACTTTTGTATGTAAATCCATGTATTTGTCTCTGTGTAAGAATGTGTGGGTAGGTTGTTGCATGGGATTAGTACATAGTAATTCTCCTCTGCATAGGGGCTTTGTCTATAGTGACTGAATGAGTCTAGATGTACAATTCAACAGTTCAGTTGCTGTGCCTTCATTTCTATTTTTTAGTGCTTTACATTTCTCTTGGACTTTGGTTGATTGTACCCATCCAGTGACACTGCAGTCATTTCCTGATTATGGTGTCATTTATTTTCCTAGAGACAAAGTATGGCGGCTGCCTCCCCTGCTGGTGTGCTTTTGGCCCATTGACATCAGAAGATCAAGTTCAAGGAATAGAAAAGAACAGGTTGCACAATACTGGGACAGTTTGGATAAGCAGACTTGAAAAAGGTACTTTTGTTCAGGTATTTTGTGTGATTGTAGTTTGGTTTTAGTGTTAGCCAACCAGTGACTGATTTAATTTTTTAGTTCCTTGGTACTTGTCACTAATTTTTTCACATGATTATAGAGAGAGAGACCTGTGTCCCTCCCCCTCTCTTTTGTTGTAAACAACTTTATTTTTTCATCACATTGTTAATTTGTAACATGATGTACATATGTTAATGAAAACATCACACTAGCACGCTCCATTATTATATACATAGGTTCATAAGTAGGTACTAGGCTATCTGGCCAAAGGCATTTATAAGCCTAGCCAGAATGTGTTGGCTTTCGTCGCCCCCTTAGATTAGCTCCCTGTGCCTCTGTCAGACAGAGCCACTGAAGTGATCCCTGGGGTAAACTTTCTGATGTTCTTCGCGTTTCACTGTTGCAGTCATTACATTTGGGGTTATCCTGCTGGCAGGTTGCTCTGTCGGCCTGAATTCTAAAGTCTTGGGTCTTGCGTCAGTTGCTGTCACCTCTTCCCTGATGTCTGGAGTACTAAAGATGCAGCCAACGCCATTTTATTCAGTGTTTCTTGCCGCTCTGTGCCCGAAGCAGAAGCAGTTGGCAAGTGCCGGTTGGACGACTCCTGAGATTTTCGTGTTAGAGTTTCAGATCCGAAGTCTTAATTAAAAGCTAAGTACCCCATTGGGGAAACTTTTTTTCTTGCTCCAGACCGATGTCAGAAAAAGTTAATAATTGTATTTCTTGTGGGAAGCAAATACCTCATAAGGACTTTCATTCTTACTGTATTCCTTGCCTAGGCCCTGACCACGACGTTGCTAGTTGTCGGTTTTGTGCTAGATTTAACCAACACACAATTAAGCGTCGGTACGATCTTGCATTAAGCTATTTTGGGTGAAGATTTAATTATACAATGTCGTCGGATAGCCATCTGACTACCGGAGTTGACAAAAAACACAAAGAAAAAGACAGGCAACCGAGGTTCAAAACCGACAACGAAGCTTCTCCTAAGCAAGTCGCCGGTTCTCAGTGAGGTGCTTTCGCAGCCCCTGACGCCTGCTACTTTAGAGTAGCAGGCCGCTACCAACTCCCACATGGAGTCGGCCAGGCCGCAGGAAACCCAAGGTATTGGAACCTCGGAGATTATTCTCTCAGATGGGTCTTGAGCCGCTGAGCAGGCATCGGCTTCTGAGGGTGTATTCAGACCTGAACAATTATATATTAAACCGACTTCAAAGACTAAAACACCTTTAAAGGCAAAGAAACAGTTCACCAGCCTCAAGGACAGGCCTCCATGCCCAAAAAACAGATGCTCAAAATGGCCGAAGTCTTAATTACCTTGATCAGGGGTTCCCATCCCCCTCCTGATAAGAGGCCTAGGCAAGAGACATACTATGAATCTTCAGATCAGGTTTCCATTTCTTCTGATCAGGAATATTCTCTTCCCCCCTATGAGGATTCTGATGTTGAAGAATCAATTCCTTTAGCTTCTCCTCCTGAGGACTCCCCTTTTGGGGAAACCTTGCATACCATGCGGGAGCACTTCCACTGGGAGAGCCAAGGTTTTTCAGAATCTAAGAAAAGGCTCGGAGACTTCCTTCTACTACCTCAACACAGGCGTCTAGCTATTCCACCTGTGTTGGACATTGTAGATGATGTGTTCTCTGAATCTAGTCTGACCCCTGACTCTTTACCCCCAGCTCCTGTTAAGCTGGACAGATATTACAGGGTCCCTGACTCTCATAAATTCCTTTTCAAAAACCCTACTTCAGACCCAGAAACTATTTCTCGGGGTCCAAAAGGGGTCAAGTCTTCTACTGCAAAAAAACCCTACCCCCTCTGACAGGGATTCTAGGGCTCTGGATAGATGGGGAAAAAAGATTTACACATCTTCTACTTTGGCTATAAGGGCATTAAATTGCAAGTTTCATATGCTCAAATATCAGCAATATATCATGACACTGCTTAAACAGAAAATTATGGCAAATTCTGAATGTGCAGAAAACAAAGAAATGCAGGATTTATTGCATGTAGCTGAACAAGTTGGAAGGCATACTTTGCAATGTGGGTTTGATTCTCTGGAGGCCTCCTGCAGGGCCACTGTTACGGGTCCTGTCATTTAGGAGGCATGCTTGGTTAAAGGAACAATCTGCCTGACCATGTTAAAGCAAAATTATTAGATGCTCCTTTACAACATGATACCTTGATGTTCATCGTGTTACCCTGCTGCAGTCATCACACTTGGGTTATCCTGCCGTCAGGTGGTCCCGCAGTCGGCCTGAGTTCCAAAGTAGTCTTGGTCCGGCGTCTGTTGCTGTCGCTTCTTCCCTGACGTCAGTGCACCAGAGGTATACAAGAGGCATCCGACACCATTTTCTTCAGTCTTTTTTGTCGCGCGGTGCCCGAAGCAGAAGCCGTTCGCAAGTGCCGGTCGGCCGACACCTGAGATTTTTGATTTGAATTTCAGTCCGAAGTCTTCAGTAAAGCTAAGTACCCCGTTGGGGAACCTTTTCTTGCCTCAGTCCAATGTCAGAAAAAGTTAACAATTGCATTTCTTGTGGGAAGCAAATACCTCATAAGGACTTCCATTCTTATTGTATTCCTTGCCTAGGCCCAGACCACGACGTCACAGGTTGTCGGTTTTGTGCTAGGTTTAATAAACGAACTATCCAACGCCGTTTTGACTTTGCACGACATTACTTTGGTGGGAAATTTAATTACATCATGCCGTCGAGCAGCCGACTGGCTTGAATAAAAAAATGCAAGGATAAGGGCAGGCAGCCTAGGAACAAGCCAGACTCTGAGGCCTCTGCTGGGTCTGTCGCCGGTTCTCCGGTTTTTAGTGAGGTGCCTACGCAGCCCCTGATGACCGCAGAATTGGAACCCCAGACAGCTGCAGATTCTCAAGCAGAGTGTACTAGGCTGATGCAGCCGTCTTCATTAGGCCCTTCCGACACTGGAGCAGAAGGAGACCCCGGTGCAGTGGAAACACCTTTGGTTGCAGAAGGTGTCTTCAGACCGACTACACTCGCCATTAAATCTTATGCTAAGCTTAAAACTCCTTTAAAACCAAAAAAGACTGTACATCAGTCTACAGTTCAAGGCCCCATGCCTAGGAAACAGATGTTTAAGATGGCTAAAGATTTGATTACCCTAATCAGGGGTTCCCATCCCCCTCCAGATAAAAGACCAAGACGAGGAGGATTATGCTTCCTCTGACCAGGTTTCAGTTTCCTCAGATTCTTCTGAGGAACAGGATTACACTTTTCCCCCTTATGAAGACTCTATTCCCTCAGCATCTCACCCTGAAGACTACTCCTTTGGGGAAACTTTACATACCATGAGGGAACATTTCCACTGGGAAGGCCGGGATTATCTGATTCTAAGAAAAGGCTCCAAGAGTTCCTTTTACTACCCCAGCACAGACCTCTTGCTATCCCTCCAGTTTTAGATATTGTGGATGATGTTTACTTGGAGTCTAGTCTAAATCCAGACTCTCTACCTCCTGCTCCAGCCAAACCAGACAGATACTACAGAGTACCTGACTCGCACACATTCCTTTATAAAAGCCCTGTGGCTGACCCAGAAACAATTTCCCAGGGTCCCAAGGGGGCTAAAGCTTCTATGGCTAAAAATCCTGTGCCCTCTGAAAGGGATTCCAGAGTCCTAGATAAATGGGGAAAGAAAATGTACACCTCAGCAACTCTGGCTATGAGAGCATTAAATTGTCAATTTCACATGCTGAAATATCAGCAATTCCTAATGTCTCAATTAAAACAAAAAAATGAGCACACATACTGAACAGTCTGAATTCAAGGAAATGCAGGATCTGTTGCATGCAGCTGAACAGGTGGGCAAACATACTTTACAATGTGGATTTGATTAATTGGAAGCTTCCTGTAGAGCAGCTGTTACTGGGTCTGTCATACGCAGACATGCTTGGTTAAAAGAACAAACCCTACCTGATCATGTTAAAGCAAAATTATTGGATGCACCTTTACAGTATGATGTATTATTTGGTGTCAAAGCAGAAGAGGTTTTAAAGAAAATGGAGGATAAGGTAAAGTCTATGCAGACGGTTCAAGGATTTTTTTACTGGTACAACCCCCTCGTTTCAGCAGAAATTGGCCAACAAAAAACTGGTCCTTTCCAGTTTCTGACAGATCACAGAGGGAAAAATACAGAAGGCCAAGGGGCAGAGGTCAGTCACAAGGCCCTTACAAACCTCGCCAATGGGGTACTGCTACCCAGAAAGGAGGAGAAGACAGGCCCCAAGCTAGCAGAAGACAAACACAGTGACTCAATCCTCAAACTACCAAGCAAATCTCTCCTGGCAGCTCCCTTGGGAGGAAAATTAGCATTTTTTGCAGACAACTGGCACATCATCACAAAAGACAAATGGGTCCTAAACATTGTCTCACAAGGATACAGATTCCACTTTCATACCTTGCCAAGGATAAAAGGAATGCCAAACCTGCCACCAAATCAATGGGCAGAAGCACAAAAACAAGTTACAGCTCTCATGGACATGAGAGCCATTCAACAGGTACCTACACAGGAGCAAGGGCAAGGATTTTACTCAAGACTCTTTCTAGTCCCAAGAAAAGACAAAACATGGAGACCCATTCTGGATCTTTCAATTCTGAACACCTATCTGCAAGTACCAAAATTCAGGATGCTAACACTACAGCAGCTTCTTCCCATGCTGGGCAAGAATGCTTGGCTAGTAACGTTGGACCTCAAGGAGGCATACCTGCATGTCCCTGTCAGACGCAATTGCAGAAGATACCTCCACTTCATTGCAGGTTCAACGCATTATCAATTCTCTGCACTGCCCTTTGGCTTATCTACTGCGCCGAGGGTCTTCACAAAATGCCTGGCACCAGTAATTGCAGACAAAGAGGAATTCAAATATACCCATACCTGGACGACTGCCTTATTCAAGCAGGAAGCAAGGACATTCTTTTAAAACATCTGGCATTTGTCAAACACCTTCTAAGTTGCCTAGGGTACACAGTAAATGAAAAGAAATCAAAACTAATGCCCTCACAAAACATAATATTCCTGGGTGCCAGCTTGAATACAACGGCGCAGATGGCTTATCTCATGCCATACAAGCAACAACAGCTGACTCAATATTTCAAAATAATGGCAACAAAGACCCAACTCCCTGCAAGAAAAATTCTGCAGGCCTGGGGATTCATGGCATCTTGCAGTGGTACCTGAAAAGCGTATGGACTCAGCACAGCCACAGCTTGGAAACAATGATACCACTCATTCCCTGCCTTCAACAGGAGTTTCTATGGTGGGCACAGGCATGTCACTTCAACAAGGGTCAGCCTTTCACCTTACCCACAGCCAGGCAAACTATGACAACAGATGCATTGGACTATGCCTGGGGAGCACACATGGCAGGACACTGCATTCAGGGTAAATGGACTACAGATTAAAGGTATCTGCATATCAATCAAAAAGAAATGCTAGCAGTACAAAATGCCCTAACAGCTTTCAAGGACCTCTTATACCCAGGACAACTAATAATAAAGACTGACAATACCACAGTAATGTGGTACATAAACGAGCAAGGGGGCACACATTCCTACCCTCTATGCAGGCAAGCAATGACCTTGTGGAACACAGCACTGTCTTACCAGGTTCAATTACAAGCACAGTTCCTGCCAGGAAATAAAAACATATTGGCAGACGACCTAAGCAGAAACATCATGGATCCACACGAGTGGAAACTAGATCCACAAGTATTTGCAATGATAGCTCAGAAATGGGGATGCCCAGACATAGATCTGTTTGCCAGCCCCCAAAACTACCAACTTCAAACATTTTGCACAAAGACATTCCATCCACAAGCTTGGAAAGTGGACACCCTCTCACTCAGTTGGAAAACATTAACAGTGTATGCCTCACCTCCACTGCCTCTTCTAGCAAAGGTACTGCTGAAAGTCAGATTAGAGAGGCCAGACTGGCCACGCCAGCATTGGTATCCAGTTCTAAGGAACATGGCCCACGGCCCACCATGGACTTTACCACAAATTCCTCACCTGCACACCCAGCGAGACAATCAGATTCTACACAGCTAGCTCAAGACTCTAAACCTGGCTGCATGGCAAATTACCTAAACAACCAGCCAACACCTCTATCCAAAGCTGTTATGGATGTCATTCTGGAGGCCAGGAGGCCCAGCACCAGGAAAACCTATTCAGACAAATAGAAGAGATTTTGCGCCTGGAACCAGGCTAAAGGCCAAAATCCCCTTGATCCAAACATTCCTCAGATTCTACAATATTTAACTGAGATGTTGCACAAAGGACTTTCCTTTTCATCTATTAAGATCCACGCCTCAGCAATTTCAGCTCATTACAACACGGATCCTCCGTTATTCTCACATCCACTCCTAAGACAGTACCTCAGAGGGGCTAAGAACATAAGACCGCCCAGGAGAGCACCGACACCTACTTGGGATCTCAACTTTGTTCTGGAAAAGCTTACACTGCCGCCCTTTGAACCAGCTTTTTCAGCTGATTTAAAATTTCTTTCATGGAAAACTGCCCTGCTACTAGCAATAACTTCAGCTAGAAGAATCTCAGAGCTACAGGCACTAATGGCAGCGGAGCCTTTCCTCATTTTTCATCAAGACAGTGTCTCTCTATGAACTAACCCTTCCTTTATGCCAAAGGTGGTATCCAGTGTGGCCCTAAACCAAACCATTCATTTGCCCACCTTTTTCCCAAATCCCCAGAACAAATGAGAGACTCCTGCACTCTTTGGACATTCACAGGCAATTACGTTACTACTTGGATAAAACTAAGGCTTTCAGAAAATCTGACCAGCTCTTTGTAGCCTATGCTGCAGGATCACAAGGAAAAGCTATCTCAAAACAGACCATTTCTAAATGGATAGGGCATTGCATACGTTTCTGCTACACGCATCATGGGAAACCGGTACCTGCTAACATTAGGTCCCACTCCACCAGGGCTACAGCTACATCAACAGCCTTTCTCAGGGGAGTGCCAACCAAGGATATTCTGGAAGCTGCAACTTGGAGTTCAGTGCACACCTTCACCAAACATGATCACTTACCTCTATATTCTAAGACTAGAGCTGGTTTTGCCACTGCAGTTTTGCAGGGCCTACTAACTTCTTCTAACCCTGTTTAACTCTATCACCCATCCTTAGTTTTGGGATTCATCCCAAGTGTGATGACTGCAGCAGGGTAACACGAACATAGTACAGTTTTGTTCCTACCATAAATGTAGATGTTCGAGTGTTGAAGCAAGAATATCCTTGGTTGGCACTCCCCTGAGAAAGGCTGTTGATGTAGCTGTAGCCCTGGTGGAGTGGGACCTAATGTTAGCAGGTACCGGTTTCCCATGATGCGCTTCTGTGGATCCCTAGTGATATCTGCATTGCTTACTGTACTTATTTCCTTGCTTTGCTTGAAAGAAAGTTACTGTTTGTCGTTTTTGCATTTAAGTTACCTGTAACACATTGCACTTGTTACCTGGCACTTGCTCACTAAAGCAATTATAAGTCAGCACTAAAAATTAAAAGCACTACACCCTCGCTTGGCCCTTGTTTTCAATTATAAAGGAATTCCCAATATTATTCTAGCATGTCCAAAGGTCAGTTGTCAATCCCCTCTCTGGTCCAGCTGGTGAATATGGGAATCTTGAGGCAATGCTACAACTGCCTCATTTACACAGACAACCCTCTCCTCCTCCCAACAAATTCCAACACATGTGAGAGATGCAACCATATAGCCAAACTGGAGGCTAAGCTCTCTCAACTCAGTACTGGCAAAACCAGTCAGGAGGAGAAGGAAACCACACTCACTACAATTCCAGTCTCACATAGACCTACCACGACAGCAAACCAAACACATAATCACACAAAAACATACTCGGAGGCTCTAAATAAAGATCTGCCTAAGCAGCAGAGACCTCCAAAGCAGACACCCAAGCAACCACTACCCCCAAAAAAAACACGTGCAACGCATATCTCACAAAGCCAGTGTGCCGAACAGTCACAGCCCTTAAGGCTAAACAACACACCTGATACACTTGTAATAGGTGACTCTATCGTCAGGCACACTGACGTCCCGCTTACCAGGCTGAACAAGGAGAAGGTCACGGTGAGCAGCCTGTCTGGTGCTAGGATCCGCCACATAACACAAGCACTCAGATCACTCCAAGGCAAGTACAAATATGACTCTGTCATTGTCCATGCTGGTGTGAATGACCTGAGACGTACCTCCCTGGACTACATGAAAAGAGACATAGAGGAGCTCTCTGAGCATGTAGCCCAGGCTGGTATGACCCTGACCTTGAGTAGCATCTTACCCTCACCAAGAATGATGCCACAGTATGAAGACAAGATGATCAATTTCAACAATTGGCTTAAGTATTGGTGTCATTCAAAGGGGATCCAATGCCTATCAGCTTGGGATGATATGCACGACAAGCCACGATGCTTTGCTAGGGACGGCTTGCACCGTCACCCTGGGCTTTCGGATATTGGCAAAGGCTCTTGCTACCCCATAGTGCCTTTTTAGGCAAGGCTCAAAAGACAAACCCACCTCCATAGGTATCACAAGGGATAAGAAACTAAGAGTAATGCTACTCAACGCCAGAAGTCTAAACCTCAAGATGCACGCTTCGAAACTCTCCTTAGCATGGAGAACATCGATATCTGTGCAGTAACAGAAACCTGGTTCAGGGGTCCCGAGAGCACCCCAGCACTACCAGGTTATACCTCATACCATGCTTTTCGGCCCCAAACTTGGACCGAACCACAAAAGGAGGGGAGGAGTATCGATATTCATCAAAGATACCCACACCTCCAGGTTGGTGGCAAAGCACGAAGCATCAGAGACTATCCATGTGCAACTAACAGTGGGTAAAATTGCCTTCCAGTTTATAGCCTGCTACAGACCACCCTCCCAAACCCAGGAACCCCACTCGGCCTTCCTGAGAACACTGGAAAATATGAAGGTCTCTCCGAACACCATTATATTGGGCGACTTCAACTACCCAAACATAGATTGGGAGCATTACTCTAGCTCCAACACCCTTGCCCAAAGGTTCCTAGAATTCATAAACTCAAATGCTATGGAACAACTTGTTACCACTCCCACAAGAGAGGAAAACATACTGGACCTGATCATCACCAACATGGGGACGCTATGCTCCAGACCAGAAGTGTATCCCTCACTGGTAAGATCAGACCATAAACTGATCTCACTGGATATTCACATCCTGACCCCACCCCCTGCCCAGAAAACCACAGTGAAAAACTTCTCTAAAGCAAATTTCACACTCCTCAAAACCGAGGTGGAATCCTTCAAAGCCCCCGCCTGTGGAAAATACGGCCCAGACCGCAGAATCCTTTATAAATGCATTCTATGAACACCTTCAGGACTGCATGGATCATGCAATCCCAAATAAAACCAAGACCCAATCCTCCAAAGGCAGACTACCTGTCTGGTGGACCCCAGCCATAAACAAAAACTATACAATAGAAGGAGGAAGCTGCTACATGATAGAGCAAAATCCCAAAAAGGGAAGGCATCTCTGATCAGTATTAGCAAAAAACTAAGGGCACTCATAAAATCGTCAAAGGCCAGCTTCGAGAGAAAAATTGCACAGGACACTAAGGATAATCACAAGGCTTTCTTTAGTTATGTTAGGAACCTGGGTGGGAATTCCCAGATATGCTCAGAATTAGTCCAAAATGACAAAAAATACACTGATCCCACAGACATTGCCAACATCCTAGCTGACAGGTTCAGCGCAAACTTCTCCCACCAAAAGGGCAAATATCTATCCCAGCAGAGTGCTGCCCCTGACATCTCAGATGCTCAGGTGGGAGCCGCCCTCTCCAAAGCAAAAACACAGCATCAATGGGACCAGACGGTGTCCCAGGCTGCCCTACATGAACTCCAAGAAGAGCTAAACCCAAACATAAAACTACTGTTCAATCTCAGCCTTACTACAGGATATGTACCCAAAGAGTGGCGTACAGCAACAGTGGTCCCTCTCCACAAAGGTGGTGCCTCAACGGACCCTGGAAACTATCGCCCCATAAGCCTGACTAGCTTGGTCTGCAAAGCTATGGAAAGGATCATCATGGACCTCGTAAATAAAGATATTGGGGACCTACAGACACTGGATCCTACCCAGTTTGGCTTTGTTAAGGGCAGATCCTGCCTCTTAAACCTGGTTGACTTCTTTGAAACAGTCACCAAGGCCATTGACAAGGGGAAGGTGGTCCACACAGCCTATCTGGACCTCGCAAAAGCCTTCGATACAATACCCCACTCGGGCATTATAGATAAGCTCACCAGCTTAAATATAAACCCCTGTGTCACTAGATGGGTTGCAAACTGGCTCAAGGACAGAACCCACATGGTTAGAATTGCTGGAGCCATGTCAGACTCCAAACCAGTTACAAGTGGCGTCCCACAAGGCTCAGTCCTGGGACCTCTCTTGTTTGGTATATATTTCTCGGAGGTACAGGCCAACACGGAAGGACTGTGGCTGACCAAGTTCGCAGATGACTGCAAACTGGCCTCATAGAAACAGACAACTGGTGCCAGAGCCATGGCCTCAAGCTAAATGCCAAAAAGTGTATAGTCATCCCCTTTGGCAAAAACAAAGTGCCCACAAATTACCACATAGGTGGTAATCCATTAAGTACAGAAGAAGTAATTAGGGACCTGGGGACCCAAGTTGATAGCAATCTCTCATTTGACAACCACGTGGCCAAAGTGGTTAGAAAAACATTTTATATAGCCCACCTAATCATGAAGGGATTCACATCTAGATTCGGGGAGGTCATCATGCCTCTTTACTCATCCCTCATCAGGCCCATAATTGAGTACAATGCCCCTTTTGGGATGTACCTTACCAAACACCTGCAGCAACTGGAAAGACCCCAAAAGTACCTCACCAAGAGGATCAAAGGGCTCAAACAGATGCCATATGCTGCCCGGTTAAAGAAACTCCAGCTCTACTCAGTGGCATACCGCCTGCTCAGAGGTGACCTGTGCCTGACGTATAAGGCCATGTCCAACCCGGAATTAAGGGACATGCTGCACCTCAAAAAATCCAAATCCCATCGAGCTACTAGAGACTTGAACCTCAGCACTGAAATAAATAGGACATGCTGGAGGGACAGATTCATAACCCAGAGGCTCCCTTCACTCTGGAATAAAATCCCAGTCCAGGTTAGGCAGAGTCCCTTATTTCCTCAAGAGGAATCTTGATGAGTGGATGGGAGATCATAGGTTTACCCCGGGTATCACTTCTGTGTCACTGTTAGACAGAGGCACAGTATACTAACCTCAAAAAAAGGGCATAGCAAAATTAATTTAAAATGGGTGGCGAAAGCCAAACACATTCTGGCTAGGCTTATAAATGCCCTAGGACAGATAGCCTAGTATGAACCTATGAACCTATGTTCACCCTGCTGCAGTCCAGGTTATCCTTCCCCCAGCCCCTCTGAACTAGTTGAACTTATCTATACCACTCTATCCTGTACAACCTCTGTGGTGTATTTGCTTGTGCCTGAAGGTATTGCCCGCCTATTGGGGGCACCTGACATCTGGGGCAAGGAAAAACTAAAGAAAATTGTGTCTGATGCCTCTTGTATACCCCTGGCACACTGACATCAGGGAAGAAGTGACAGCAACCGACGCCGGACCAAGACTTTGGAACTCAGGCCGACTGCAGGACCGCCTGACAGCAGGATAACCCAAGTGTGATGACTGCAGTAGGTTAAACACTCGAACATCTACATTTATGGTAGGTACAAAACTGTACTTTTGGTGTTAAGGCAGAAGAGGTGTTAAAGAAAATGGAGGACAAGGCTAAATCTATGCACTGTCAAGGATTTCTTACAGGTACAGCCACGTAGATTTAGCAGACACTGGCCTACAAAGAATTGGTCCTTTTCAGTCTCAGACAGACCTCAAAAGGGCAGAGCCAGACGCAAGGATCCTACAGGTCTAAGCAGTGGAGAGCTTCTACCTCCAAAGGTGGAGAGGACAAATCACAATCATACAGGAAACAGTCCCAATGACTTCCCCCTGCCTGCACCAAGCACTTAACTTCTGGCAGCACCCTTAAGGGGAAAACTAGCACTTTTTTTCTCAAAATTGGCACATTATAACCCAGGACAAATTGGTTCTAGACATAGTGTCACAAGGCTACAAGTTTATTTTCCATACCCTGCCAAGGGCAAATGGTTGGCCAGACCTGCCAAAAAATCAATGGGCAGAGGCTCAAAAACAAATCGCAGCTTTCATGGACATGAGGGCTATTCAACAAGTGCCACAGCAAGAGCAGGGACAAGGATTTTACTCAAGATTGTTCTTGGTACCCAGAAGTGACAAAGCATGGAGACAAATACTGGACCTATCTATTCTAAACACTTTCCTGGATATACCAAAATTCAAGATGTTGACCTTACAGCAGCTTCTGCCCATGCTGGGCAGCAAGGCTTGGCTCGTGACTTTAGACCTAAAAGAGGCATACCTGCATGTCCCAATCAGAAAATCATGCAGAAGATACCTCAGATTCAAGGCTGGCTCAAAGCATTACCAATTCTCTTCACTGCCCTTTGGCTTATCTGCTGCGCCCAGGGTCTTCACAAAGTGCCTGGCACCAGTAATTGCTTACTGCAGACAAAGAGGAATACAAATATATCCTTACTTGGACTACTGCCTCATACAAGCAGAGAACAAGGACATTCTACTACAGCATCTGACGTTTGTGATAAAACTTTTAACATGCCTAGGGTACACAGTCAACAAAAAGAAATCAAAGCTAGTACCCTCTCAAGAGATAATATTCCTGGGTGCAAGCTTAAATATAACTGCCCAGATGGCTTATGGTCACTCTAGACAAACAAAGGCAACTGACTACCTATTTCAAGGAAATGGCAACAACGGCCCAGTTATCTGCAAGAAAAATTCTGCAGGCTTTGGGCTTCATGGCATCCTGCATCTTACTAATTCCATATGCAAGACTGCATATGAGGAAAATTCAGTTGTACCTAAAAAGTGTCTGGACACATTGCCACAGTCTGGAAACAATGATTACTCTAATTCCCTGCCTGCAACAGGAGTTTCGATGGTGGGCAAAGGCTTGTCACCAAAACAAGGGACAGCCATTCTCACTTCCCCCAGCCAGGCAGAGCCTAACAACGGATGCATCAGATTATGCCTGGGGGGGGGGGGGCGCACATGGCAGGAAGAGGCATTCAGGGCACCTGGTCCACAAACCAAAAGCATCTACATATCAATCAAAAAGAGATGCTAGCTTTTCAAAATGCCTTGACAGCTTTCAAGGACTTACTTCATCCGGGACAACTACTGATAAAGACAGACAACACGGTCATGTGGTACATAAGCAAGGGGGCACTCATTCTTATCACCTGTGCAGACTAACCATGGCTTTATGGGACACAGCATTGACTTACCAAGTTCATCTGCAGGCACAGTTCCTGCCAGGAAAGAAAAAGGTTTCTGCAGATGAACTAAGCAGAAACCTCATGGATCCCCACAAGGACATTCTACTACAGCATCTGACGTTTGTGATGAAACTTTTAACATGCCTAGGGTACACAGTCAACACAGTTAACTTGGTCATTGTCCACGCTGGTGTAAACGACCTGAGACGTACCTCCTTGGACTACATGAAAAGAGACATTGAGGAGCTCTCTGATTATGTAGCCCAGGCAGGTATGACCCTGACCTTGAGCAGTATCCTACCTTCACCAAGAATGATGCCACAATACAGAGATAAGATGATCAGCTTTAACAATTGGCTTAAACACTGGTGTCATTCAAAGGGGATCCAGTGTCTGTCTGCCTGGGATGACATGCTGGACAAGCCACGCTGCTTCGCAAGGGACGGCTTGCACCTGTCACCCTGGGATTCCAGATATTGGCAAAGGCTCTTGCCACCCCATAGTGCCTTTTTAGGCAAGGCTCAAATTCCAAACCTACCACCCTAGAACACAAAAAGGAAAAAACTAAGGGTAATGCTGCTCAATGCCAGAAGTCTAAATCTCAAAATGCACGACTCGAGGCCCTTCTCAGTATGAAGAACATCGATGTCTGTGCTGTGACAGAAACCTGGTTCAAGGCTCGAGAGCACCCCAGCTATCAGGTTTTACCTCATATCATGCGTTCCGCCCCAAAATCCGGTCAATACCAAGAAAGGAGGAGGGGTATCCATATTCATCAAGGACACCCACACCTCAAGACTGGTGGCAATGCACGATGCATCGGAGACCATCCAGGTGCAATTAACCATAGGCAAGACTGCTCTGCAAATTGTAGCATGTTACAGGTCACCCTCACAAACTCAGGAACCTCACATGGCCTTCCTGAAAACACTAGAGGGATAAATGTATCACCAAACACCATCATACTAGGTGACTTCAATTACCCTAATATAGACTGGGAACACTACTCAAGCCCAAACACCCTAGCCCAAAAGTTCCTGGAATTCATAAACTCAAATGCCATGGAACAACTAGTCACCATCCCCACAAGAGGAGACAACATACTTGATCTCATCATCACGAACATGGGAGCACAATGTTCAACACCGGAGGTGTACCCTCACTGGTGAGATCAGACCACAAACTAATCTCGCTGGAGGTCCTCATCCCACCCCCACCTGAAATAAAAAAGACCACAGTAAAGAACTTCTCAAAAGCCGACATCACACTTCTAAAGACTAGTGTGGTCTCTTTTAAGGCCCCCGAGCCGGCGGAAAACAGTACTCAAGCCGCTGAATCACTTACAAATGCCTTCTACCAGCACCTACAGGACTGCATGGATAAGGCAATCCCAAGCAAAACAAAGACTCTTTGTACCAAAGGCAAGCATCCAGTCTGGTGGACCCCAGCCATAAACAAACTCTACAACAAAAGGAGGAAGCTACTACAAGATAGAGCAAAATCCTTAAAAGGTAAGACACCCTTGATCACTATAAGTAAAAAACTAAGAGCGCTCATAAAATCTTCCAAAGCAAATTTCGAGAGAAAAATAGCTAAAGACTCAAAAGACAATCATAAGGCCTTCTTTAGCTATGTTAGAAACCTGGGAGGAAACTCCCAGATATGCTCAGAGCTAGTTCAAAATGATGTGAAGATTACTGATCCTACAGACATTGCCAACATACTGGCTGACAGGTTCAGTGCAAACTCCCCCCCCCCCCTCCCCCCAAAAGGAGAGATATCTATACCAAACGATTGCAGCCCCCCAAACATCTCCAGCGCCCAAGTGAGAACTGCTCTCTCCAAAGCAAAAAACACAGCATCCATGGGACCTGATGGTGTCCCCGGCTGTGTGCTCCATGAACTCAATGAGGAATTAAACCCACAGCTAGGACAGCTGTTTAATCAAAGTCTTACCTCTGGATACGCACCAGGAGTGGCGCACTGCAACTGTGGTACCACTCCACAAAGGCGGTGCATCCACCGACCCTGGAAATTACCGGCCCATTAGCTTGACAAGCCTTATTTGCAAAGCCATGGAGAGGATCATAATGGACCTCATAAATAATGACATAGGGAATTTGCAGACTTTGGATCCAACCCAGTTTGGCTTTGTCAAAGGCAGATCATGCCTTTTAAATTTGGTTGACTTTTTCGAAACAGTCACCAAAGCCATTGATGAGGGAAAGGCAGTCCATACAGCCTACCTCGATCTGGCTAAGGCCTTCGATACAATACCCCACTCGGGTATCATTGAAAAACTCATCCGCTTAAATGTCAACCCATACATCACAAGATGGGTTGCAAACTGGCTGAGTGACAGAACCCACAGGGTCAGAGTTGCTGGCGCCATGTCAGACTCAAAGCCTGTCACAAGTGGTGTCCCACAGGGCTCAGTCCTGGGCCCACTCTTGTTTGGCATCTACGTCTCCGAAGTACAAGCAAACACAGGAGGGTTATGGCTGACAAAGTTTGCAGATGACTGTAAACTGGGCGCCATAGTAGAAAACACATCTGACACAGATATCCTTCAGAAGGGTCTCACAGAAACGGATAACTGGTGCCAGAGCCACGGCCTAAAGTTAAATGCCAAAAAATACATAGTCATACCCTTCGGGAAAAACAAGGTTACCCCTAGCTACCAAATAGGTGGCAATCCACTGAGCACAGAAGAAGTTATCAGGGACCTGGGGACCCAGGTTGATAGTAGTCTGTCATTCGACACCCATGTAGCTAAAGTAGTTAGGAAGACGTTCTACATTGCCCACCTTATCATGAAGGGTTTCTCATCTAGATCAAGGGAGGTCATAGTCTCCTTTACTCATCACTCATCAGACCAATGATTGAGTACAATGCCCCATTCGAATGTATCTGACCCGACACTTGCAGCAGCTGGAGAGGCCACAAAGTTCCTCACCAAAAGGATAAAGGGTCTCAAAAATCTGTCCTATGCTGCCCGACTGAAAGAACTCCAGCTCTACTCAGTCGCCTACCGCTTGCTCAGAGGTGACCTTTGCCTAACATACAAGGCCATGTCAAACCCAGATTTGATGAATATGCTTCACCTCAAAAAATCCAGATCCATCAGAGCCACAAGGGCGGGAGACTTAAACCTTGACACGACTATTAATAGGACGTGCTGGAGGGATAGATTCATCACCCAAAGACTCCCTATGCTGTGAAACAAAATCCCGGTACATGTGAGGCAGAGCACCTCGCTGGCCTTGTTCAAGAGAAATCTTGACCAATGGATGGGAGATCGCAGATATACCCCAGGGATTACCTCAGTGTCATTGCTCGACAGAGGCACAGCAAAATAATGTGTTTAGTTCCCCATACTAAAGGGGTGGTGTAAGCCACAAAACAATGGGCTAGGCTTGTAAATGCCCTCGGGCAGATAGCCTAGTATGAACCTATGAACCTATGAACAAGTGGCATCTGGATCCACAAGTCTTCAGCATAACAACAAAGAAATGGGGACGCCCGGACATGGATCTATTTGCCTCCCCTCAAAACAATCAACTAAAAAGATTCTGCACAAGGACTTATCACAGACAAGCTTGGAAAGTGGACGCCTTATCTTTCAACTGGGCAAACCTATCAGTATGCCTTTCATCCACTGCTTCTCCTCCCCAAGGTACTCCTAAAGGTCAGGCAGGAGAAACCAAAAATGACTGATTGCCCCAGACTGGGCACGCCAGTACTGGTATCCGATCTTAAGGAACTTGTCCCAATGCCCAGCCTGGACCTCATCTCAAATACCTCATCTACTGTCCCAGCAAAACAGTCAGATTCTGCACAGCCAACTCAGGACCCTAAACCTGGCAGCATGGAGGATAATGTAGCCGTACAAACCACACCTCTCAGTAAAGCTGTGATAGATGTCATTTTAGAAGCCAGAAGGCCTAGTACTAGAAAATTCTATGCTGGGAAATGGAAGAGATTTTGCACTTGGAACCAAGCTCAAGGAACTAATACAGCTGTCCCAAATATTCCTCTGATTTTGCAATGCTTAACTGAGATGCTGGACAAAGGCCTATTTTTTTCATCAATTAAAATCCATGTCTCTGCCATTTCGGCGCATTACAATACAGAGCCACCACTCTTTTCTCATCCTTTATTAAGGCAGTACCTCAGAGGAGCCAAAAACTTAAGGCCTCCAAGGAGAATGCCAGTACCTGCATGGGACCTCAGTTATGTCTTGGAAAAACTCACCTTACCTCCTTTTGAGCCAGCTGTTACTGCGGATATAAAGTTCTTATCTTGGAAAACAGTTCTGCTCCTAGCAATAACTTCTGCAAGACTAGTTTCAGAGCTACAGGCTCTCATGGCTGTGGAACCCTTTATCATTTTTTATCCAGGCAGGGTCTCTCTGAGAACAAACCCTACATTTATGCCTAAGGTGGTATCCAGTGTTGCCCTTAACCAAACAATTCATTTGCCAAGTTTTTATCCAAATCCTCAGAACAAGGGGGAGAAAATTATGCATTCTTTGGACGTACACAGACAACTTAGATTCTACTTGGACAAAACTAAAGTTTTCAGAAAGACAGAACAATTACTAGTGGCATATGCCACAGCATCACAAGGAAAGGCCATCTCCAAGCAGACTATTTCAAAGTGGATAGGTCACTGCATTCGTTTTTGCTACTCGCAGCATGGCAAACCAGTGCCTAAGGGCATTAGGCCACATTCAGCCAGAGCTGCATCCTTTCTCTGGGGAGTACCAACCGAATAAATTTTAGAGGCTGCTACTTGGAGTTCAGTGCATACCTTTACAAAACATTACAATCTTCCTCTTTACTTTAAATTCAGGGCAGGCTTTGCCACTGCAGTTCTGCAGGGCCTCATAGCCGCTCCTGATGCTGTTTAGCTCCAGCCCCCCAACCATAGCTTTGGGACTCAACCCAAATGTAATGACCGCAACAGTGAATACACTCGAACATCTACATTTATGGTAAGTGTACACAACTGTACTTTTCCCATCCACTCGTCAAGGTTTTTCTTGAAGAGTGCTAGCGAGGAGCTCTGCCTAATGTAGATTCGAATCTTGTTCCAAAGTATGGGAAGTCTCTGGAACAGGAATCTATCCCTCCAGCACGTCCTATTTATAGTTGTGGTGAGGTTTAGATCCCTAGAGTGTGTGGCTCGAGGGGATAAGGTTTGATCTGAAGTAGGAAGACTTCATTTGTCTGCAACCTGTGGGATTCGGATCCGACATCGGATCCGAGCTGGCAATTCATAAGCTTTAGGATCCGAGCTCCTAGCTCCTCCCTTTACCCATAATCCCCTGCTAAGCCCTAACTGACCCCAGATTTCGTTTGCCGCATTCAATAGCTGACAGGAATTTCGAGCTCCATAGCGAAAGGAAATTGGTGACATCTTTTTTGCTTATATTTTTTCTTGTATAGTTAAAGTGTGTTTGTTTAGGCTTTCCTCCCTTCCTTAGCTAACCTTCTCGGGTGTTCGTTTAGTGTGTGTTTGTTGTGTGTGTGTGTTTTTTTTTTTAGGGCCTGTTAGGACGTAGCTATGTCTGAAGCCCCCAAGGCTATATTTTCTAAATGTACCGAGTGTGGCCATAAGCTTTCCCCGGCTGATGGCCACACTCGGTCAGATGCCTGGGGGTTGAACACCTGTCATCTGGTTGTACCATTTGTGCAGGGTTCAACCCCCGGGCTTTAAGGGAGCGGAGGTCGAAGTTAGTTCTGGCGGGACTTCTCCCTCCGGAATCTGCTTCGGCCTCAGCCCCTGCTATCCTCCCTACTCAGCCAGTGGCTACTTCGGTCTCCCTTCCTCCGGCAGGGACTCAATCTCCCGCTAAGAAACTGGAGGATAGGGAGACCAGGAGGGAAAAGGAGAGGCACAGAGAGGGGCACCATAAGCGGCGGGCCGAGGCCTCTCTCTCGGCCCCGCCGCCTAAGCGTGCTTCCCCTCTGGCTTCTAAATCTCCTCCTCCTCGGCTCCGATCCCCTCGGTTCCCTCCCGGACCCGAGAAGGTGGAGACTAGACCTTCGTCGAGGTCATCGAGGCGACACTCTAGATCCGCCTCGGTGGCCTCGTCAAGGTCAACTTTTTCTATGTCGGACGCTGATATGGACCGGATGATGAGGTGATTCATCCAGGCCCAGATACAGATGGGGAGTGCTCCTGCCCCCCCCCATCCGGGAGGGGCCTCGACCCCTTTTTTCACCCCCATAGCTCCTTCTCCGACCCGACACTCGGGTTCGGAGCTTTCGGAGCCGGGCAGAGTTGGACCCGGGGGTGGGTTGGATCCGACTGGTTGGCACACCTCTGATCCGATCCCTCCCTGGAGTGCTTCGGGTACTTCGGACCCAACCTCTCGGAGCCGTGGACCTAGCCTCGGATCCGAGGGAGCCGGTGTCTCTTCGACTCCATCTAGGTCGGAGCGCACCGGTCTCTCGGATCCGACGGTCTCTGCTCCGGTTCTGATCCCTTCGTCGGTTCTGAGTGAGGGTCGGCTCTCGGGTCTTAAGTCGGCTCCCAATCTGCCTTCGACGTTGTGGAGAGGGTTCTGTCGAGGACATCCGGACCCCCGGTCCCTGTCTCGGCTCCATCCCGCACTCCCTCGCATCTGGGCCAGGCTCCCATCAGCCGGTCTCAGAGACAGCCCGCCTCAATGTCCCAAGTGGTTCCTTTGGAACAACTGGTTGCTGGCGAGGACTCCTCGGACAGTCCCCCCGAGGAAGTGCCTCGTAAGCATAAGTGTAAGAGGAGGCACGTGGACTCCCCCGAGTCTATTACTGAAGACACGGACTTAGAGGAAGGGGAGGGCTCCCCAAGATCACCCCCAGAAGATGTCTCCTTTGGAGACGTTATGGAAATGTTAAGGATCGGGGGGGGGGGTCTGCCCCCAAGGCCTCCTCGGACGAGTCTATGTTCTTGGAGGCATTTGAAGCGGGCCCGTCTACCTCTTGGGTGTCCCCTCCTGCCGACCCTCTGGTGGACCTTATTGCCTCCAGAGCGTGGAAGGACCCGGACACCATAGAGCCTGTTCCCAAACGTCCGGACCGGGTTCTTAGTCCCCCATCGGACCGTACACATTGGAGTAAGGGACTCCCAGTAGATGCCATGCTGATGGCTGCAGACACAGAGGGAATTGGCTCAGGAGAGTCCCTTTATGCATCCCCCGAGCAAGGAATCCCGCTCGATGGATCGCATTGGGAAGCGAGTCTTTAGTTCAGCAACCTTCTTCCTGAGGGCGCTGAACTATATGGCACACGTGATCAGGATGCAGCGAGACCTGATTAAGGAATACGCTGCATCTCCCCCGGAGTCCATGTTGGCGGAGGACAAACAAGTGTACTCCACCCGTATGGCCACTCTCAGAGCGGTGTCTACTACTTCTATGCGGCTCTTATCTCACGCAACAGAGGGAGCCGCTAGAGCTAGCGGATCGGGCCTTGTTATGAGACGCCAGGCCTGGCTCCGGCACTGTGACTTTGCGGAGCCCTTCAAAGCGACCTTCACGAATGCCCCCTTCGATGGTTCTGCCCTTTTTGGCAAAACAGTTAGCGAAACGCTTGTCCAGAGCGAAAAGGACGGGAAGACGCTGTCTGCCATCGGAGTCAGCTTCTCAGCTCCCCAGAGGTCCTTCTTGAAGAACCAAAATGGACAGAAGAAGATGTGGTTCCGGAAATCGCAGCAATCCCAACCTGCTCCGGACAACCAGTCCTTCTGTGGCAGAGGAGGACAGGGAGGTCGCCGTTCTAGAGGCAGAGGGGCTCCTAGGAACTTTGGGTCCAGAGAACCTTTCTCTGACAGACCCACGCAGCACCCCTGATTGGGTTACCCGGCTGCTCCTCTCTGGAGGCAGTCGGGGGGCGTTTTTCGAGGCACCTGACATCATGGGAGTCAATCACGTCAGACCGTTGAGTGCTTCGGGTGATATCCAGAGGCTATTCAATCCCCCTTCACAGGATTCCCAGATCCAATAACCTCCCCGATGTACCACCCGATCAACGGGAGGTAGCAGCTGTGGAAATCGCACAGCTGCTAACAAAAAGAGCCAACCTACACATCCCCCGAGATCAGACCGGATCAGGGTTTTACTCCAGGTTCTTCTTGGTGCCAAAAAAGATGGGGGACTTAAGACCGATCCTAGACCTGTCACAACTGAACCTGTCTGTAACAAAACAAAAATTCCGGATGGTCACCTTACAATCTATCCCTCCCCCTTTTGCGGGAGAACGATTGGATGTGCTCTATAGACCTCAAGGACGCGTACTACCACATTCTAATGGATAGACGGTCCAGGAGGTTCCTTCGCTTCCGTCTGGGAGCCAGTCGCTACCAGTTCAGGGTCCTTTCCTTTGGTCTCAACTCTGCCCCCAGGGTGTTTACCAAGGTACTTGCAGTGATAGCGGCCCACCTGGAACTCCAGGGAATACAGGTGTTTCCATATCTGGACGACTGGCTCCTTACAGCGTCATCAAGACATCTACTGTGCTCAGCCATGGACTATTTCCTTCATATAGCCCCTCGCCTGGGCATCACCATAAACCGAGAAAAATCTTCCCTGGCCCACACACAGCTTATAGATTTTATAGGAGGAAGATTGGACACAAGAAACATGCGGGCATTCCTCACTCTAGATAGACTGTCCAACCTGAGGTGTCATATCACGGCCATCTTAGAACCTTCTCCGACTGCAGCTACGGTCCTGAGGGCCCTAGGTTCAATGGCGGCAGCCATTCCACTCCTCCTCCACGCTCGACTACACATGAGGGTCCTTCAATGGACCCACCAGGTCCAATGGTCCCTGCTTTACCTTCCTCTCAACAGCCCGATAGCTATCAGCAGAGCATGCAAAAGCTCCCTGTTCTGGTGGCTCCAGTCGACGGACCTCCTGACAGGGAGACCCTTCTGTACTGCATTCCCCCTAGCCACAGTGACCACGGATGCTTCTCACCTCGGGTGGGGGGGGCATTCAGCGGACAGGATTGTCCAAGGCACGTGGAACAGTTCAGAGACCTCCCTGCATATAAATGTTCTGGAGATGAGGGCAGTGCTATTAGCGTTGCAAGTACTACACAGCCTTCTTCCTGTAGGAACTATTGCTATCCAGACAGACAACATGTCGGTAGTCTGGTACATCAACAAACAGGGGGGAACCAGGTCCTACC
This sequence comes from Protopterus annectens, assembly GCF_019279795.1. Taxonomy (NCBI): domain Eukaryota; kingdom Metazoa; phylum Chordata; order Ceratodontiformes; family Protopteridae; genus Protopterus; species Protopterus annectens. The sequence goes on along the minus strand of NC_056747.1, from coordinate 414,437,706 downwards.
CCCTTTGTCGAGAGGCCATGAGAGTATGGGAATGGGCAATCTCCACCAACCGCTTTCTTGTGGCAACGCACATTCCGGGAAGGTCCAACATTCTAGCGGACAAGCTCAGTCGCACCATTCTTTCCCCTCACGAATGGTCTCTCAATTCTCTAGTAGCGAAGCAGATTTTTGCCGCCTGGGGCAACCCTGTTGCGATCTTTTTGCTTCTCCCTCAAACGCCAAATGCGACAGTTTCTTTGCTCTACTTCCCCATTCGGGAATCCCGAGAGACGCCCTGGTGCATGCTTGGCCTCCCGGTCTCCTATACGCTTATCCTCCTCTTCCTCTAATGCAAAAACTATTACAGAAAGCCAGCAGTTTGGGGAGCAGAATGATTCTCATTGTCCCATTCTGGCCTCGTCAACCATGGTTCCCTTATGTATGGTCTCACCGAGTGAATCCGCCCTGGATTCTAGATCCAATTCCGGATCTCATTTCCCATCCTCAGGGACTTCCAATCCCGAACCTTCACACTCTGAAATTGACAGCTTGGCTGCTCCAGTTCCATCCCTAATCAGGACTCCCGGTATCTCTTCACCAGTGAAAGCCATCATCGTGGCTGCCCATAAACCTCCTACTAGGAAGGTTTATCGAAGCAAATGAAAGCTGTTCTCTATTTGGGCGGAACATAAAAATCTTGATCCCTTTTCCGCGCCGCTCTCTGCGGTACTAGACTTCTTGACAGACCTTTTCCAACAAGAAGCAAGCTCTTCGGTAAAGGTACAGATGGCAGCCATTTCTCATTACCATGTGGGTCATGACTCGACACCTCTCATGGCTGCAAAAATTTGTAAAACCTTTCTTAAGGGTGCTTTCCTCTTAAGACCTCCTGTTAAGGAAGCTGTACCACCTTGGGACTTAACTTTAGTGCTGCAGTCCCTAACCGCTCCTCCTTTTGAACCTGCAGCCTTTGTGGACTTGAAGTATCTTTCCTGGAAAACTGCTTTCTTAGTGGCCATTACGTCAGCTAGAAGAGTTTCAGAACTCCAAGCTCTGTGCGTCAAACCACCTTATCTCTCCTTTTTTCCTGATAGGGTCTCCCTCAGGACCAATCCTTCCTTTCTTCCAAAGATTGCTTCTGAATCCAATATTAACCAATCTATTAATTTGCCAGTTTTCTTTCCCAAATATAAAAACAAAGGAGAATATAAACTGCATTCCTTATTTGTTCATAGACAACTGCGTTTCTACATTCACAGAACAGCTGGTCATAGACAATCCGATCAACTGTTCGTCTCCTTTGCAAAATTTGCACTGGGTAAGGCAGTCTCTAAGGTCACCTTGTCAAAGTGGATTTCTAATTGTATCTTGCAGGCTTATGACCCCTCAGGAAGGCCAGCTCCTCAGAGAATTGCAACACATTCTACAAGAGCAGTATCTACTTCTGCTGCCTTTAAATCTAGAGTACCATTAGATGATATCTGTGCAGCAGCCACTTGGACCTCATCTCATACTTTCATTTCACATTACAAAGTGGATGTTGTTTCCAGAGGGAGAGCATCCTTTGGCTCTGCGGTGCTCCGGAACATCCTTCCATGACAGCTGCCCAAGATCCAGGTAGCTGGGGACTCTGTCCCACAGGTTGCAGACAAATGAAGTCTTCCTACTTCAGATTAAGAAGTTATGTACTCACCATAACGTTCCATCTGAGTAGGTGACTTCATTTGGATGCAACCATCCCCCCTCCATCCCCCTGACCTTTCAAGGCGCTATTAGTCCTGGTTTACCCAGGATTCTGTTGTACTGGTATTCACAGGGCAAACTCAATCTGAGGTCAGTCAGGGCTTAGCAGGGGATTATGGGTAAAGGGAGGAGCTAGGAGCTCGGATCCTAAAGCTTATGAATTGCCGGCTCGGATCCGATGTCTGATCCAAATCCCACAGGTTGCATCCAAATGAAGTCACCTACTCAGATGGAACGTTATGGTGAGTACATAACTTCTTATTTTAGGTGGAGCATGTCCATCAATTCTGGGTTGGACATGGCCTTGTATGTCAGGCAGAGATCACCTCTGAGCAGGCGGTATGCAGCCGAGTACATCTGGAGATGTCCTTCAAGGATGCATCTGCAGTCCTTACATATGGGTTGTCCTGCCGCAGGCAGCCCCTCGGTCGGCCGGATTCCAAAGTCTGGGTCCGGCGTTGGCTGATGTCGCCTCCATCCCAGCGTCAGAGCGCCTGGGATATAAAAGCGTCAGCCGACGCCATCTTCCTCAGTCTTTCTTGCCGCGCAGTGCCCGAAGCAGAAGCAGTTCGCAAGTGCCGGTCGGCCAGCTCCTGAGATTTCAGCTAACCGAAGACTTCAAAAAGCTAAGTACCCCGTTGGGGACTCTTTCTTGCCTCAGCCGATGTCAGATCAAACGGTTAAAGTTAATAATTGTTTATCTTGTGGGAAACAAATACCTCATAAGGATTTCCACTCTTACTGCCTACCCTGCCTAGGCCCAGACCACGACGTCTCGGCCTGTGCAGCCTGTGCTTCTTTCAATAGACGCACTCTTAGGCGTCGGGCGGAGTTCGCAGAGGAATTTTTTTGGGAAAAATACTTACACTATGCCATCGGAGCTTCCGACTCCTCATTTACCCAAAAAACGGAAAGACAAGGACCGGCACACGCGGTCCGTGGTTTCGGCCAAAACCACCTACAGGCCTACTGCGAGTGTCTCGGTCTCTGCCGAAACCGAATCCTCGGTGCTTCCGACCGACGAAACCGCTCAACCGACAATCTCGGCCCCGGAGGCCACCTCTGAGTCGGTTATAGAATTTCCTACTGAAACCGGTGCTCTGGAAATATCCAACACCATTTCTCTAGATAAGACTACTCCAGCACGTGGGGCAGCCAGGCCTCCTGTATCCATGTCCATTAAGGCATTTACACGTGCTAAAGCTGCTAAACAGCCAAAATCTCTCCCTCCCAAGACTATTCCTCAGGGATCCACTACCAGTTCACAGATTTTAAGTTTAGCTGAGGACCTCATTTCCCTAATTAGGGGCTCTCAGCCACATCCAGACAGGGGCTCTCAACCTTCTCAAGACAAAAGGCCCAGGGTTGAGCAGGCAGATCCCCAGTCTTCTGATGAGGCCTCAGATGACTCTGCCCTATCAGACTACCAGGAGGAGGTCTTTACAGCCTACGAGGATTCTGATGCAGAGGAATCTATACCCTCGGCCTCCCCTCCTGAAGAGTTGTCCTTTGGGGAGACCCTCCACTCCATGAGAGAGCATTTCAAATGGCAGGGCCAGGAATTCTCTGACTCCAGGAAGAGATTAAGAACTTTTTTGCATTTACCTCAACATAGACCTTTGGCTATTCCTCCGGTTTTAAATGTCATTGATGATGTGTACTCTGAGTCTAGTATTTCCCCTGACTCCCTTCCTCCTGCTCCTGTCAAACCTGATGGGTACTACAGGGTCCCGGACTCGCATCATTTCCTTTACAAGGGCCACTCTGCTGACCCAAAAACTATTTCCCAGGGTCCTAAAGGGGTGGCAACCACCACTACTAAAAACCCACTCCCTTCCGAAAGGGAGTCCAGGGCTTTAGAGAGATGGGGTAAAAAGGTGTATACTTCTTCCACTCTTTCTATGAGGCCATTAAATTGTCAATTCCATATGATACAGTACCAAGAGTATTTGTTAGATGAATTGCATAAAAAACTTTCTTCACCTGAACCCCTAGATCGCAAGGCACTTCAGGATCTGGTACATAACTCCCAGCAGGTTAGCAACCATTTCTTGCAGTGTGGTTATGATTCATTGGAAGCTTCATGTAGGTCAGCAATGACAGGTGCAGTCATACGTAGACATGCGTGGCTGAAGGAACAAACTCTGCCAGATCATGTTAAAGCAAAGCTTCTGGATGCTCCGCTGGAAAAATAGAAGTTATTTGGCTCCACGGCTCAAGAGGTCTTAAAGAAATTTGAGGAAAAGGCTAAATCAGTACAAACAGTCAAAGATTTCCTACAGGTCCAGCCACCAAGATTCAGCAGAAATTGGCCTTCTAAGAATTGGTCCTTTCCGGACACAGACAGATTTCAAAGAGGCAGAAACAGGCGTGCCAGAGGTAGAGGGCAAGCTCGAGGCTCCTACAGAGGACGTCAATGGCAGCCTCCAAACCAGAGAGGTACTGCTGGACCTACAACTACTACACAAGGACCATCTCGATGACTTGACTAGGACCCCGCCAACCAGGGCTCAATTGGAAGCACCTTTGGGCGGAAAGCTATCTTTATTCTCAAAAAATTGGCACAGTATTACAAAGGACAAATGGATACTGCAAATAGACAAAGGATACAGATTCCATTTTCATACATTACCAAAAAGACAAGGCATGCCAAACCTGCCACCAAACCAAAGGGCAGAGGCTTTCAAACAAATTTCCTAGCTACTTCAAATGAGGGCAATAGAAAGGGTTCCTCTCTCAGAACAAGGCCAAGGATTTTATTCCAGACTATTCCTTGTCCCAAGAAAAGAAAAGCAATGGAGACCAATTCTGGACTTGTCCGCACTGAATATTTACCTCATCGTGCCAAAATTCAAGATGCTGACCTTACAGCAACTCCTTCCCATGCTGGGCAAGGGGTCCTGGCTGGTAACTCTAGACCTCAAGGAGGCATACCTGCATGTCCCTATCAGACAAAGTTGCAGAAGACACCTCAGATTTCTTGCATGTTCAGAGCATTATCAATTCTCAGCATTGCCATTTGGCTTATCTACTGCGCCCAGAGTATTCACGAAATGCCTTGCATCAGTAGTTGCACATTGCAGACTTCAGGGGATTCAAATTTACCCATACCTGGACGACTGCCTCATACAAGCGGACAGCCAGCAAATACTGGTAGAACACTTAAACTATGTCATCCGACTAATTCAGGCCTTGGGATACACAGTCAACATTCAGAAATCGAGACTTGTTCCATCCCAAAGAATAATCTTCCTGGGTGCAAAACTGGATACAAACACCCAGATGGCTTTTCTCACAGAAGAAAACCAAGCGCAACTACCGGATTATTTCAGAAATCTGACAACACAAACCCAGCTAACTGCAAGGAAGATCCTGCAGGCCCTGTGATTCATGGCATCTTGCATTCTTCTGATTCCACAAGCAAGGCTGCATATGAGGAAACTACAATGGTACCTAAGGAGTCTATGGTCTCAGCACAGTCACAGTCTAGAAACTTTGATCCCCCTCATTCCTTGCCTTCAAAAGGAATTCCTGTGGTGGGCAAAAGCAAGCCAGTCAAACATGGGCCTGCCTTTCAGCAAGCCACATATCAGCCAAACCATTACAACGGATGCCTCAGCCCATGGATGGGGAGCTCACATGGAAAGCAGATGCATTCAAGGACAATGGACACAAAAGGAATTGCATCTGCACATCAACCAAAAGGAAATGCTGGCAGTGATACATTCCGTCGAGGCCTTCAAGCCCTTCCTGCACCAAGGTCACCTGTTAATAAAGACAGACAATACCACAGTTATGTGGTACATAAACAAGCAAGGAGGTACCCATTCATACCCTCTTTGCAGGCTGGCGATGAATCTGTGGGATCTTTCCCTGAAACTCAATATAGAACTACAATCCCAGTTCGTACCAGGAAAAGACAATGTTCTGGCGGACAGCCTGAGCAGAAACATCATGGATCCACACGAATGGATGTTGCACCCGGATACATTTCTCCAGATAACACATGCATGGGGACCACCAGACATAGATCTTTTTGCCTTCCACCACAACCATCAACTGAGGAAATTCTGCACAAGGACATACCATCCTCAAGCATGGAAAGTGGACGCCCTCTCATTCAACTGGAATACTCTAACAGTATATGCATTCCCACATCTTCCATTAATGACCAAGGTCTTACTGAAGATCAGGATAGAGCAACCAAAAGTAATCCTGATAGCCCCGGACTGGCCAAGATAACACTGGTACCCACTGTTAAGGAGCATGTCACGCACGAAACCTTGGCCTCTACCACAATGGCCATTTCTTCTGACACAGCACAATTACAAGACTCTGCACTCCAGTCTAAAAACCTTGCAGCTGACAGCCTGGTGAATACCTTGACTCCTCGCCAGGATAAACTATCCAAGAGGGTTCAGGATATCATCATGGAAGCCCGGCGGCCTTCCACAAGAAAAGCATATTCAGCAAAATGGAAAAGATTTCTTACCTGGAACACCGCAAAGGGTCAAGATCCGACAATCATGAGCATTCCACATATTCTAGAATACTTGGCTGAAATGCTCCATAATGGCCTTTCTTATTCCTCCATAAAGATCCATGCTTCAGCAATTTCAGCAGAGTACAACGCTGACCCACCTGTATTCGCTCATCCTCTGCTAAGACAGTTTCTAAGAGGGATAAAAAACATCAATCCTCCAAGGACACCACCAGTGCCTACATGGGACCTTAACTTCATGTTTGAAAAATTAACTCTTCCTCCCTTTGAACCAGCAGCATCTTCAGAACTACAATTCCTGTCTTGGAAGACTGCCTTCCTCCTGGCCATAACCTCAGCGAGAAGAGTATCTGAGTTACAGGCCCTCATGGCAGTTCAGCCATTTCTCATTTTTCATCAGGACAGAGTCTCTTTGAGAACCAATCCTTCATTCATGCCGAAGGTGGTATCCAGGGCTTCACTGAACCAAGCTATTCACCTGCCTACCTTCTTTCCGAATCCAGAAAATAAAGGAGAAAAACTTCTGCATACTTTGGACATCCACAGACAGTTGCGATATTACTTGGACAGAACTAAGACTTACAGAAAAACTGACCAACTCTTTGTAGCATATGCTGCTGGTGTACTTGGAAAAGCAATTTCCAAACAGACAATTTCAAAATGGATAGGAAATTGCATTCAGTTCTGTTACTCCTTTCATGGAAAAGTTGTGCCAGCTAACATTAGGCCTCATTCCACCAGAGCAACAGCCACCTCCACAGCCTTCTTAAGAGGGGTGGCTACAAAGGACATTTTAGAAGCTGCTACATGGAGCTCCGTGCATACATTTTCCAAGCATTACAATTTGCCCTTATATTCCAGATCCAGAGCAGGCTTTGCTACTGCAGTCCTGCAGGGCATGTTAGCTACACCATCCTTTTCTTAGGTCCTACCTCCCCCAGCTTGGCTATGGTATTCTACCCATATGTAAGGACTGCAGATGCATCCTTGAAGGACATAGTACAGTTTTGTACCTACCATAAATGTAGATGTCCGATAGGTATGCATCTGCAGTCAGGATTTCCCTCCCTCCTACCCCTCTGTGGTATATTTTGGATACCTATCCTTCCTTTTAGCTAGCTGGGGTTATCTTTTATGGTGTATTTGTTTTTTATTGCTGTGCATGTTTGGAATTCTTCATTTCTCCAAATTTAGCCTTACTTAGAGGGCAACTGGCATCTGGGGCAAGAAAAACTGAGGAAGATGGCATCGGCTGACTCTTTTATATCCCAGGCGCTCTGACGTCGGGATGGAGGAGACATCAGCTGACGCCGGACCCAGACTTTGGAATCTGGCCGACCGAGGGGCTGCCTGAGGCAGGACAACCCATATGTAAGGACTGCAGATGCATACCTATCGGACATCTACATTTATGGTAGGTACAAAACTGTACTTTTCTTCAGTCGAGCTGCTTAGGGCATCTGTTTGAGGCCAGTTATCTTCTTGGTGAGATACTTCTGTGGTCTTTCCAACTGTTGCAGGTGTCTTGTAAGGTGCATCCCAAATGGGGCATTGTACTCTATGATGGGTCTGATGAGTAGAGGGACACAGTGGACTCTTGATCTGGATGCAAACTCTGTTGTGATTAGGTGGGCCACATAGAAGGATTTTCTAACCACTTTGGCAATGTGATTATCAAAGGAGATATTACTGTCTACTTGGGTCCCCAGATCCCTTATTATGTTTTCCATATGTAGGGGACTGCCACCTATGTGGTAGTTTGTGGTTCCTTTATTTCCAAAGGGAATAACTATGCACTTTTTGGCATTTAGCTTGAGGCTATAATTTTGACACCAGGTATCCGTCTCAGTGAGACTCTTTTGGAGGATGTCTGTGTCAGGTGGTGAGTCAATTATAGCCCCTAGTTTGCAGTCGTCTCCGAACATGATCAGCCATAGTCCTCTTGTGCTTGTCTGTACCTCTGAGAAGTATATTCCGAACAAGAGAGGTCTTAGGACTGAGCCCTGGGGAACGCCATTTGTAACCGGTTTAGAGTCAGACCTAGCTCCCGCAACTCTCACCATGTGGGTTCTGTCCTTGAGGCAATTGGCAACCCATCTTGTGACATACGGGTTTATGTTCAGGCTGGTGAGCTTGTCTAATACCAGAATGGGGAATGGTGTCAAAGGCCTTTGCGAGGTCTGGGTAGGCTGTGTACCACCTTTCCCTCTTTTATAGCCTTGGTAACTGTCTCAAAGAAGTCCATCAGGTTTAGGAGGCATGATCTGCCCTTAACAAAGCCGAACTTGGTAGGGTCCAGTGTTTGGAGGTTCCCAATGTGTCTCTGTTAATGAGTTCCATGATTATGCGCTCTATAGCCTTGCAGACCAAGCTAGTCAGGCTTATAGGGCGATAGTTCCCGGGGTCTGTTGTGGCTCCACTTTGTGGAGCAGAATAACCGTTGCTGTGCACCACTGTATGGGTACGTAGCCTCTGGAGAGGCTGAGTTTGAACAGTATGTTTAGGTGAGGGGTTAGTTCGTCTTTGAGCTCATGTAGGACGCAGCCTGAGACACCGTCTGGTCCCATTGATGCTGTGTTTTTGGCTTTGGAGAGGGCTATTTTAACCAGAGTGTCTGTGATTTCAGGGGCTCTACCATTCTTCATGGTTATGGGCCCTTTTGGGGGTGGGGGGGGTGAAGTTTGCACTGAACCTGTCTGCCAGGATGTAGGCAATATCGGTTGGTTCAGTGTATTTTGTGCCATTCTGCACCAAATCTGAGCAGATCTGAGCATTGCCACTTAAGATTCTTGACATAGCTAAATAATGCCTTGTGGTTATCTTTGGAGTCCTTGGCAAGTTTTCTTTCAAAGCTCTCCTTGGGATTTTACTCTTTTCTGTACTAGTTTCCTCCTTTTATTGTATAGCTTGTTTATGGCAGGGGTCCACCAGACTGGTTTCCTTTTCTTGGAGTGAGTCTTGGTTTTGCTTGGGATAGCACGATCCATGCATTCTTGTAGGTGCCCGTAGAATGAATTAGTAAATGATTTTGCAGCTTGGACAGCATTATCCTTTAGCATGGGGGCTTTGAAACTTTCCACCTCCGTCTTAAGTAACGTGAAGTTTGCGTTTGAAATGTTTTTCACGGTGGTTTCCTTGTCCGGGAGTGGGGGCGGAATGTGGATATCCGAAGTGATTTGTTTATGGTCAGATCTAACCAGCGAGGGGTTGACCACCGGTGTAGAACACCAGTCACCCATGTTGGTGATGATCAGGTCCAATATGTTGTCACCTCTGTTGGGAGTGTTGACCAGTTGTTCCAGGGCATTTGTGTTTATAACTTCTAGGAAATGTTGGGCAAGGGAGTTAGTACTTGAGTAGTTCTCCCAGTTAATGTATGGGTAGTTGAAATCGCCCAATATTAGGGTGTTTGGTAGGACCTTTGTTACCCAGTGTTTCCAGAAATGTGGAATGGGGGTCCTGGGACATGGTGGGTGATCTGGAGTAAGCTACAATTTGAATTGCAGATGTCCTTCATGGATGCATCTGCAGTCATAACAAATGGGTTGTCCTGTCGTCAGGCAGCCCTTCGGTCGGCCGGATTCCAAAGTCTGGGTCCGGCTTCGGCTGATGTCGCACTTCACCCGACGTCATCTCTGCTGGTCTTTGGGTATAAAGGCATCAGCCGACGCCATTTTCTTCAGTCTTTCTTGCCGCGTGGCGCCCGAAGCAGAAGCTGTTCGCAAGTGCCGGTCGGTCAGATCCAGAGATTCCTACTACCGAATACTACTTCGAAGACTTCTAAAAAGCTAAGTACCCCGTTGGGGACTTTTTCTTGCCTCAGCCCATGTCAGAAAAAGTAAATAATTGTTTAACTTGTGGGAAACAAATACCTCATAAAGATTTCCACTCTTACTGCCTACCTTGTTTAGGCCCAGACCACGACGTAGCTGCCTGTTTAGCCTGTTCTTCCTTCAACCGACGAACGCTTAGGCATCGGTCGGAGTTTGCTGAACAGTTTTTCGGCTCAGATTTTGCGTACATTATGCCGTCGGATCATCCGACTACCCAAATAATTAAAAAACGCAAAGGAAAAGACCGACACTCGCAGTCCGCGGTTTCGGCCGAAACCACGGATAAGCAAACCGCGAGTGTCTCGGTTTCGGCCGAAACCGAGAAAACCGGTCAATCCTCAGCCGAATCCATGACTACTACCGAGGCTCCTGCTACTTTAGTTGAATCGGCCTCTGAAACTTTGCCTACTACTGTGGCCTCTAGTGATTTATCTGACACCATCCCTTTGGATGTTTCTACCCCAGCACGTGGTGCTGCTAGGCCTCCTGCAGCCATGTCTATCAAGGCCTTTGCCAGGGCCAAAGCAGCCAAAACTGTTAAAACAGTTCCTGCTAAGGCCCCCTCACACAGACACCCTTCTAGCTCTCAAATGCTTACTCTGGCAGAGGATTTGATTTCCTTAATTAGGGGATCCCAATCACACCCAGACAGGGCCTCTCAGCCTCCAGAAAAGAGACCTAGGACAGAGCCACCCCAGCAGGAGTGCTCTGATGATTCTTCGGAGGACTCAGACACTACAGACCAGCCAGAGGCTCCTTTGTCCATTTATGAAGACTCCGATGCTGATGAATCCATTCCATCTGCCTCTCCTCCAGAGGAATTCTCTTTTGGGGAAACCTTACATGCCATGAGAGAGCAATTCCAATGGCAAGAACAAGATTTCTCAGACTCAAGAAAAAGGCTTAGAACCTTTCTGCACCTACCACAACATAGGCCCTTAGCTATACCTCCAGTTTTGCCTGTTGTGGATGATGCATTTAATGATGTTTGCACTGCACCTGATTCCTTACCACCAGCCCCTGCCAAACCAGACAGATTTTACAGGGTGCCTAACACTCATCACCACATTTTCAAGGCCCCACTTGCAGATCCTGAGACTATATCCCAGGGGCCTAAGGCAGTAGCTTCTACCTCTACAAAAAACCCTCTCCCTTCTGAAAGGGAAGCCAGGTCATTAGACAGATGGGGCAAAAAAGTCTACACCTCTGCCACTCTCTCAGCTAGAGCTTTAAACTGTCAGTTTCACATGATCCAATACCAAGAGTTTATGCTTGATCAGTTGACTAAGAAACTTTCTTCTGAAGAACCCTTAGATAAGAAATATGTTTTAGAAATGGTGAATAACATACAGCAGGTTAGTAACCATTCTTTGAAATGTGGCTATGATGCACTGGAGGCTTCATTTAGATCAGCCATGACTGGCACAGTGATAAGAAGGCATGCATGGTTGAAAGAGCAGGTCCTGCCGGATCATGTAAAAGCAAAGCTGTTAGATGCTCCTATGGATAAGGACAGTCTATTTGGTACCTCTGCTCAACAAGTAATGAAGAAAATGGAAGAAAAGGCAAAATCTGTACAAACAGTTAAGGATTTATTACAGGTTCAGCCACCTCGGTTTAGCAGAAGTTGGCCTGCCAAAAATTGGTCCTTTCCAGACTCCTCAAAGACCCAAAGAGGCAGTTATAGACGCTCTAGAGGCAGAAACCAATCCAGAGGAAGTGCCTACAGAGGACGACAGTGGCAAGGTAATAACCAGCGAGGTACTGACACAACCACTGCCACTGCAACAGGACAATCACAGTGACTTGGCCCTGACACCGCCTACCAGAGAGCAAATAGCAGCACCTTTAGGCGGAAAGTTAGCCTTATTTTCACAAAACTGGCACTATATCACAAAAGACAAGTGGATTTTAAAAACCATAGACCAAGGCTACAGGTTCCACTTCCACACCTTACCAGTAAAAAGAGGAATGCCAAACTTACCTCCAACTCAAAAAGCAGAAGCTCTAAACCAGGTAACTCAGCTAACCAACATGAGAGCTGTGGAGAGAGTACCAGTAAATGAACAGGGCAAAGGATTTTACTCCAGTCTCTTTCTAGTCCCAAGAAAAGAAAAAACTTGGAGACCCATTCTCGATCTGTCCGTCTTAAACACATACATCATCGTTCCAAAATTCAAAATGCTGACCTTACAGCAACTTCTTCCCATGCTGGGCAAGGAGTGTTGGCTGGTGACTCTAGATCTCAAGGAGGCATACCTGCACGTCCCCATCCGACCAATTTGCAGAAGATACCTCAGATTCCTTGCAGGATCAGAGCATTATCAATTCTCAGCATTGCCCTTTGGCTTATCTACTGCGCCCAGAGTATTCATGAAATGCCTGGCATCAGTAATCGCTCATTGCAGGCTACAGGGAATCCAAATCTATCCATACCTGGACGACTGCCTGCTACAAGCGGACAACAAAGACAAGCTGACAACAGATTTACAAAGGGTCATTTGCTTGCTACAAGCCCTGGGATACACAGTCAATTTAAAAAAGTCAAGGCTGATCCCATCCCAGACAAGAACATTCTTGGGTGCAGAATTGGACACAGTAAAACAAATGGCATTCCTGACTGCAGAAAAACAAGAACAACTTCCTCTTTACTTCTTGGCATTAACAAAGCAGAACAAACTAACAGCAAGAAAAGTACTGCAGGCCTTGGGATTCATGGCATCATGCATAATCCTGATCCCTCATGCCAGACTGCATATGAGAAAGCTACAGTGGTACCTAAAAAACTTATGGTCTCAACACAGACACAGCTTAGAAACCGAAATCCCACTAATCCCATGCCTGAAACAAGAATTCCTATGGTGGGCTCAAGCATGCCAGGCAAACCTAGGCTTGCCCTTCCGCAAAGGTCAAGCGAACCAGACCATCACAATGGACGCCTCAGACCTAGGCTGGGGGGCACACATGTTGGACAAATGCATACAAGGATTGTGGACTCCAGACCAGCTGCACCTGCACATAAACCAAAAAGAAATGCTGGCAGTACAACTAGCAATCCAGAAATTCAAGCCTTTCCTCAAGGAAGGCCATTTATTGATAAGGACAGACAACACCACAGTCATGTGGTACATCAACAAGCAAGGGGGCACTCATTCTTACCCCCTATGCAGAATGACTCTGGACCTTTGGAACATGGCTCTGAGCTACAACATCCAGTTACAGGCAACCTTTGTGCCAGGAAAAGAAAATACCCTAGCAGATATGTTAAGCAGAACCACCTCGGATGCTCACGAATGGATGCTGCACCCGGACATCTTCAAGGCCATCACAAGAAAATGGGGAATGCCACAAATAGACCTGTTCGCATCCCCACTCAACCACCAGCTCAGGAAATTCTGCACAAGGACGTGTCACCCTCTTGCATGGAAGGTGGACTCCCTTTCCTTCAGTTGGAAAGGCCTGACAGCATATGCATTCCCACCTCTTCCTTTGATGCACAAGGTACTACTGAAAATCAAAGAGGAACAACCAAGGATAATTCTGATAGCTCCGAATTGGCCAAGACAACACTGGTATCCCTTGCTGAGGAGCATGTCTCAGGGGAGAATGTGGTCAATACTCCTGATGCCTTTGATGTTAACTCAGAACAACTACAACATCTGGCATCCAAACCTAAAAACCTTACAACTGACTGCCTGGAACATCACTTAAGAGCAACTAACCCAGACTTATCCCAAAGGGTTAAAGACATTATACTTGAAGCCCGCAGACCTTCAACAAGAAGGAACTATGCAGGAAAATGGAAAAGGTTTGCCACTTGGAGTGCTGAAAGAGGAAAAGATGTGTCAAACATAGACATTGCTAACATCCTGGAGTACTTGGCAGAGCTTCTACACACAGGTCTGTCCTATTCCTCCATCAAGATACATGCTTCAGCTATTTCTGCAGAATACAGCTTTGATCCACCTGTCTTCTCGCACCCTCTACTCAGGCAATTCCTCAGAGGGATCAAGAATGTAAAACCTCCTAGGAAACCACCACTACCAGCATGGGACTTAAATTTTGTACTAGAAAATTGACACTCCCACCATTTGAACCAGCAGGAACAGCGGATCTTCAACACCTATCATGGAAAACTGCTTTCCTTCTGGCAATTACTTCAGCAAGAAGGGTTTCAGAACTCCAGGCCTTAATGGCAGTACAACCCTTCCTGATCTTCCATCAAGATAGAGTCTCCATGAGAACTAATCCTACATTTATGCCAAAGGTGGTATCCAGAGTGTCCTTAAACCAGGCAATCCACCTACCTACCTTCTTTCCCAACCCACAGAACAGGGGAAAGGCTACTGCATACTTTGGATGTACATAGACAGTTACGCTACTACCTGGACAGAACCAAAGGTAACAGAAAAACTGACCAGCTGTTAGTGGCCTATGCACCAGGAAGGGAAGGAAAAGCAATTTCCAAACAAACAATCTCCAAATGGATAGGAAATTGCATAAGATTCTGTTACTCCTACCATGGAAAACCAATGCCACAGAACATAAGACCTCATTCAACAAGAGCTACAGCCACTACCACAGCTTTCTTACGAGGAGTGGCAACCAAGGACATTATTGAGGCGGCTACTTGGACCTCCGTGCATACATTTGCCAAGCATTACAATTTACCTCTATATTCTAGATCCTGAGCAGGGTTTGCCACTGCTGTACTGCAAGGGATCCTAACTACACCATAATTGTTTTTCTTCCTCCACCCCTAGTTTAGCTATGGTATTCTACCCATTTGTTATGACTGCAGATGCATCCATGAAGGACATAGTACAGTTTTGTACCTACCATAAATGTAGATGTCCGAACTGGATAGCATCTGCAGTCAGGATTACCCACCCTCCTTCCCCTCTGTGGTACTCCTAGGGTATTTACACTCCTAATAGCTAGCTGGGGGGGAGTCTCTTATGGTGTATTTGTTTGTATATATGTACATACATGCTTATTTTTTGTATTTGCCTTCTACCTTGTCTGCATACATTGGCATTTATCCAAATTTAGCCTTCCAAGAGGGCAACTGGCATCTGGGGCAAGAAACACTGAAGAAAATGGCGTCGGCTGATGCCTTTATACCCAAAGACCAGCAGAGATGACGTCGGGTGAAGTGCGACATCAGCCGAAGCCGGACCCAGACTTTGGAATCCGGCCGACCGAAGGGCTGCCTGACGACAGGACAACCCATTTGTTATGACTGCAGATGCTATCCAGTTCGGACATCTACATTTATGGTAGGTACAAAACTGTACTTTTTGCCCGTTGTTAGTTGCATGTGGATAATCTCTGAAGCATCGTGTTAGTATAACATGTGTTATACATACAGTTTCCATCTTAGCTGTCTGTATTATTTTATTGTGCATTGGACATACTCATACATGTTTCACTTCCTACCAACCTTCTTATTTAAGTCTTATATGGTAGCGTTGTCGCCTCATAGTTAGACGTTGCCCGTTCGATTCTCAGAGCGTCTTCTGTGTGGCGACATGCGTGAATGGGCGTTCCTTCATTGAAGGTTGTGCGTTAGGCCTGGCAAGCCAGCACGTAAAAATCTACTGCCAATCATTAGTGGACCGGAGTTCCGCTGTGGTGACCCCTAACTGGGAAAAGCCGAAAGACACAAACAAACAAATTTGGACATTGTTTTGTGTGTATTATTCCCCAAAGCGCCACTTATTCTCATCTTTTAATGAGCTCAACTTTAGATCTTTTATTTCCTTTACAGTATTCAGCACACCATTAAAGCAGGTTAAATCTTTGCTTTCTATATTCATGAATTTTTTTGGCTGCCAGCAACATGAAACTGAAGGCCTTACTATGTCTTGACAATTCTGAACCTGGTTACTAACTCAATAGTATCATCTCCTTGTTAATGTAATATGTTCCCCCAACACCTGTGTCAGGACGTTCTGTAGAGAGCCCAGTTTTTAAACTCTGCTGACTCCACACACACAAAATATGTTCCCAATTTCAGATTATTCAGCAGTAAAAACTGAGATAAAGATGCATGGTAAAGAAATAAAATGAGTTGCTGGCATTTTCCTGTTTGCCTGCTAAATGGAATGAGGCAAAATGAATTTTATAAGCTATAGCAAAGAAGTAATGGGAATTATGTATAGGGATTGAACAAGAAGAGGGGCAACTTCAAAGTGTTAATGGGACGTTAAGGGAGTATTTGGATAATATGCATGAGTTTAGAGCAGTTGCTGTTAAGTAACTCTTTTTTTTTTTTTTTTTTTTAACAACTTCTGTCGAGTTCCCACAGGTTTTAGTACAGCAACGTATCCAACAGAAATAGGGTTGTGGCCATACTTAAAGAGCCTGTGATAAGAATATCCAGAAATCCTGTAGAGGTATTAGAGAGATTTTAGAAATTTTTATGGCAATTTGTATAAAACAGAAGGGCAGAAACCAAGAAAAGCCACTACCAGAAGTATTTGTGGAAGAGTTAATTATGTCATGACAAGGGAAAGCTGAGACTCAAGAAATAGCCAAGAATAGGAATAGATGAGAGAACAGTGATGTATAGTAAATCGACAGGGCAGTCTCCAGGAATAGGCACTATTTCTGTGGAAGTTGGAAGGGAATAAAATGAAAGGTTTGGATGGTTTTGCTTAACAATATTTTATAAGGGAGGGGAGAGTATCAGCTCTTGGAAGAAAGCTATTGCTGGCTGTATTACCCAAATATGGTAAAGACACTTCAGACCCAGCTTCATGTAGACCTGTTTCAGTTGTCCATAGGTTCATACTAGGCTATCTGCACTAGGGCATTTATAAGCATAGCCAGAGTGTGTTTGGCTTTCGCCATCCATTTTAAATTAATTTTGCTATGCCCTTTTTCGAGGTTAGTACACTGTGCTTCTGTCTAACAGTGACACAGAAGTGATACCCGGGGTAAACCTACGATCTCCCATCCACTCATCAAGATTCCTCTTGAAGAGGGTCAATGACAGACTCTGCCTAACCTGGACTGGGATTTTATTCCAGAGTGAAGGGAGCCTCTGGGTTATGAATCTGTCCCTCCAGCATGTCCTATTTATTTCAGTGCTGAGGTTCAAGTCTCTCGAGCACGTAGCTCAATGGGATTTGGATTTTCTGAGGTGCAGCATGTCCATTAATTCCAGGTTGGACATGGCTTTATACGTCCGGCACAGATCGCCTCTGAGCAGGCGGTATGCCACTGAGTAGAGCTGGAGTTTCTTTAGCCGGGCAGCATATGGCATCTGTTTGAGCCCTTTGATCCTCTTGGTGAGGTACTTTTGGGGTCTTTCCAGTTGCAGGTGTCTGGTAAGGTACATCCCAAAAGGGGCATTGTACTCAATTATGGGCCTGATGAGGGATGAGTAAAGAGGCACGATGACCTCCCCTGATCTAGATGTGAATCCCTTCATGATTCGGTGGGCTGTATTAAATGTTTTTCTAACCACTTTGGCCACGTGGTTGTCAAATGAGAGATTGCTATCAACTTGGGTCCCCAGGTCCCTAATTACTTCTTCTGTACTTAATGGATTACCACCTATGTGGTAATTTGTGTGCACTTTGTTTTTGCCAAAGGGGATGACTATACACTTTTTGGCATTTAGCTTGAGGCCATGGCTCTGGCACCAGTTGTCTGTTTCTATTAGGCCCTTTTGGAGGATGCTTGTGTCGGCTGGAGAGTTGATTATGGCGCCCAGTTTGCAGTCATCTGCAAACTTGGTCAGCCGTAGTCCTTCCGTGTTGGCCTGTACCTCCAAGAAATATATACCGAACAAGAGAGGTCCCAGGACTGAGCCTTGTGGGACACCACTTGTAACTGGTTTGGAGTCTGACATGGCTCCAGCAATTCTAACCATGTAGGTTCTGTCTTTGAGCCAGTTTGCAACCCGTCTAGTGACATAGGGGTTTATATTTAAGCTGGTGAGCTTATCTATAATGCCTGAGTGGGGTATTGTATCGAAGGCTTTTGCGAGGTCCAGGTAGGCTGTGTGGACCACCTTCCCCTCGTCAATGGCCTTGGTGACTGTTTCAAAGAAATCGACCAGGTTTAAGAGGCAGGATCTGCCCTTAACAAAGCCGAACTGGGTAGGATCCAGTGTCTGTAGGTCCCCAATATCTTTATTTATGAGGTCCATGATGGTCCTTTCCATAGCTTTGCAGGCCAAGCTAGTCAGGCTTATGGGGCGATAGTTTCCAGGATCCGTTGAGGCACCATCTTTGTGGAGAGGGACCACTGTTGCTGTACGCCACTCTTTGGGTACATATCCTGTAGTAAGGCTGAGATTGAACAGTAGTTTTATGTTTGGGTTTAGCTCTTCTTGGAGTTCATGTAGGACGCAGCCCGGGACACCGTCTGGTCCCATTGATGCTGTGTTTTTTGCTTTGGAGAGGGCAGCTCTTACCTGAGCATCTGAGATGTCAGGGGGGCAGCACACTGCTGGGATAAATATTTGTCCTTTTGGTGGGGGGGGGGGTTTGCGCTGAACCTGTCAGCTAGGATGTTGGCAATGTCTGTGGGTTGGGTGTATTTTTTGTCATTTTGGACTCATTCTGAGCATATCTGGGAATTCCCACCCAGGTTCCTGACATAACTAAAGAAAGCCTTGTGATTATCCTTGGTGTCCTGTGCAATTTTCCTCTCTAAGCTGGTCTTAGACGATTTTATGATTGCCCGTAGTTTTTTGCTAATACTGATCAGAGATGCCTTCCCTTTTTGGGATTTTGCTTTTGCTCTATCATATAGTAGCTTCCTCCTTCTATTGTATAGTTCGTTTATGGCTGGGGTCCACCAGACAGGACGTCTGCCTTTGGAGGATTGGGTCTTGGCTTTATTTGGGATTGCATGATCTATGCATTCCTGAAGGTGTTCATAGAATGCGTTTATAAAGGATTCTGCGGTCTGGGCCGTATTTTCCACAGGCCCGGGGGCTTTGACAGATTCCACCTCGGTTTTGAGGAGTGTGAAATTTGCTTTAGAGAAGTTTTTCACTGTGGTTTTCTGGGCAGGGGCTGTGGTCGGGATGTGAATATCCAGTGAGATTAGTTTATGGTCTGATCTAACCAGTGAGGGATACACTTCTAGTGTGGAGCATAGAGTCCCCATGTTGGTGATGATCAGGTCCAGTATGTTTTCCCCTCTTGTGGTAGTGGTAACAAGTTGTTCCATAGCATTTGAGTTTATAAATTCTGGGAACCTTTGGGCTAGGGTGTTGGAGCTAGAGTAATGCTCCCAGTCTATGTTTGGGTAGTTGAAGTCGCCCAATATAATGGTGTTTGGAGAGACCTTCATATTTTCCAGTGTTCTCAGGAAGGCCGAGTGGGGTTCCTGGGTTTGGGAGCCTTCCAGTCTGTAGCAGACTATAAACTGGAAGGCTCTCTGATGCTTCGTGCTGTGCCACCAACTTGGAGGTGTGGCTATCTTTGAGTATTGATACCCTCCCTCCTTTTGTGGTTCAGTCCAAGTTTTGGGGCCGAAAAGCATGGTATGAGGTATAACCTGGTAGTGCTGGGGTGCTCTCGAGAGCCTTGAACCAGGTTTCTGTTACTGCACAGATATCGATGTTCTCCATGCTAAGGAGAGTTTTGAGTGCGTGCATCTTGAGGTTTAGACTTCTGGCATTGAGTAGCATTACTCTTAGTTTCTTGTCTCTTGTGATACCTATGGAGGTGGGTTTGTCTTTTGAACCTTGGCTAAAAAAGGCACTATGGGGGTGGCAAGAGCCTTTGCCAATATCCGAAAGCCCAGGGGTGACAGGTGCAAGCCGTCCCTAGCGAAGCACCGTGGCTTGTCGAGCATGTCATCCCAGGCTGACAGGCATTGGATCCCCTTTGAATGACACCAATACTTAAGCCATTTGTTGAAATTGATCATCTTGTCTTCATACTGTGGCATCATTCTTGGTGAGGGTAAGATGCTACTCAAGGTCAGGGTCATACCGGCCTGGGCTACATGCTCAGAGAACTCCTCTGTCTCTTTTCATGTAGTCCATGGAGGTACATCTCAGGTCATTCACACCAGCATGGACAATGACTGAGTCATATTTGTACTTGCCTTGGAGTGACCTGAGTGCTTGTGTTATGTGGCGGATCCTAGCGCCCGACAGGCAGCTCACCGTGACCTTCTCCTCGTTCAGCCTGGTGAGCGGGACGTCAGTGTGCCTGACGATAGAGTCCCCTATTACAAGTGTATCAGGTGTGTTTAGCCTTAAGAGCTGTGACTGTTCGGCACACTGGCTTTGTGAGCTATGTGTTGCACGTGTTTTGTTTTGGGGTAGTGGTTGCTTGGGTATCTGCTTTGGAGGTCTCTGCTGCTTAGGCAGATTTTTATTTAGAGCCTCCGAGTATGTTTTTGTGTGTTTGTGTTTGGTTTGCTGTCGTGGTAGGTCTATGTGAGACTGGAATTGTAGTGAGTGTGGTTTCCTTCTCCTCCTGACTGGTTACGCCAGTACTGAGTTGAGAGAGCTTAGCCTCCAGTTTGTCTATATGGTTGCATCTCTCACATGTGTTGGAATTTGTTGGGAGGAGGAGTGGGTTGTCTGTGTACATGAGGCAGTTGTAACATTGCCTCAAGATTCCCAGATTCACCAGCTGGACCGGAGAGGAGATTAAACCATGGTTATAAAGTGTTTGTACTACATAAGAATGGAAAAGATGTTGCCAAAACCGATGGAAGTGAATCAATGTCTGGTTTTGTGGAAAGGAAACAAACATTTGACAGCATTAGCAGGACAATCATGATTCACAGGAGTGTAAGAAAATGCCACTGTTGGTGGGTCTTGATGCAGAGATAGCATTCAATAGACTCCACTGGGAATTTGAGTATGGCTTTGGTAGCATTTGCATTCCCTGATAGATTAATAGGGTTAATTAGGTAATTACAAGTATAAATGAAGAGTCAAAAGACAAGAATTAAGGTGGGAGGTTTCTTCTCCAACAAGGTGTTGAAATGACCCAGCTAGGGGTGCCCCCTTTCCTCTTTATTTGCTTTATGTTTAGAGCCAGAAGTATACAGCTGCTGTGGTATTAAAAAATTAGCTTTACTTGCAGATTATATTTTGTAGTTGATAAATCCAGAAAAGGACATGCCAGTGTTGTAGAACTTCTGGGACCTTTTTTCATATTGTAAAAATAATGATAAAACAAAAGTCTGTCGTGAAAAAGTATACACCTATACATTAAATGGTTCAGCAATACCCATATTTATGGGGACATGTTAAGATGAAGTATTTAGGTTATGGATTAAGAGGATTGCATTATGGCAGCTAATGATATGTAGGAAGAGAACAACAGTAATGCAAAAACTGAGATGCTGGAAGATGTTCATCGTGTTTCACTGTTGCAGTCATAACTGCAGGGTGCTCCTGCCGGCAGGCAGCCCGAGGTCGGCCAGAATCCCAAAGTCTGGGTCCGGCATCGGCTGTACAAGCCAGTACCCTGATGTCAGTACGCTCTGGTACATAGCCCTCAGCCGATGCCATCTTCTCCAGTCCTTCTTGCCGTGCGGTGGAAAGCAGCTCGCAAGTCGTTGGTTGGCGATTTTCGAACAGCGTTTTTGGTTGTTGGTCCGAAGTTCTTACTTCTCTTCTTAAAGCTAAGTACCCCGTTGGGGAATCTTTTTCTTGTTCCTCCGATGTCAGAAAAAGTTAATAATTGTATTACATGTGGAAAACAAATACCTCATAAAGATTTCCACTCTTACTGTCTACCTTGCTTAGGCCCTGACCACGACGTTTCTTGTCGGTTCTGTGCCAGGTTTAATTCTCGTACTATCAAACGCAGGTACGACTGGGCTCTGAATTACTTTGGCAGACGCTTCAATTATAGAATGTCGTCGGACACTACCGGAATTCAAAAGAAGCACAAAGACAAGGACAGGTCTCCGAGGTCCAAACAGGACTCGTTGCAGCTGGAGCCGGCGTCCTGTTCGGCTGTCATCAGTGAGGCGCTTTTGCAGCCCCTGTCGTCCACCACTTCTGAACCGATGGCCGATACGGACTCCCATGGGGAGCCATCAAGGCCTTCTATTTTATCTGCTGCAGGACCTTCGGACGTCGCTCCCTCGGATGGGTCCGGAACCGCTGTGCAGGTACCGGCTTCTGAGGGGGTATTCAGGCCTACTCACATCACTATTGCAAAGGCAAAGACAAAGACTCCTGTTAAGTCTAAAGCTCCTGCTCAAGCTACTTCTGAATCTACTCCCAGGACACAGAAGCAATTGTTAAGGATGGCTGAAGATTTGCTTACAATGATTAGGGGTTCTCACCCCCCCCCCCCTGAGAAAAGGCCTCGACAGGATGTTCCTATGGATTCCTCTGACCAGGCTTCTATATCTTCTGTCTCTTCCTCTGATCAGGAATATTCTTTTCCTCCTTATGAGGATTCGGATGCTGAGGACTCCTTGCCCTCTGCCTCTCCGCCTGAAGATTTTTCTTTTGGGGAAACCTTACATGAGATGAGGGAACATTTTCATTGGGAAGGTCAGGATTATTCTGCTTCCAAGAAGAGGCTTAGAGAATTCCTTCTTCTTCCTCAACATAGGCCTTTGGCTATCCCTCCTGTTCTTGACATTGTGGATGGATGATGCTTTTTCCGAGGCTAATTTGAATCCTGATTCCATGCCCCCTGCTCCCTCTAAGCCTGATAGGTTTTATAGGGTTCCTGAGTCTCATTTGTTCTTATTTAAGAATCCTTCTGCAGATCCTGAAACTATATCTCAGGGTTCTAAGGCTGCTAAAGTTGCTACTTCTAAGAATCCTATTCCCTCTGAGAAGGATTCTCGTGCCTTAGACAGGTGGGGCAAAAAGGTATATACTTCTGCTACCCTTTCTGTTAGGGCTTTAAATTGCCAGTTTCATATGTTTAAGTATCAGCAATTTCTTTTGTCTGTTTTAAAGCAAAAGCTTGCTTCCCTTACTGCATGTGCAGAAGATAAGGAACTACAGGATGTATTGCATGTAACTGAACAAACATAGCTTGCATTGTGGTTTTGATGCTTTGGATGCTTCTTGCAGGGCCGCAGCCTCTTGTTACTGTTATCAGGAGACATGCTTGGCTTCGTGAGCAAAGTTTACCTGAACAGGTTAAGGCTAATTTATTAGATGCCCCTGTTCAGCATGATGTTCTTTTTGGATCTAAGGCTGAGGAGGTTATTAAAAAGATGGAAGAAAAGGCAAAATCTATGCAAACTGTGAAAGATTTCTTGCAAGTTCAGCCTCCTAGATTTTCCAGGATTTGGCCCTCCAAAAATTGGTCCTTTCCCACGTCTGACAGGCCTCAAAGGGGAAGATATAGACGCTCCAGAGGTCGTGGCCAAGCTCAGGCCTCCTGCAGATCGAGACAATGGACTGCTTCTTCACCTAGAAGGGGAGAAGACAGATCCCAATCTCAAAGAAAGCAAACTCAATGACTCTCTCGGTTGGGCTACAGGACCTCTTTACCTGGATGCCCCTCTCGGAGGAAAACTTTCTCTTTTCTACAGAAATTGGACTCGTATTACCCAGGACAAATGGGTATTGGACGTGATTTTAAAAGGCTGCAAATTCCACTTTCATACCTTGCCAAGGGCTTTCGGTTGGTCAGATCTGCCAAAACATCAGTGGTCAGAGGCCTTAAATCAAGTGGATGCTCTTCTGGCCATGAGAGCCATAGAGCCTGTTCCACTTTCAGAGATGGGAAAAGGTTTTTATTCAAGACTGTTTCTGGTTCCAAGAAAACAAAGCTCATGGAGACCTATTCTGGACCTTTCTGTGTTAAACACCTTTTTGGAAATTCCAAAATTCAAGATGCTTACTCTGCAGCAGCTGATTCCAATGCTCTCTCAGGATGCCTGGATGGTGACATTGGACCTAAAGGAAGCTTATTTACACATTCCCATCAGGCAGGAACGCAGGAAATTTCCTCAGGTTCAAGGCAGGTTCGAGACACTTTCAATTCTCTGCACTGCCCTTTGGTTTATCTACTGCACCCAGAGTCTTTACCAAGTGCCTGGCACCAGTAGTGGCTTATTGCAGACTCCAGGGGATTCAGATTTACCCCTATTTGGACGACTGCCTTATTCAGGCAGACAGCAAGGATCTTTTACTTCAACATCTGGATTTTGTTCAACGTCTTCTCCTCCTACTGGGATTTTCAGTGAACACAAAAAAGTCACATTTGATCCCTTCTCAACAAATGGTATTTCTGGGAGCCCTCTTAAATACAACCTTACAAAGGGCCTTCCTCACTACAGAAAAACAAATACAGCTGGCTTCAATTTTCAAGACTTTGGCAACTCTACCTCAGCTCACTGCAAGGAAATTCCTGCAGGCACTGGGCTACATGGCTTCCTGCATTCTGTTGATCCCAAATGCAAGGCTTCATATGAGAAAGCTTCAATGGTATCTAAAAAGTGTATGGTCGCAGCATTACCACGATCTGGACACTGATTCATCTGATCCCCTGCCTCCAGAAGGAGTTCCTTTGGTGGTCCAGGGTGTGTGCTTTAAACGAAGGAAAGCCTTTCCGTCTTTCTCAACCTTCTCAAATCATAACCACGGACGCCTCGGATTATGCTTGGGGAGCACATTTTCTAGGCAATTGCCAGCACGGAACCTGGACAAAGGATCATCTTCACTGGCACATCAATCTGAAGGAAATGTTGGCAGTTCAAAATGCTCTTCTAGCCTTCAAGAACCTTTTGCATCCAGGGCCTCTTTTGATTTACACAGACAACACCACAGTCATGTGGTACATAAACAAGCAGGGGGGTTCTCATTCATACCCCCTTTGCAGACTAGCTATGGCTTTATGGGACACAGCTCTAAATCTGAATCTACATCTCCAGGCCCAATTCATACCAGGAGAACAGAATCTCTTAGCAGACAGCCTGAGCAGGAACATTTTAGATCCTCACGAATGGATGCTAGACACCAACTTATTCAACAGGTTTACTGCAGTTTGGGGATGCCCCCAGATAGATCTGTTTGCATCCCATCTCAATCATCAGCTGTCTCACTTTTGCACCAGGTCATTGCACAAAACAGCTTGGAAAGTGGATGCCCTGTCCTTCAGCTGGAGAAACCTTTCGGGATATGCCTTCCCTCCTCTTCCTCTACTTCCTCGGGTATTGCTAAAGATAAAACAGGACAAGCCCAAGTTCCTCATCTTGATTGCTCCAAATTGGCCTCGACAGTTTTGGTATCCAACTTTAAAGCACCTGTTCTTGGAGCCTCCTTGGATTCTCCCTCTGAACCCTTCTCTTCTGTCCCAGCATCAGGGTCAGTTGCTACATTCCAATCTCAAGACCCTTTGCCTGGCAGCTTGGCTCTTCAAAGGAATTTGATTTCTTCTAGTCTTCCCAAACAAGTTTTGGATGTTCTTTTGGAAGCTAGACTGCCTAGCACTAGGAAATCCTATGCCTCTAAATGGAAGAGATTTTGCATTTGGATGCAGGACCGAGGCTTGGACCCTCTGGTACCTGATCTCTCTTCTATTTTGCTTTACCTTTCGGATCTTTTGTCTAATGGACTTTCCTTTTCTTCCATTAAGATTCATGCTTCTGCTATTTCTGCTCATTTCAATACTGATGCCCCTGTTTTTTCCTCATCCTTTGGTGAGACAATTCTTGAGAGGGGCTAAGAATTTAAGGCCTCCCAGGACCCCTCCTGTTCCTGCTTGGGATCTTAATTATGTTTTAGAAAAACTTACTTTGCCTCCTTTTGAGCCTGCTGCATCTTCAGATATTAAGTTTTTATCTTGGAAGACAGTTCTTTTGTTAGCTTTGACTTCTGCCAGAAGGGTCTCAGAGTTGCAAGCTCTCATGGCTGTGGAACCATACCTTATTTTCCACCAGGACAGAGTATCCTTGAGGACCAATCCTACTTTCATGCCTAAGGTGATTTCGAAAGTGGCTTTAAATCAAACAATTCACCTTCCTACCTTCTTTCCTAATCCTCAGAATAAAGGGGAAAGGATTTTGCATTCCTTGGACGTGCACAGACAGTTACGATTTTATTTGGACAAGACTAAAGAGTTCAGAAAATCTAACCAATTGTTTGTTTCTTTTGCCTCCAGTTCTCTTGGAAAGGCTATTTCCAAACAAACTATTTCCAAATGGATTTCTTATGGAATAAGATTTTGTTGCACTCATCATGGGAAACAAGTTTCCAGGTACTGTGAGAAGTCATTCTACTAGAGCAGCTGCTACTTCTACAGCTTTTCTCAGGGGAGTTCCTACCAAGGATATCTTGGAAGCTGCCACTTGGAGTTCTGTGCATACTTTTTCCAAGCACTACAATCTCCCTTTGTATTCTAAGACCAGGGCAGGCTTTGCCTCTGCTGTTTTGCAGGGTCTTCTTGCTGCCCCTTCTTCTGTCTAAACCTCCTCCCTTTTTCACTGCTTTGGGATTCCACCCTACAGTTATGACTGCAACAGTGAAACACGATGAACATAGTACAGTTGTGTACACCTACCATAAATGTAGATGTTCGAGTGTCTTCACTGTTGCAGTCGGTGTTTCCCTCCCTCCTATCCTCTCTTTTTCTCTCTTTTGTGGTGTATTTGTGTTTCCTTGTTGGATTCATTTTTGATTTATTAGGGACTTCTGACATCTAGGGCAAGAAAGGCTGGAGAAGATGGCGTCGGCTGTGGGCTATGTACCAGAGCGTACTAACGTCAGGGTACTGGCTTGTACAGCCGACGCCGGACCCAGACTTTGGGATTCTGGCCGACCTCGGGCTGCCTGCCGGCAGGAGCACCCTGCAGTTATGACTGCAACAGTGAAGACACTCTAACATCTACATTTATGGTAGGTGTACACAACTGTACTTTCTTGACTATGGATATGTATAGTAAGATATAAGCAGTGAGTTTTATGTACAGGTCAGGTGTATTTTTAGCAACCAGAAGAGAAGTTATGAACCGTAATTACTAGACAGTTGATAGCATTTATTTGGGAGGAGACAAGTGCAAGAGTTATGTACCTCACAAGACATCTGCAGCAGCTGGAAAGGCCACAGAAGTACCTCACAAAGAGGATTACTGGCCTCAAACAGATACCCTACACTTACCATCACAAAAAAACTCAAGCTTTACTCCGTAGCATATCGCCTATTCCGAGGTGATCTCTGCCTAACATATAAAGCTATGTCAAGCCCAGAGCTGTTGGACGTGCTGTACCTAAAGAAATCCCAATCCCTCTGAACTACACGGTCTAGGGACCTAAACCTTGTCACCACAATAAACACGACATTCTGGAGGGATAGATTCCTGTCCCAGAGACTTCCCATACTCTGGAACAGGCTACCCATGTATGTCAGGCAAAGTTCTTCATTAGCACTCTTCAAGAAAAATCTTGTGTTCGGCAGTGGCACAGGAAAATAATTTTCTTGGGTGGTGTAAGCCAGGAACCTTGTTGACTAGGCTTACGTAGGCCCTTGGGCCAATAGCCTAGTACCTACCTATGAACCTAGAAGTTGACTTTTCCTATAGAACAAGGTGCTTTGTTTACCTTATTTGAAGGGTTACTTTGGAGGGATGCAGCTAAATCTTGTATACGTAACAAAAATGGAAAGTTATAAATCAAAGTGGAAAAGGATGATGATGAAGTGAGGTGGGGGTGTTGAGAAATAAGGACTGAATAAGAGTTAGTTGACAGGAGTAACTTCAAATAGGAGTATGGAAAGTAGGGAAGAGGCGGTTGCCATTTACTAGAGAAAATTATCTAAGGGAGCAAATGGAGGGAAAAATAACAGAATGTGGTGAGGATAAGCATAAATTTGGACTAAAGGTTAGGGACTGCCTTCCCTAGCAGGAATTGATAACAGAATATATACAGAACGGAACAGAAGAGCATTAAGCAAAAGACCAGCTCTGGTAGAGTTTTTAATTGAGTCTAGAACAGAGATTGCTGTTAACAAATAGATAATTAGTAGGGCATATAAAATGTTTCATGATAACTTTAAGAATCAATCAGATGAGGTTAGAATAGACTGGAAGAGACAGGGGAAAGGAAATGTACAAAAGAAAAATGGGAGGAAATCCATATCGCTCTCAGGTATGCAACCGATTCCAGAAGGTGTAGGATTTTTGCTTGGAAGTGGTTACACAGGTAGTTTTATACCTATTCAGGCTTAAGAGAATGTTTTCTCAGGTAGGTAGCAGAGCCTGAGGATGTAGTGGTACTGACAAGAAACCAAAACATTTTATTTATTTATTTATTTTTTTTTGGGGGGGGGTCTAATGAGATGGCCAATTTAAAAATTTGCTTATAGAGCACTTTGTCAGAAATATAAAACAACAAAAACCCAGTGAAAAAAAAACAAATTTATTCAAAAAGGCCCTAGCGCTTCAGCAAACAACTGCCTTCAAGAAGGACAAACAGTCAAATAACTCAACATGTTATATAACACTCATAAAGCCTAATATAATACAGTTAAGCAATTAAATACAAGTCTTTCGGCTTTTCCTGGTTAGGGGTCACTACAGTGGAACTCCGGTCCGCTAATGATTGGCAGTGGATTTTTTACAGTGCCGAGTTGCCAGCCTGATGCCTAACCTTCAAGGAAGGCGCACCCATTCACGCACGCACCTACCTGCAAGTCTTTAGGCGTCACTCAACTATGTGGAAGACATGCAGACTCTACAAAGAAGGCGCTCCAGCCGAGAATTGAATGGGAGAACCTCTTGCTGTGAGGCGACAACGCTAACTGCTGCACCACCGCGGCCTACAATTAAGCATTTAAATAATTATGTTTAACTATACTAACAATCTGCAATTGCATTCCACATTCAAACCACTGGGGTTCAGTGTACCATACTTCAGAAAAAAACATTCCTTATAAAGCAACCTTTTTTTCAATATCAAAATGCACTACACTTGGGACTAGTACCTTCTAAAACTTCAGGATTGCTGACCTGACATATTTAAAATGTATAACCAAAGGACTACTTTTCTTAGCATTTTTGATGTCTCTTGCATGCTCTTGTAATCTGATTTTAAAGAGCCTTTAGTATTCCCCTCTAGAGAATAAGTTACAGGGACATTTTAAGGCAATGGAACATATAGTCCCAAGTCTAGAGTATTTTGATATTAAAGAAGGTTGCTTTATAAGGAGTCTGTTTTTATTCTGAAGTATGGTATACTGACCCCCAGTGGTTTGAATGTGGAGTGAAGTTGGAGATTAATGTAATTAAGTATAATTAATTATTTAATTGCTTAATTGTATTATATTGGGTTTTATGACTGTTCAGTAAGATGAGTTATTTGATGTGTTTGTACTCCTTGAAAGCAGTTGTTTGCCGGAAGTGCTAGAACCTTTTTGAATAAATTGGGTTTTTCACTGGCTTTTTGTTTTATACGTACATTTTTTTGTTTATGTTTTTTACTTTGTCAGAAATGTTGGAGCAGCAAATGGTTGTAACTAATGAAAGTATTGTTTTGAGCTGGGGTATAAGATCTGAATTGCCAAGACAAAGTAAGGCTTTGCTAGGATTAATGCTATTGTCTGTCAAAAAACGGTACTAGAACATTGAAATCAAAATCTAAACTGATTGTAATGAAGGTGCTGAGTATTGTCAAGGAGACAGAAGAGCTGGTGATGGGGATGTTTAGAAGAGAGAGAGCAAACTGCATAGTAGTAAATGGAATATGTGGGGGGAGGGAAATGAGGTTTTAAGGAAGGCAGGAATTGAGCAGATTGCCACGGTGGTGCAGCGGTTAAGGTGGCCACGGTGGTGCAGTGGTTGGGGCGGCCATGGTGGTGCAGCGGTTAGCGTTGTTGCCTCACAGCAAGAGGTTCTCTGGTTCGATCCTCAGCTGGGGTGCCTTCTCTGCGGACTCTGCATGTCCTCCCTATGGTCGCTTGGGTTTCCTCCGGGTGCTCCGGTTTTCTCCCACATCCCGAAGACATGCTCTATGTGGATTGGACACACTAAATTGGCCCTAGGTGTGTGTGAGTGGGTGCGTGTGTGTGTGCCTTCTGTGGAAGGTTGGGCGCAGGGCTGGCAACTAGACACCGTAAAACTCCACTGCCAATCATGAGCGGACAGGTGATCTGCTGTGGCGACCCTTAACCGGGAAAAAACTGAAAGAAGGAATTGAGCAGATTATGTACTTTTAGAGAAAATGTTAAAGAAATAGAACATGTACCTCTAATGCATGAAAATGAAAATGTTTGCTATTTTTTTTGTATATATGTATGTCATTTTCTACAAGATAAGAATTTAGTAAAGGTGTGCTAAAAAAGTAGACATTGGCATACTTTGGAATATGAATTTACAGACCTATTGCCATGATACTTTGGGATATGAATCTATCTCTTACCTCTGGAACAAATTTCCAGTACATGTCATGCAGAGTAGCAACCTTGCTGCATTCAGTTTAAACCTAGATAACTGTCTGGGTGGCCTCAAATTCTCTCCTGATTTCTCTTGTGTTGCCTACCTTGAGGTTTGAGGGAACTTTTGAATGTGGCTTATTTGCTAGGCTGTCACAGACTGATTGCCTAGTATTTACTTATGAACTATTCTCTACCCATTTAGACCTTTCCCTGTGCAACCTGCTTACTGAGACTTAGACCACTATTTGTAGTTTTCTCGTAGTCAAATGATTGCTCCTTTTTGCCCATCTTATCCATATAATACAATTTTCAGTCTGATCTCATAACATGTACTGGGATGTACTCGCATCTTTTATTAATGCTGTATTTGTTTGTTCATAGTTTTGTATTTTTTGTATTCTTTTATAGTTTTTCTGCTTGGTTTTTCAAGTTATTGGCCGTTTTAATTTTTTTACCAATTCACTTTTTTCTTGCTGTTTGCACAGACAACAGTTTTTATGGATTGCTTTTTTGGATTACTTAATTTGTATCTTTGGATTCTATTTATCATTGCATGCTATTTGCATTGAAGCTTTTCTTCACTGGTTTCCACTGCAAAGGAGGTAATTTCACCTAGTTGCACTTTTGCATATACAAATAAGTAGCAGTTTGTTTAATGAGAGATTACCATTTTAGTTGATTTCTATTTGCTCATATGTCATTGTTGTGTAACACTCAAGTGAAAGAAACTGACCCTAGCAAGTCTTAATATTTAGTTCTATTACCATCTTCCTCCAGTGTCAGCTGGACGTTGTTTCCACTTCTTGATTTGAAATTGCTAAAGGTGAAGTTAATTGCTGTTTTTGACAGAAAATAACTTGTGCATTTTCTTTCTGCACATAGGTAGTGATTCACTGTTTTTTTTTCTGTTTTTCTTTGTGGTTGTGCAACAGTAGAGTTAGCATATTTAAGAAAGGTATATGGGTGGTAATGCCCCATCTTCACATGGGATCTGCTTTTCAAAGTAGTTTCAATTACCTGAAATATTAGGTAGCTAGCCACTTATTATTTTTATTTTATGTATTTTGGTATGATTGAAGCCATAGGGGAGCATTTAGTTGTTGCTGTTCAGCTGTAACTCTATGTGCACTTCTTTAGATGTTTTGGTATTGGTTTATTTTCTGGCCTGTGTTTTAAATTATTATAAGAAGGGCACTTCTATTGACCTTACTTCATTAGTAAGACTGACTGTAGGGATTATTATAGCAATAACCCACGCCTGGGTGTGGGTAATGCTGGATTTACCACGGTTGGTGTTGTTTGGTCACGAGGGCGAAGCCCGAGTGGCCAAACAAAGCCAACCTTGGGTAAATCCAGCATTACCCACACCCAGAAGTGGGTTATTGCTATTATACAGTGACATTATTTAAGAAAAAAATAGTTACTTTTCTTAAATGGCATTGTATATTGCCTCCTTGCTGCCCTTCCGTAGCTGTCTGGTATTCTGCGGCAGTTCTGATGTACTGTGCATGTGTTTGCCTACGCAGTATATCAGAGCTGTGGGCAAAAGCAACGGAGAAAGCAAGATCTCAGTTGCTTTTTACAAACTGTTTTGCTATGTTAAATGGGTTTAACATAGCGAGACAGCTTTAAAAAAAGCAACAGAGAATCTCCGTTGCTTTTTTAAAGCCGTCTCGCAATGTTAAACTCCTTTAACATAGCGAGACAGTGTGTAGCAACAGAGATCTTGCGTTCTCCGTTGCTGTAAAAAGAGTTATAGTAATGGAAAAAGTCCAGGTTACCAGACCTTTTTCCATTACTATAACTCTGATTTACAATGTGCACACTGACCAATCAGCGTGCATGTTTTTGAATATTAATGGGGGTCGTTGTATAATTGTTTAGTTTAATCTCTGTTGGTGATTTGGGATGGGTATTTTTTTCTGTATATGCTGCTGCCTTATGTAATGTGAGGGGAAAAAAAACAGCCCTGTTGACTTAAAATTTCTTCGTTTAAGGAACTCACTGCAGTCATGGGGTCTGAAAGTCCTAGCTCACCTCAGAATCCAGGATGTAAGATCATGACATTCCGTCCCACAATGGAAGAATTCAGAGAGTTTAATAAGTATGTAGCTTTCATAGAATCACAAGGAGCACACAGAGCTGGACTTGCCAAGGTAATTTTTTTTAACTTTAGTTTTCATCGTTCATCTTCTTTTAGAATGAAGAAAATTCTTTTAGTCTGCTGTGTCTTATTGTAACGTTAGTTTTTAACATTTTTATTGAAATTTAACACATTGATGCAGCATATTAACATTTAAAAGAACAAACGCACAAAACTATGTGCAGTAGTCTTGGGTATGTTTTTAACTACAAAAAAATTAATAACAATGACTAATGCCTTGTGAGGTTATTTTTTTTTTAATTCGGGTATACTCCCATCATTACCAGGGACTTTATCTTTTAACTTTATTTGTTCTTTTATCTCTGTTATAGCAATATATTTTTCAGTTTTCTTTATTTGATCATGTGACTTGTGTATAGTATTTCTTAAAAGCATTTTAATTTTTTGCAGCTTACTGTCATGTCAGTTAAGATTATTAAAATCTCTAAAACACTGTAAATTTTCAGAAGTTGGTTTTAACTCTTCAAAATAATTTGTTAGTTTATGGAAGCCTGCAACATCGCAGGGTATTTTCAATAGTTAAATATAACCACACCCTCAGACTGAAAAAAACATGTTTATTTCGTCATGTCCTCATGTTTCCTATATTTTAACACCACTTTTGGACTCTGTATACTTTTTTTTTTAAATATTTTTGTGTAATTTCAGAATTTGCCCACATGGGGTCTGCATCTTGATTTTCTAGTCTTCCTCTAGGTATCCAGCATTGCAGTGTTAGGCTTTAAAATATTACATCATAGCCCCAAAGCTGCTGTCAGTGCATTGACTTTACACATGTTTTCACATGTATCGTGCTTTCTTTTAGTCAGGTTTGGGTACCCTTTCTTGCTTTTCATGACTTCTTAAAAGACAAACTGGGATAATCGCACAGAACAGTATTCTCAGTGTCGTCTTACTTTTTTTCTTTCTGAAATGGCCAGTTTTCATTCTTTTGTTATGCCTTAGTTGTAGTCCTTAAACTCATCTCCTCTTAAACCTCTCCCCTTCGTATCTGTCAAAGTGTCAAATTTGAGCTGTTTGCTACTGTGATTGATGATTCACAGCAGGAGACAAAGTTTGTGTTTTGAGAAAGGGAAATGCCAGTGTGGGAGACAGATTCCATGTAAGGACTGTCACAAACCGTGTTCGTTTTGATTAGGTGCTTCTCACAACCATACGTCTTGTCCTATTTTCCAGGCATTTGTTCCAAAGACCTTGGGTAGTAGTCCCTCCTCTTTAGCCGTTTACTTAAATTGTTGGCTAAGGGTACCATGGAGGAATCGTCCTGAGAGTCAGGCATCCTCGACAAAGAAGTCCAAGAAAACTCTGTCAGCTTCTTTAGATGTACTGGCTCTATTAGATGTCTCTTTCAAGGCTGGTGAAGGCCCAGAGGACCTCCCAGTTTTTTGGTCCGATTCCTCTTCCAAGATTGTTTCGGAGGCCAGCATGGATCTGGTTTCTCGCACTTACCCCAGTGGCTATGCAGATGTCCATTTCAGATGTTCAGGGGGAACCATGGCCGATTACTTCAGAAGGGCCTAGCTGGGTTCCACAAATCCTTGTTAGAGAAGAGATTCCCACTACACTTAATGTTGTCAGGGGTTTTGAGCCTCCTAAGATCTTTAGAGCTGATGTCCCCTTGAAAAAGAAGCATAAAACTAAGCATCTTTCTCCTGCTTCTAAGGATCCTCAGTGTGAATGACAGGATTCCACTCTGTGAAGTCTCTCTTACTGCCTCCCCCCGGTCTTCTACTCCTTTTAAGAGGCCTAGGGAGCAGGTTTCCTCTGATGTGAATGTGGATTCTGATGAAGAATCCGTGACCTGTTCTTGCCAGTGTGGCTCTGAAGAGGAGGAAATCTATTAGGCCTGATTCTCCTTTTGAGGAGATTTCTTTTTGAGATGCAGTTGCCTGTATGATGGAGTTTGTTGGACTGTACCCAGGTCTCAGATGTCCAGCAAAGATATTATGAACTCTCAAATGGAGTCTCCCAAGCCCTCTACTGTCCCTCCTGTTTTTCCCACCTTTTAGACACAAATGTTCTTCGTGTTTCACTGTTGCAGTCATTATATTTGGGTAATCTGCTGGCAGGTTGCCCTCATTCGGCCTGAATTCCAAAGTCTTGGGTCCTGCGTCGGTTGCTGTCTTCTCTTCCATGACGTCAGGGGTATAAAACATGCAGCTGACGCCATTTTCTTTAGTCTTTCTTGCTGCGCGGTGCCCGAAGCAGAAGCGTTTCACAAGTACCGGTTGGCCAACTACTGAAATGTTTGAGTTTCAGAACGAAAGTCTTCACTAAAGCCAACTACCCCGTTGGGGAAACTTTTTTCTTGCTTTTTACCGATGTCAGAAAAAGTTAATAATTGTATTACTTGTGGGAAGCAAATACCTCATAAGGATTTCCATTTATACTGTATTCCTTGCCTAGGCCCCTGATCACAATGTGCCTGGCTGTTGATTTTGTGCTAGATTTAACCAACGCACTATTAAGCGTCTGTATATTTTTATATCAAAGTATTTTGGAAACCGATTTAACTACCCAGAAATGTCGTTGGATAGCAATCCAACTACCGGAGTACATAAATAACGCAAAGAAAAGGACAGAGAAAGGCAATAGAGATCCAAAACCGACGAAGCTTCTCCTAAGCCAGTCGCCGGTACTCAGTGAGGCGCCTTCGCAGCCCCTGATACCCGCTACCTTTGAGTCGCAGGCCTCTACCGACACCCATATGGAGTCCGGCATGCCGCTAGATACTCGGGGTATTGGACTTGATGGATGTATCTCCCTCGGATGGGTCTGGAGCCGCTGAGCAGGCACCGGCTTCTGAGGGTGTATTCAGACGTCAACATTTGTACATCAAACTGACGACAGCTGCAAAACCAAAGACAAAAGCAACTTCTAAACCTAAAAAACTGACGCATGAACCACGTGCACAGGCCTCTATGCCTAAAAAACAGAAGCTCAAAATGGCTGAAGTCCTTATTACCTTGATCAGGGGTACCCATCCACCTCCAGGTAAGAGGCCTAGGCAAGACACTGACTATGAATCTTCAGACCAGGTTTCCATTTTTTTCTGATTCCTCTTCTGATCAGGAATTATCTATACTTCCCTATGAGGATTCTGATGCTGAGGAGTCTGTTCCATCTGCATCTACTCCTGAGGATTATTCATTTGGAGAAACCTTGCATACTTTGAGGGAGCATTTTCACTGGGAGGGTCAAGACTTCTTAGAATCAAGAAAAGAGGCTCAGGGATTTCCTTCTCCCTCAGCCCAAGCCTTTAGCCATTCCCCCTGGTTTAGACATTGTGGATGATGTGTTTTCGGAGTCAAGCTTGGCCCCTGACTCCTTACCTCCGGCTCTCAGTAAGCCTGACAGATATTAGAGTCCCCGACTCACATAAATTTTTATTTAGAAACCCTGCTGCTGATCCTGAAACTATTTCACAGGGTCCAAAGGGAGTTAAGGCCTCAACAGCAAAAAACCCTAACCCCTCTGACAGCGATTCTAGGGCACTGGACAGATGGGGGAAAAAAGGTTTATACCTCTGCAGCCTTGACAATCAGGGCCTTAAATTGTCAATTTCATATGCTTAAGTACCAACAACATGTTATGGGATTGCTGAAACAGAAAATGATGTTGATTTCAGAATGTGCAGAAAATAAAGAATTGTAGGAATTATTGCATGCAGCTGAACAAGTTGGAAAGCATACATCTGAAGTAGTTAACTTCATTTGGTCTGCAACCTGTGGGATACGGATCCGATCTCGGATCCGAGCCAGCAACTTTACAAAGCTTAGATCCGAGCTCCTAGCTCCTCCCCTTACCCATAATCCCCTGCCAACCCTGACTGACCTCAGATCTAGTTTGCCGCGCTTCTGAACAGCAGCTAGATTGCGAGCTCCTAGTTTGTTTAGTCAGATAAGTCCTCATTTCTTAATTTTCTATATTTAAACTTGTGAGAGTGTTTTGTGTGCTTAGGTTTCCCTTGTCATAACCTCCTTTTTAAATTCTAGTCAATTTTTTCCTCCCCATCCCTCGCTGGTTGTAGTTTGTGTGTGTGTGTTTAGTGTTTTTGGGGCCTACTGAGTGAGTTTTTCTTTTAGTTTAAAAATGTCTGAGGCCCCAAAACCGATATTTTCTAAGTGCACCGAGTGTGGCTATAAGCTCTCCCCAGCGGATGGCCACACTCGGTGTGTCCGGTGCCTAGGGGTTGAACACCTTTCCTCTGGGTGTTCTATCTGCGTGGCGTTCAACCCCAGGGCACTGAAGGACCGGAGGTCGAAGCTGATCCTAGCGGGACTCTTGCCCCCGGATTCGGCTTCGGCCTCCGGTGCTTCTGTGGCCTCCTCCCAGGCTTCAGTGGTGGCCACTCCTGCCTCTGTCCCCCCGGCCGGGACTCACTCTCACTTCTGCGCCGGAGGAGAGGGAGGCCAGGAAAGAAAAAAGGAGGGAGAAGCACCACAAGCGGCGGGCCGAGGCCTCCGCTTCGGCCCCCCCCCCCAGCTAAACGGGCTTCTCCCTCCAGGGCTTCTAGGTCTCCCCCTTCTCTGCTCCGGTCTCCATGCTTCTCACCGGGACCCGATGAGGAGGAGACCCGATCTCCGTCGAGGTCATCGAGGCGGCACTCCCGGCCAGCCTCGGTGGCCTCGTCGAGATCCACCCGTAGCCTTTCGGATGCAGATTTGGACATGATGATGCGAAGGTTCATCCAGGCCCAACTGCAGATGTGAGTGCTCCTGCCTCCCCCCCCCCTCCGGGGGGGAGCTCAACACCCTTCTTTGTCCCGATAGCTCCTTCTCCAACCCGATTCCCGGATTCGGAGTGCTCGGAGCCGGGCAACGTTGGAGCCGGGGGTGGTTCGGCGCCGACAGTATCGGGTACTTCGGCTCCGACTCTTCCTTAGAGTCTGTCAGATCCCTCCTTGTCAGATCCGACCTCTCGGAGCCGTGGTCTGAGCTTCGGATCCGAGGGGGTCGGTGTGCCTTCGGCTCCGTCCAGGTCGGAGCACACTGGTCCTTCGGATCCGATGTTCTCTGTGCCGATTCCGATCCATCCATCGGATCCGGGCGAGGGTCTGCTCCCGGATCCCAGAGAGAGCGGCTCTCCCTTGGCCTTTGATTATAGGTTCATAGGTTCATACTAGGCTATCTGCCCTAGGGCATTTATAAGCCTAGCAACAGAGTTTTGTGGCTTTCGCCACCCCTTTAGTTTGAAGGATACTATGCCCATTATTTTGCTGTGGTGGAGAGGGCTCTGTTGAGTGCATCCAGGCCCCCCGGTCCTTGCTTCGGCTCCGTCCTGCACTCCCTCTCGGTTGGGTCAGGCTTCCATCACCCGGCCACAGGGACAGCCTGCTTTGACGTCTCGGGTCGTTCCCCTGGAACAAAATGTGGCTGGTGAGACATCCTCGGACAGCCCCCCCCCCCAAGGATGCTCCTCACAAGCGAAAGTGTAAGAGGAGGCACGTGGACTCCCCCGAGTCCTTGACAGAAGACACTGATTTGGATGAGGGGGAAGGCTCCCCAAGTTCACCCCCCGAGGATGTTTCCTTTGGAGACATCATGGAAATGCTTAGGATCGGGGGGGGGGCCACCCCCAAGGCTTCCTTGGACGAATCCGTGTTCCTGGAGGCGTTCGAAGCAGGCCCATCTACCTCTTTGGTGTCCCCTCCGGTCGACCCCTTAGTGGACCTTATTACCACTAGGGCGTGGAAGGAGACTGACACTCTGGAGCCAGTCCCTAAACGTCCAGACAGAATCCTAAGCCCCCCCACTGAGAAGTCCCATTGGAGCAAGGGACCCCCCGTAGATGCCATGTTGGTGAGGGAGTTAGCCCAAGAGAGTCCCTTGGTCCATCCCCCGAGCAACGAGTCTCGCTCGATGGACCGTCTTGGGAAGCGGGTCTTTAGTTCAGCAACCTTCGCTGTAAGGTCCCTGAACTACATGGCACATGTGATTCGGCTGCAGCGAGACCTTATTAAAGAGTACGCTGCACCCCCCCCCCCCCCGAGTCCATGTCGGCAGAGGACAAACAGTTGTACTCCACTCGCATGGCCACTCTTAGATCTATATCCAACACCTCTATGCGGCTTGTATCCCACACTACAGAGGGAGCCGCTAGAGCCAGCGGAGCGGGCCTAGTTATGAGGCGTCAGGCCTGGCTCCGACATTGTGATTTCACGGAACCCTTCAAGGCGTCCTTTGTGAATGCCCCCTTTGATGGTTCTGCCTTATTTGGCAAGACAGTTTGTGAGCCTTTAGTCCAGAGCGAAAAGGACGGGAAGACGTCTGCCGTCGGAGTCCGCTTCTCTGCTCCCCAGAGGTCCTTCTCCAGGAACCAAAAGGGACAGAAGAAGATGTGGTTCCGAAAGTCGCAACAGTCCCAGTCCGCTCCGGACTCCCAGTCCTTCCGCAGCAGAGGACGACAGGGTGGACGCCGCCCTAGAGGCAGATGGGGCCCGAAAAACTTTGGGTCCAAAGAAACCTTCTCTGATCGGCCCACGCAGCAACCCTGAGGGGTTGCCAGACTGCTCCACTCTGGAGGCAGTTGGGGGGCGATTCTCGAGGCACCTGGCAGCTTTGGGAGTCCATTACAACAGACCGCTGGGTGCTTCGTATCCTATCCAGAGGATACAGAATTCCCCTTTCTTACATTCCCTACACTCCCGAACACCTCCCCGATGTTCCACCCAATCAGAGGGAGGCTGCAACTGCAGAAGTTCATCAGCTTTTAGAAAAAGGAGCTGTCCAGCGCGTCCCCCCAGGCCAGTCCGGATCAGGTTACTACTCAAGGTTCTTTTTGGTGCCAAAAAAGACGGGGGGACCTAAGGCCCATCCTCTATCTTTCCCTACTAAACCTGTCAGTAACCAAAGAAAAGTTCCGGATGGTCACTCTTCAATCTATTCTCCCCCTCTTGCGGGAGAACGACTGGATGTGCTCAGTAGCCCTCAAGGATTCGTACTACTACATATTGATGGATGTACGATCCAAGAGGTTTCTCCGCTTCCGGCTGGGAGCCAGTCATTATCAATTCAGGGTCCTTCCCTTCGGTCTCACCTCAGCCCCCAGGGTGTTCACCAAGGTGTTAGCGGCCCACCTGAGACTCCAGGGAATGCAGGTTTTCCCGTACCTGGATGACTGGCTCCTCACAGCCCCAACAAGGCATCTACTATGCTTAGCCAGGGACTACTTCCTCAACCTTGCTCCGCAACTAGGGGATCACTATAAACTCAGACAAGTCCTCTCTCACCCCGACTGAGGTGATAGATTTTATCGGGGCCAGAATGGACACCAACAGGCAAACTAGTCTTCTTAACTGCCGACCAGTTGCACACTTTGAGGGCACATGTGCGGGCCATCTTTCAATCTTCAAAACCTCTGGCGAGATTGGTTCTGAGGGCCCTGGGGTCCATGGCAGCCGCAATAAACCTTCTTTCCATGGCGCGTCTGAACATGAGGATTGTACAGTGGACTCTCCAAGTCCAATGGTCCCTTCATCAGTACCCCTTGAGTCACCCCATTTTTCTCAGTAGGGCCTGCAAGAGGGCTCTCGTTTGGTGGCTTCAATCACCGGACCTCCAGGCAGGATGCCCCTTTGCCATGGCCCCCCCTCTCGCCACTGTGACCACAGACGCCTCTCGTCTTGGGTGGGGGGGGCATTATTTGGGCAGGATGGTCCAAGGCACGTGGATCGATTCGGAGACCTTATTGCACATAAATGTTCTACAGATGAGGGCAGTGCTATTGTCGTTGCAAGCACTTCAGAGCCTTCTGCCTGTAGGAACAATTGCAATCCAGGCAGACATTATGTCTGTGGTATGGGTATATCAACAAACAAGGGAGAACCAGGTCTTACCCACTCTGTCGAGAAGCCATGAGAGTGTGGGAATGGGCGATCTCCACCAACCGCTTTCTCATTGCAACTCGCATTCTGGGACGGACCAACATCCTGGCGGACAGACTGAGTCGCACCATCCTTTCACCTTACGAGTGGTCCCTCAGTCCTCGAGTAGCGAGTCGAATTTTTGCCGTTTGGGGGCAGCCCTGTTGCGATCTTTTCGCATCTCCCTCAAACACGAAATGCAACAATTACTTCGCTCTCATTCCCCCTGCCGGGGAAGCCCCGAGGGACGCCTTAGTGCATGCTTGGCCACCCGGTCTTCTCTATGCCTACCCTCCTCTTCCCCTCATGCTGAAACTTCTTCAGAAAGCCAGTCAGTTGGGGAGCAGGATGATCCTCATTGCCCCATTCTGACCTTGCCAAGCTTGGTTCACTTTCCTCTGGTCTCATTGAGTGAATCCGCCCTGTATTCCTAATCCCCTTCCTGATCTAATCTCCCACCCCCTGGGGCTCCCACTTTCCGACCTGGCCAGCCTCAAGCTTACGGCTTGGCTGCTCCAGTTCCACTTGTAGCTAGGACTCCCGGTATCTCTTCTCCAGTTAAAGCTATCCTAGTAGCAGCGCACAAGCCCTCTACTAGCTAGGCTTATGGAAGTAAATGGAAGCGTTTCTCCATCTGAGCAGAACGCCATAATTTGGATCCTTTTACAGCCCCCTTGCCTGCGGTGCTGGACTTTCTTTCAGGTCTTTTTAATGGAGGAGCTAGCTGTTCTGCGGTTAAGGTTCAGTTAGCAGCTATCTCTCATTATCACATAGGTACTGAAATGGGTCCTTTGATTACTACAAAATTGTGCAAAACATTCCTAAAGGGCACATTTCGCCTTAGACCTCCAATAAAGGAAGCGTTACCTCCATGGGATTTGACCTTGGTATTACAAGCCCTGACAAGCCCCTCCCTTCGAACCGGCGTCTTCAGTAGACCTCAAATATTTATCTTGGAAAACAGCCTTTCTTGTGGCTATTACTTCAGCCAGGAGAGTATCTGAATTGCAAGCTCTTTCTGTGAAACCCCCATACTTAGCCTTTCACAAGGGTAGGATTTACCTCAGGACCAATCCCTCCTTCCTCCTGAAGTGAGTTTCTGAATCTAATATTAACCAATCTATCAATTTGCCGGTCTTCTTTCCTAACTACCAGAACAAAGGGGAGTACAGACTACATTCTTTGGACGTGCACAGACAACTTAGATTTTACATTCATAGGACATCTGGTCATAGATAATTCGACCAGTTGTTCGTCTCCTTTGCCAAATTTAATCTAGGTAAACCGGTCTCGAAAGTTTCCTTATCGAGATGGATTTCACAGTGCCATCATTACATCGTATCAAAATTCCGGCAGGCCCACACCACAAGGAGTTCATGCCCATTCAACTAGGCTATGGCTACATCTGCATCCTTTAAATCCAGAGTTTCCTTGGATGATATCTGTTCAGCAGCCACTTGAGCCTCATCTCATACCTTCATCACTCATTATAAATTGAACATTACCTCCAGAGGGAGAACTTTTGGCTCTGCAGTGCTCTGGAATATCCTTCCATGAAGGCCGTCCAAGGTTTAGGTAGCTGGGGACTCTGTCCCACAGGTTGCAGACCAAATGAAGTTAACTACTTCAGATTAAGAAGTTATGTACTCACCATAACGTTCCATCTGAGTAGGTAAACTTCATTTGTCTGCAACCGTTCCCCCCCTCCATCCCCCCCTCCATCCCCCTGACCTTCAGATGTGTTTCATGTCATATAGTGAGGTACCATTTCTGGTAATGTAGTTAGTTATCCACTATAGTGCTTGCGGGCAAACTTGATCTGAGGTCAGTCAGGGTTGGCAGGGGATTATGGGTAAGGGGAGGAGCTAGGAGCTCGGATCTAAGCTTTGTAAAGTTGCCGGCTCGGATCCGAGATCGGATCTGTATCCCACAGGTTGCAGACAAATGAAGTTTACCTACTCAGATGGAACGTTATGGTGAGTACATAACTTTTACAAAAAATCTCAAAAAAGATAGGCACTTCTCAAAACCAAGAATCCAAGAAAAAATGCCAACGGCCACAGACCAAGCTCCTTCAATAACGTCAAAGACCAGATAAACA
Organism: Protopterus annectens; assembly: GCF_019279795.1. NCBI lineage: Eukaryota > Metazoa > Chordata > Ceratodontiformes > Protopteridae > Protopterus > Protopterus annectens. The sequence goes on along the minus strand of NC_056747.1, from coordinate 414,395,179 downwards.
CAGTTGAACCAGAACTTGGTTAACGCTTTTATTCACCACATAAATCCCATGCGTTTTCGTCCTAACCAAAGGACTTCATCAGACAAAATACATAATTACCCATCAACTTAAATACTTTAAACACTAATTGATTTTATTCAAAAACCAATGAAATCCCTATTTTAAAATCAAACTGAGAAATCACATAAACCATTCCGTGCATATTAATGCATTCCTTTTAAAGTGCCTTGTGCATTAATTCAATGTTACCCTCATCCAATTCAAGTCTTCTGTTTAACTATTTAAATATTTAAATATACTGCATAAAATGTATATATAAATATTAAATAAATACTTTTAAAACAACTTCATGTTAAAAATTGTAAAAATTCATGTTCTATTCAAAGAAGAATTAGGACAAAAATGTTTATTTTATTGTCAGGTTCTCCTTCATCCATTTTTATGTATGTATATATATATATATATATGTGCTTACCCCCTCCAGTGTCCATACATAGAAATTACACTAGAATAAATTAAACATTGTTAGCTCTTATTTTAAGAAGTGGGGAAATAGTTATAAATTCATTCATTCCTGGTTTTGCACTAGCGTCAAGGTTGACCTGCCACCAAAGTTCTTTACTCTCTAACATTTCTTCCCACAGGCCACCCCTTGTATCAGGCTTAATTTGATCCAATACAAAGAATAAATATTTAAATTCAGTACAATTGATAGAATGTTTAAAAAGTGCATTTGTATATTTCCCTTTTATAATATCGTAGGTGTGTTCATATATCCTTCTTTTTAAATGTCTCTCTGTCTTCCCCACATAGAAAGATTGACATTTCTGACACAGTACAAGATATATCACTCCTGTGAATAGGGATTTCATTGGTTTTTGAATAAAATCAATTAGTGTTTAAAGTATTTAAGTTGATGGGTAATTATGTATTTTGTCTGATGAAGTCCTTTGGTTAGGACGAAAGCGCATGGGATTTATGTGGTGAATAAAAGCGTTAACCAAGTTCTGGTTCAACTGTGTTTATCTGGTCTTTGACGTTATTGAAGGAGTTTGGTCCGTGGCCGTTGGCATTTTTTCTTGGATTCTGAGTACATAACTTCTTATTTGCAAAGTGGTTTTGATTCTTTAGAGGCCTCCTGCAGGACCGCAGTTACTGGATCTGTGATTAGGAGGCATGCCTGGTTAAAGGAACAAAATTTACCTGATCATGTTAAAGCTAAATTGCTAGATGCATCTTTACAGCTTGATTATCTGTTTGGTGTTAAGGCAGAAGAGGTTTTAAAGAAAATGGAAGACAAAGCTAAGTCTGTGCAAACTGTTAAAGATTTCTTACAAGTGCAGCCACCAAGATTCAGTAGACACTGGCCTAAAAAAAAATTGGTCCTTTCCTGTGTCAGACCTCAAAGGGGCAAATCCAGACTCCCTAAGGGTTCCAGGTACCAGGCTCAAGACTCATACAGGTCAAAGCAATGGGGCGCATCCACCTCCAAATCTGGAGGAGATAAAGTGCAAACCTACAGAAAGCAATCACAATGACTTCCTTCTGCCTACACCAAGCACTTATCTTTTGGCAGCACCCATAGAGGGAAAATTAGCACTTTTTGCTCAAAATTGGCAGTTAATAACCCAAAACAAGTGGGTACTAAACATCGTATCACAGGGATACAGATTTAATTTCCACAATCTGCCAATGGCAAATGGTTGGCCAGATCTGCCAAAAAATCAATGGGCAGAGCTCTGCACAGAAACAGGTTACGTCCCTCATGGATATGGGGGCCATTCAGACAGTACCAGAACAGGAAAAAGGACAAGGTTTTTACTCAAGACTGTTCTTGGTACCCAGAAAGGACAAGGCCTGGCGGCCAATACTGTATTTATCGATTTTGAACACATACCTCGACATTCCAAAATTCAAAATGCTCATTTTGCAGCAGCTTCTGTCCATGCTGGGCAAGAATGCTTGGCTGGTGACTTTAGACCTAAAAGAGGCATACCTGCATGTCCCGATAAGACAGTCATGCATAAGATATCTCAGATTCAAGGCTGGCTTAATGCATTACCAATTCTCTGCACTGCCCTTTGGCTTATCTACTGCGCCCAGGGTCTTTACAAAGTGCCTGGCACCAGTAATTGCATTTTGCAGACAAAAAAGTATACAAATACATCCTTACTTGGACGACTGCCTCATTCAAGCAGAGAACAAGGACACTCTCTTCATTGATCCCTGGCGTTTGTGAAAAGGCTTCTAACATGCCTCGAGTACACAAACGAAAAGAAATCACTACTGGTACCATCTCAAAAGATAACATTCCTGGGTGCAAGCTTGAATACAACTGCCCAGATGGCTTACCTCACGGCAGACAAACAAAGGCAACTAACTAACTACTTCAAACTGATGGCAACAAAAACCCAGTCTTCTGCAAGACTAATTCTGCAGGCTCTGGGCTTCATGGCATCCTGCATCCTACTAATTCCATATGCAACAATGTGTATGAGGAAACTTCAATGGTACCTAAAAAGTTTATGGAGTCAACACTCACACAGTCTGGAAACAATGATTCCTCTCATTCTCTGCCTGCAACAGGTTCTGTGGTGGTTAAAGGCCTGTCACCAAAACATGAGACGGACCTTCACTTTACCCCCTGCCAGCCAAACCTTAACAGACGCATCAGATTAAGCCTGGGGGGCCCACATGGCAGGAAGATGCATTCAGGGCATATGGGCACCAAATCAAATGCATCTGCATATCAACCAGAAAGAGATGCTAGCTGTTCAAAATGCCCTAACAGCCTTCAAGGACTTACCTCATCCAGGACAACTACTGATAAAGATGGACAACACCACAGTCATGTAGTGTATAAACAAGCAAGGGGCACACACTCATACCCCCTTTGCAGATTAGCCATGGCACTGTGGGACACAGCGTTAACCTACCAAATACATCTTCAAGTTCAATTCCTGCCAGGAAAACAAAACTCTCTGGCAGACTATTTAAGCAGAAACCTTATGGATCCTCACGAGTGGAAACTAAATCCACAAGTCTTCAGCATGATAACAGAGAAATGGGGGAGCCCAGACATAGATCTATTTGCATCTCCTCAAAATTATCAACTGAAAAGATTCTGCACAAGGGCTTATCACAAACAAGCATGGAAAGTGGACGCCCTATCCTTCAGTTGGAAAAACCTATCAGTTTACGCCTTTCCTCCTCTGCCTCTTCTACCTAAGGTCCTCCTAAAAGTCAGACAAGAGAAGCCGTAGATGATATTAATTGCCCCGGACTGGCTCCACCAGTACTAGTACCTAATCCTAAGGAACTTGTCTCAATACCCAGCTTGGACCTTGCCTCAAAAACCACAACTACTGTCCCAGCAAAACACTCAGATCCTGCACAATCAACTACAGACTCTGAATCTGGCAGCATGGCTAATCCTGTAATCATACAAACGGCGCCTCTCAGTAAAGCTGTGCTGGATGTCATTTTGGAAGCCAGAAGACCTGGTACTAGAAAATCTTATGCTGACAAATGGAACAGATTCTGTGCTTGGAATAAAACACAAGAAACTGATACAGCAGAACCACATATTCCTCAGATATTACAATACTTAACTGAGATGCTTGACAAAGGCCTATCTTTCTCATCTATCAAAATCCATGCTTTTGCCATTTTGGCTCATTACAATACAGAGCCACCAATCTTTTCTCATCCTTTACTAAAGCAGTATCTTAGAGGAGCCAAAAATGTAAGGCCTCATAGAAGATCACCATTGCCTGCATGGGACCTCAGTTATGTGTTGGAAAAGCTCACCCTGCCTCCATTTGAACCAGCTGCTACTGCTGATATAAAGTTCTTATCATAGAAGACAGCTCTGCTACTATCAATTACTTCAGCAAGAAGAGTTTCAGAGCTACAGGCCCTCATGGCTGTAGAGCCTTTTGTCATATTTTACCCAGACAGTGTGTCTTTGAGGACAAATCCTACTTTTATGCCTAAGGTCGTTTCCAGTGTGGCTCTTAATCAAGCAAGTCATCTGCCAACTTTTTATCCAAATCCGCAGAACAAAGGGAAGAGAATTCGGCATTCCTTGGATGTACAGACAGCTAAGATTCTACTTGAGCAGGACTAAAGCTCTTTGAAAAACTGAGCAATTACTAGTGTCATATGCTGTAGGATCAGAAGAAAAGGCTATTTCAAAGCAGACAATTTCAAAGTGGATAAGCCATTATATCCGTTTCTGCTACTTACACCATGGCAAACCTGTGCCCAAGGGCATTAGGTCTCACTCCACTAGAGCTGCAGCTACGTCAGCAGCCTTTCTCAGAGGAGTACCAACCAAGGACATTCTAGAGGCTGCTACTTGGAGTTCTGTTCACACCTTTACAAAGCATTACCATTTGCCTCTCTACTCTAAGTCCAGGGCAGGCTTTACCACTGCAGTGCTGCAGGGCCTTATAGCCTCACCTAATGCTGTTTAGCTCCTGTCTCCCAACCATAGCTTTGGGATTCTACCCAAATGTAATGACTGCAACAGTGAAACATGAAGAGCATAGTACAGTTGTGTACACTTACCATAAATGTAGATGTTAGTGTATTCACTGTTGCAGTTCAGGTTACCCTCCCGCCACCCCCCTGTTATTCTACAGTTTAGTTTCCTTCTCTATCTTCTACAACCTATGTGGTGTATTTGCTTGTAGATGATGGTAAAGTTTATATTGATGCATGTATCTATATAAATATATATAATATTGCTACCTTTTTGGGGGCACCTGACATCGGGGGGCAAGAAAAACTAAAGAGAATGGCGTCGGCTGCATGTTTTATACCGCTGACGACCTGACGTCATGGAAGAGAAGACCACAACCAACACAGGACCCAAGACTTTGTAATTCAGGCCAACTGAGGGCAACCTGCCAGCAGATTACCCAAATGTAATAACTGCAACAGTGAATACGCTCGAACGTCTACATTTATGGTAAGTGTACACAACTGTACTTTTTCTGCAGCTTCTTAGGCTCCTGACTTTCAGCCCCCTGCTCCTAAGAAACGTGGTAGGCCTTATAAGGTGCCTGAGGCCTGTAAATGTCTTTACAAGTGCCCCTCTGCTGACCCTTCTATTATTTCTGATGCTTCTGATAAGCCATCTAAGCTTTGATCATCTACAAAGCTGCTCCACTCTGACAAGGATAGCAGAAGTAAGGAGAGGTTGGATAAGAAGATATATACTGCTGCTACCCTGGCCTTCAGGGTTGTGAATTACCAGACGCAAACAATCAGATATGTTTTTGCTCTCTTCTGTCAGGCATGTCAGATTTTTTCAGATCTTCCTGACTCTGATGAGAAGCCTTCTGCTCTTTAATTTGTCATCTTCTCAAGTGGCTCGCCATTCTATTAAGTGCAGCCATGATGCAGATGAATTCTCATCTAGAGCTGCTGCTTTTGCTTCTTTGTTGAGGTATGCCAGGCTTCACCTTAAGCCTTTGCCTGATGATGTTAAGGCTAAGTTAATGAGTGCTCCTCTAGATAATAAACATCTCTTTGTTGCTGCTGCTGGGGAGCTTTAAGTCTCATCAGAAAAAGGCATTGGAACATAATTTTGTTTCACCTGTCTCCATGTTTTAGAGGAATTACCTTTCTAAACCTGCCTTTGTTCACAGCCTTGCCCTCTTCCCAGATGGTAAAAAGGGTGGTTGAAGGGCCCTTCCTGCCAAGTCTACTCAAACTACTATAATTCAGAAGCCTCCTTTTACATACAATCTTAAGTTTTGTCTGACTGTCCTTCATCGTCTCTCTTCAGTCACATTTCCCTTTCTCTTTACCTTTCCCTGTCACTTCCAGTTTGGTTAAAGATCACTCAGGATTCTTGGGTTCTAGCCATAATTTGTCAGGGGTACTACATGGATTGGAACCCCCCCCACCACCACCACCACCACCTTTGGGCAGTCCTCAGCCTCCACAGGAACAGCTGCCTTTTTTCCAGAGGTTCTCCGGAGTCTTGTCTCAGGAAACAACTCAAGAATTTGTGGCTCCTCAAAAGGGGAAGGGATTTTACTCAAGAATGTTTTTGGTTCCCAGTAAAGATGCCACCTGGATACCCATTCTGGGTCTCTGTCAGCTCAACACCATTTTGAAGGTTCCTTCTTTTCGGATGTTGTCCCTTCAAACCTTATTTCCTCCTTTTCTTCTTCCTCAAGCTTTCCTAGCTTCTCTGGATCTCAAGGATGTCTATCTCCATATCCTTATGCACCCCCCTTTTTAGGAAATTTTTACTTTTCTGGTTTTTCCTTGCATTTTCAGTTCTCTGCTTTGCCCATTGGCCTCCCTACTGCCCCAAGGGTCTTAATCCAAATGCATCACTCCTGTAACTGCTTTTGGCAGGTTGAGGGGAATTCAGATCTTTTCTTTATCTGGATGGCCTGGTTATTCAGGCTTCCTTTCCAGAAACTCTGCTTTGGTGAATGGTGAATTTCCCAAAATCTTTCTGAACTCTTCCTCAGGATCATGTGTGTTCCTCTGGGAAAGGCTACAGACTATTCCATTGCTGGCATCTCTGCCTCCTCCCAAGGCTTTCAACTCTGATTGCATTCTTTCAGTCCCTTCTTCCTCTGAACTCCAGTTAGTCCTGCTAGTTGGATCTGTGGATGTGTAGTAGTAGTGCAGGGGGTAGTCCTAGGGTCAGTTTTCTAATTGACAGAGGTAGCTCATAAATACTTTGCCCCACATGTGGGTCTCCTCAAAGTATCTGTGGTCTGATTCCAGTTATCCTCATTGAGGGTATTATATAATTATCAGTAATGGGATGGATAAGGTCTGTCTTAACACCAAACAGGATAGGTTAATTCAGGTAAAAAAAGGGAAATTGTCTAGGCTAAAAATAGCATGCAAGGGCAGCTAGCCTAGTACTTATAAACTACTATACAGCTATCTTGATCTGTCTGTGGGAAATATTATCTCAAATCCACTGAAACATTTCTTCAAATTCACCCATACCTGGGCACTCCCAAAAAATGTGTAATCCTTTTTCTAGTAGCCCCTCACTGCAATGCCTTGCTGGTGTATAAAAAGACCTAAACTGACATTTCCGCACAAAGAGACAATTTACGAGATAGGGCAGCACATCTGAGGATTAACTTTATTTGGGACCAGACCAAATGTCCATGCTAAACTGTCTTCTACATTATTCTGTACTAATTCAGGATTACCTCCCTGGGAGCCAGCAGCATCATATATAGCAACCTGACTGATTTTTTTTTCACCTCAGCTTGAGAGGTCCTGACCTTTGCTAGTGACTTGATTCAACAAGGCATGTCTTTTTGTTTTAAACTGCAGTCAATTTATTATTCAGCTTGACAGCAAGTTTCCAGTAAAAACCCAGTCCTGTCCCGTTGAAGTGTGTATTGAGCATTAAAATATTGATGTCCTTCAAGGATGCCTCTGCAGTCCTTACATATGGGTTGTCCTGCCTCAGGCAGCCCTTCAGTCGGCCAGATTCCAAAGTCTGGGTCCGGCGTCGGCTGATGTCGCCCCTTCCCTGACGTCAGAGCGCCTGGGGTATAAAAGTGTCAGCCGACGCCATCTTCCTCAGTCTTTCTTGCCGCGTGGTGCCCGAAGCAGAAGCAGTTCGCAAGTGCCGGTCGGCCAGCTCCTGTAAATTCAGCTACCGAAGACTTCAAACAGCTAAGTACCCCGTTGGGGACTCTTTCTTGCCTCAGCCGATGTCAGATCAAACGCTTAAAGTTAATAATTGCTTGACTTGTGGGAAACAAATACCTCATAAGGATTTCCATTCCTACTGCCTCCCTTGCCTAGGCCCCAGACCACGACGTCTCGGCCTGTACTGCCTGTGCCTCCTTTAATCGACGCACTCTTAGGCGTCGGTCGGAGTTTGCAGAGGAATTTTTTGGGGCTAGTTTCTCTTATAAAATGCTGTCGGAGACTCTGACTTCTCATTTAACCAAAAAACGGAAGGACAAGGACTGAGCCACGTGGACCGTGGTTTTGGCTGAAACCACGCCTAGGCCTACCGCGAGTGTCTCGGTCTCGGCTGAAACAGAGTCCTTGGTACTTCGACTGTGGAAACGGTACAACCGACAGCCTCGGCCCCGGAGGCTTCTTCTGTGTTGGTTATGGATTTACCTTCGGAAACCGGTGTTCAGGAAACTACCGACACCATTCCCTTAGACAAGACTACCCCAGCACGTGGAGCAGCCAGGCCCCCTGCTTCCATGTCCATTAAAGCATTCACTAGAGCTAAGGCTGCTAAGCAACAAAAAACTCTGCCTCCCAAGACTATTTCTCAGGGATCCACTACAGGTTCACAGATGCTAAGTTTGGCTGAGGATCTTATTTCCTTAATCAGGGGATCCCAGCCTCATCCGGACAGGGGCTCTCAACCCCCTCTAGACAAAAGGCCCAGGGTTGAGTCTGCTGATCCTCAGTCCTCTGATGAGGCCTCTGATGGCTCTGCTCTATCAGATTACCAGGAGGAGGCCTTCACGGCCTACGAGGATTCTGATGCAGAGGAATCCATTCCCTCTGCCTCCCCTCCTGAAAAGCTGTCCTTTGGGGAGACCCTTCACTCCATGAGAGAGCATTTCCAATGGCAGGGCCAGGAATTCTCCGATTCCAGGAAGAGATTAAGGACTTTCCTTCATTTACCTCAGCATAGACCTTTGGCTATTCCTCCTGTTTTAAGTGTCATTGATGATGTGCATTCTGAGTGTAGCACTACCCCTGACACCCTTCCTCCGGCTCCTGTTAAACCCGATAGGTACTACAGGGTCCCGGACTCGCATCATTTCCTTTACAAGGCCCACTCTGCTGACCCAGAAACTATTTCCCAGGGTCCTAAAGGGGTTACAGCTGCCACTTCTAAAATTCCACTCCCCTCTGAAAGGGAGTCCAGGGCTTTAGAGAGATGGGGTAAAAACGTGTATACTTCTTTCACTCTGTCTATGAGGGCTTTAAATTGTCAATTTCATATGATACAGTACCAAGAGTATTTGTTGGATGAATTGCAGAAAAAGCTGTCTTCTCCTGAACCCCTAGACCGTAAGTCACTTCAGGATCTGGTACATAATTCACAACAGGTTAGCAACCATTTCTTGCAGTGTGGTTATGATGCATTGGAAGCTTCATGTAGGTCAGCAATGACAGGTGCAGTCATACGTAGACATGCTTGGCTGAAGGAACAATCTCTGCCAGATCATGTTAAGGCTAAGCTTCTGGATGCTCCACTGGAAAAGCAAAAGTTATTTGGCTCCACTGCTCAGGAGGTCTTAAAGAAATTTGAGGAAAAGGCTAAATCTGTAGAAACAGTCAAAGATTTCTTCCAGGTACAACCACCAAGATTCAGCAGAAATTGTCCTTCTAAGAACTGGTCCTTTCCAGAAGAGAGATATCAAAGAGGCAAGAACAGGCGTGCCAGAGCTGGAGGGCAAGCTAGAGGCTCCTACAGAGGACGTCAATGGCAGCCTCCTAACCAGAGAGGTAGTGCAGGACCAACAACTGCTGCACAAGGACAGACTCAATGACTTCACCTTGATCCCGCCAACCAGGGCTCAATTAGAAGCACCTTTGGGCGGAAAATTGTCTTTATTCTCAAGAAATTGGCACAGTATTACAAGGGACAAATGGACACTGCAAATAATAGACAAAGGATACAGGTTCCATTTCCATACATTACCAAAAAGAAAAGGAATGCCAAACCTGCCACCAAATCAAAGGGCAGAGGCTTTAAAACAAATTGCCAACCTTTTGCAAATGAAAGCTATAGAAAAGGTTCCTCTCGCAGAACAAGGCCAAGGATTTTATTCCAGACTATTCCTTGTCCCAAGAAAAGAAAAACAATGGAGGCCTATTCTCGATTTGTCCGCACTCAATACTTATCTCATTGTGCCAAAATTCAAAATGCTGACCCTACAGCAACTCCTTCTCATGCTGGGCAAGGGGTCTTGGCTGGTAACTCTAGACCTCAAGGAGGCATACCTGCATGTCCCTATCAGACAAAGTTTTCTTGCAGGTTCAGAGCATTATCAATTCTCAGCATTGCCCTTTGGCTTATCTACTGCGCCCAGAGTATTCACGAAATGCCTGGCATCAGTAATTGCACACTGCAAACTTCAGGGGATTCAAATATACCCGTATCTGGACGACTGCCTTATACAAGCGGACAGCCAACAAACTTTGGAAAAACATTTGAATTATGCCATCCGCCTTCTGCAGGCCTTGGGATACACAGTCAACATTCACAAGTCAAGACTTCTGCCATCCCAAAGAATAACTTTTCTGGGTGCGGAACTAGATACAACCACCCAAATGGCTTTTCTCACAGAAGAAGAACAGAGACAACTACCGGATTACTTCAAAAATCTGACAAAACAAACTCAGATGACTGCAAGGAAAATCCTGCAGGCCCTGGGTTACATGGCATCGTGCATTCTTCTGATTCCACAAGCAAGGCTGCATATGAGAAAACTACAATGGTACCTAAGGAGTTTATGGTCTCAGCACAATCACAGCCTAGAAACTTTGATACCACTCATTCCATGCCTTCAAAAGGAATTCCTGTGGTGGGCCCAAGCAAGCCAGTCAAACAGGGGTCTGCCTTTCAGCAAACCAGTATCCAGCCAAACCATTACCTCGGACGCTTCAGACCATGGATGGGGAGCACACATGGAGGGCAGATGCATCCAAGGACTATGGTCTCAGAAAGAATTGCGCATGCACATAAACCAAAAGGAAATGCTGGAAGTGATGCATGCAATCGAGGCCTTCAAGCACTTTCTACATCAAGGCCACCTGCTAATAAGGACAGACAATACCACAGTTATGTGGTACATAAACAAGCAAGGAGAGGTACCCATTCCTACCCTCTTTGCAGACTAGCAATGAATCTTTGGGAACTTTCCCTAAAACTCAATATAGAGCTGCAATCCCAGTTTGTGCCAGGAAAAGACAATATACTGGCGGACAGCCTAAGCAGAAATACCATGGATCCACACAAATGGATGCTACACCCAGACGTCTTCCTTCAGATAACACAGTCTTGGGGGAGGCCGGACATAGATCTTTTTGCCTCCTACCACAATCATCAGCTGAAGAAATTCTGTTCAAGGACATACCACCCACAAGCATGGAAAGTGGACGCCCTCTCTTTCAGCTGGAATACTCTAACAGTGTATGCATTTCCACCTCTTCCACTAATGACCAGGGTCTTACTGAAAATCGGGACAGAGCAGCCAAAAGTGATTCTAATAGCCCCGGACTGGCCAAGGCAGCACTGGTACGATGCCTGTCACACACGAAACCGTGGCCTCTACTACAATGGTCACTCCTTCTGACACAACACAAATACAAAACTCTGCACTCCAGCCTGAAAACCCTGCAGCTGACAGCCTGGAGAATACCTTGACTCCTCACTAGGAAAAGCTATCCAAGAGAGTGAAGGGATATCATCATGGAAGCTCGCAGACCTTCCACGAGAAAGGCATTTTTAGCAAAATGGAAAAGATTCCACACTTGGAGCACCGCAAAGGGCCTAGATGCCACAGTGATGAGCATGGCACATATCCTGGAATACTTGGCAGAAATGCTCCACAATGGCCTTTCTTACTCTTCCATAAAAATTCATGCTTCAGCAATTTCAGCAGAATACAATACTGATCCACCTGTCTTCTCTCATCCTCTCCTAAGGCAGTTTCTAAGAGGAATTAAAAACATCAATCCTCCAAGAAAACCACCAGTGCCTACATGGGACCTTAACTTCATGTTGGAAAAGTTGACTTTACCTCCCTTTGAACCAGCAGCAACTTCAGTTCCTGTCTTGGAAGACTGCCTTCCTTCTGGCCATAACCTCAGCAAGAAGAGTATCTGAACTGCAGGCACTCATGGCAGTACAACCATTTCTTATTTTTCATCAGGACAGAGTCTCCTTGAGAACCAATCCTTCATTCATGCCAAAGGTGGTATCCAGGGTCTCATTGAACCAAGCTGTTCACCTGCCTACCTTCTTTCCAGATCCGCAAAACAAGGGAGAAAAACTTCTGCATGCCCTGGACATTCACAGACAGTTACGCTACTACTTGGACAGAACTAAGACTTTCAGAAAAACTGAACAGCTGTTGGTAGCATATGCTGCAGGCATTCAATGCAAAGCAATTTCCAAACAGACAATTTCAAAATGGATAGGAAATTGCATTTGATTCTGCTACTCTTATCATGGAAAAACTGTGCCAGCTAACATCAGACCTCATTCCACCAGAGCCACAGCCACCTCCACAGCCTTTTTAAGAGGGGTGGCTACCAAGGACATTTTAGAAGCTGCTACATGGAGCTCCGTGCATACATTTTCCAAGCATTACAGTTTGCCCTTATATTCCAGAGCCAGAGCAGGCTTTGCTACGGCAGTCCTGCAGGGCATTTTAGCTACACCATCATTTTCTTAGATCCTACCACCCCCAGCTGGGCTATGGTATTCTACCCATATGTAAGGACTGCAGATGCATCCTTGAAGGACATAGTACAGTTTTGTACCTACCATAAATGTAGATGTCCGATAGATATGCATCTGCAGTCAGGTTTACCCTCCCTCCTTCCCCTCTGTGGTACTTCTTGGGTACTTATCCCTCTTATAGCTAGCTGGGGTTATCTATTATGGTGTATTTGTTTTATATTGCTGTGCATGTTTGCAATTTCTTGTATTTCTACCAAATTTAGCCTTCCTTAGAGGGCATCTGGGGCAAGAAAAACTGAGGAAGATGGCGTCGGCTGACACTTTTATACCCCAGGCGCTCTGACGTTGGGGAAGGGGCGACATCAGCCGACGCCAGACCCAGACTTTGGAATCCGGCCGACTGAAGGGCTGCCTGAGGCAGGACAAACCCATATGTAAGGACTGCAGATGCATACCTATCGGACATCTACATTTATGGTAGGTACAAAACTGTACTTTCCAATATTACTTGAGAATTCAGTAACAGATGCTCACAGTAAAACAGTTAAAGGCATTCCCTTAGTATTCTTACTGTACCTGCCAGGCACCCCAAAACTTGAGAATCAATAGGGAGCTCTATCAACCACCCCACAGATCCTGTTAGGCTAAATACTGCCCAGACCACCACAGTCAGTGAGCTTATCATCTTAGGATGGGCTCTTAGTTGAGAGAGATTCTTATGAAGTACGATATTTTAGATCTTAGTCAACCCTCCCGTTTGTTTCATCATTGCTATCCAAGTGGCTTGTTTGTCTAGGTTAATTATCCCCCCAAAGCTCTTGGTGGTAGTTACATGTGTGTATAGTACCAAATCTGGAAGGTGAAAACCCCCAACAGAAGGATGAGGAGTAAGGTGCTCCCAGTTCAGTGCAGGCCTCTCATTGACAGAGATAAAATCCCTAATGGAAATTTTAAATTTGGACCAATATTGGGAAGCCAAAGGCAACTGCATACCCTGAGCAGGGTAAAGTACTAATAGAAGAATCTACCAAGTAATAGCATGCACTCTTTGGACCCTATTATTTCACAGTAATCTCCATTTATGAAAATACACATTATTTTTTTGCCAAAATATCTTCAAAAGTGTCATCTACATAAGCCTCTAATGTAGTCCTGTTATGCAAAGCTAAGTACATAATCCCATTTATCCCTCTCAGAAAGACACATTCTTCCAGCATTGTTCTCATGGATCAAAATTCACCCTAACCATTTTTTTTTAACAGGGTTCACTTTAGAACCAGAGAGAGAACCAAAATGTTTCAATTCTTGGAGCAGTAAAACAGTTCAACCTTTGGATTACCCATATATTCTACAAGATCATCTGCATAAAAGGGTAATTTGCATTAATTCCCCCAAGTGATGCCCACCCAGTTGAGACATTCCTCAGTAATTGTTAGAAGCTCTAAGTATAGGTCAAATAACAAGCAGTAAAGGGAACATCCTTGTCTGGTTCCCCTACAGACTGAGATGGGGGCCGATAAAGTTGGATTCATTTTCAACATTGCATATGTTTGGGATAGTAATTGGATAAACACTGTGGACAAGCCCATAGCTCTGTGTCTTCCATAGTAAACCCATCTAACTCTGTCAAGTATTTTTTCAGCATCTAAACTAATTAGGAGCAGTATGTGATGGGTTGTTGAAGCATTTTCAGCCAGTAACAGAGTTGTAATAATAACATCAAAGGTGGTTTTACCAGAAATAAACCCAGATGTTCTTTGTGTTTCACTGTTGCCGTCATTACATTTGAGGTTATCTGCTTGCAGTAGCCCTCAGTTGGCCTGATTAACAAAATCTTGGGTCCTACATCGGTTGCTGTTTCTTCCATGACGTCAGGTCGTCAGAGATATAAAGCATGCAGCCAATGTCATAACATCAGTATTTCTTGCCGTGCGGTGCCAGAAGCAGAAGCATTTCGCAAGTGCCGGTCAGTCTACTCCTGTAATTTTCATTTTCGAGTTTCAGAACCGAAGTCTTCAACTAAAAGCTAAGTACCCCGTTGGGGAAACTTTTTCTTGCTCTAAACTGATGTCAGTAAAAGTAAATAATTGCATTTCTTGTGGAAAGCAAATACCTCATAAAGATTTTCATTCGTACTGTATTCCTTGCCTAGGGCTTGACCACGACGTACCTCACTGTTGGTTTTGTGCCTTATTTAAACCATGAACTATCCATCATCTGTATATTTGCGCTTCTAAATATTTTGATGCTCGGTTTTATTATCCTGATATGTCTTCGGTAAGCCATCCAGCTACCAACATTCCGAAAAAAAGCAAAGATATAAAGACAGAGACAGGCCGCCCAGTTCGCCGGTACTCAGTGAGGTGCTTTCGCAGCCACTGATATCCACTACTTCAGATTCGTAGGCCTCTACTGAGACCCATTCGGAGTCTGGTATGCCATAAGATGCTTCAACTGTGGAACCTGCCGATGTCTCTACCTTGGATGGGTCCATAGCCGCTGTGCAGGCACCGGCTTCTGAGGGTATATTCAGGCCTACTGACTTGCATATTAAACCAACGCCATCTTCTTCAAGGCCTAAAACTCGAACCATGCCTAGAAAACTGATGCCCAGACCGCATGGTCAGGCCTCTATGCCTATAAAACAAATGATAAGAATGACTGAAGATCTTTAATCAGGGGAAGCCAACCTTCCCCCTCTAAGAGACCTAGGACTGAGTTTGCTTATGATACTTCTGACCAGAATTCTGAAATTTCTGTTTCCTCTGATGACCAGGATTTACCCTTATCTACGGTACCAGAAGAAGAAAAGGGACAAGGTTTCTACTCAAGATTTTGGTGATTCCAAAATTCAATGCTGACTGCTCTTCACCAATTATGCTAAGCAAAAAGATGCCTTGTTGGCAACACTAAATTTAAAGGAAGCATACCTGCACATCCCAATCAGGGAATCTTGCAGAATATATTCACAAAGTGCCTATTGCATTGCAGCATTTGCAGACAAAGAAATATTCAAATATATACCTGGACCTGGATCTTGTCTAATTCAGGCAGAAAACCAGGACATACTTTTGAATCTGGCTTTTGTACAAGCTAACTTTTGTTTGGGGGTACACCATAAATGAAAAGAAAGTCAACAAATATATTCCTGGGAGCAAGCTTGAATACAACTTTCCAGTTGGCTTAACAAATTCACTTGACAACCTTTCAAAACAGTGGCCACAAAAACCCTGCTATCTACAAGGCAAATACTACAAGCCTTGGGGTTATCAACCAGGATCAGGATCTAGATGATTCCTGTCATTCCTTGTCTACACCCTAGAGTTCCTTTGGTGACCCAATTCAAATGCTTTCACAATCAATCATAAAACATGTTTAGCTGTACAGAATGCTCAGACAGCCTCATTGTGGAAGACAGCCTTGAGCTACCAAGTGCATCCCAGGACTAAATACACTGACAGAGCAGACTGAACAGAAACCTCCTCACCGACCCACAAGAGTGAAGTAACCCAAGGATTTTCAACATGTTGACAAGCAAATGGGGGAGTCAGATATACACCTGTGTTCCTCTCCCCAGAACTATCAATTGGAAATATTTTACAGACAAGTGTGGTGGAAATGTGTTTTGTCTTCGGAAAACAAAACCATTTATGCCTTTCACCTTCCTTTGCTCTCTCTCCAAAGTACTACTAAGATCAAAACAAGACATACAAGAATGATTTTGATTGCACTAAAATTCTGTGCCTGTGCAGGTCTCAAGGGATGAGCACAAGAGTGCCCAATTTACATTTACCTCAGATTTTTTTATGCTTAACTGCTTCACCCAGGGCCTGTCTTTTTTCCTCATTAAAAGCAGTTCCAGAGAGGCCAAAATTTTAAGACCACCAGAAGAGCTCCAACGTATTGAGATCCCCCTCCTCTCCTTTGCAGCTAGCAGAGATTTAAATAAATTTGAAAATAGCTTCCATTTTAGCTTTGTCTCCTCAGCAAAGAGGGTAGAAGGAATTACAGGCAGGCCCTTATGTGGAGCCTTTCATCATCTCTCATGTGACAGGGGGTGTCCTCAGGACCCCTCCCTATTGCATGCCAAAGGTGGTGTCCAGTGTGGCCTTTAATCAGTCTATTCATTTGCCAACCTTCTTTCTGATCCACAGAACAAAGGGGAACAGCTACTGCACTCCTTAGATGTGCACAGACAACTTGGATTCTACTTTGACAGGACTAAACCTCAAAAAAAATCTGAACTGCTGGTGGCAATTGCTGCAGAGACAGAGGGGAAGGCTATTTCAAAGCAAACAATTTCCAAATGGATAGGCCATTGCATTAATTTCTTCTGTAAGCACCATGGAAAACCTATCCCACAGGGGATCAGACCCCACTCGACCAGGGCTGCATCTACCTCTACAGGCTTTCTCAGAGGCGTACCTACCAGGGACATACTAGAAGCTGCTACCTGGAGTTCAGTCCATACTTTCAACCAGCATTTCCATTTGCCAATTTTCTCTAAATCCAGAGCTGGCTTTGCCACTGCAGTTTTGCAGGGCCTTATAGCTGGTCATCCTAATGCTATCTAAATTCATCTTCCCATCCTTAGCTTTGGGAATCTACCCAAATGTAATGACTGCAACAGTGAAACACGAAGAACATAGTACAGTTGTGTACACTTACCATAAATGTAGATGTTCGAGTGTATTCACTGTTGCAGTCCTGGTTACCCTCCCTCCTGCCCACTGACTTCTTTTGGCTATACCTCTTCTCTCCTTTTCAATGCTTAAAAGCTTTTTGGTGTATTTGCTTTTTTGTTTGAGGTATAACCTTGTATATTTATAGATTTAATTGCTTCCCATCAGGGAGGCACCTGACATCTGGGGCAAGAAAAACTGATAATGCGGAAGAAGAGACAGCAACCGACTTAAGACCCAAGACTGAGGGCCACTGCAAGCAGATAACCCCAAATGTAATGACTGCAACAGTGAATACTCTAACATCTACATTTATGATAAGTGTACACAACTGTACTTTTGATACAAGTGTATGAGCCTAGGGAGGACACCAACAAACCTCTTAGCAAGTTTATAATCATTATTTAAAATTTGCATGTAAAAGGCTAGTAAGCTAGAATCCATCCCTGGCTTACATATCAAACAACTATAGCATGCTTTCATGAAGTGGGCGACATTCCCTTTTTCAGTACCTCATTGGCCTATATAATAATTTTTGACAAAATGTTTGACCCCCACCTAGATATATATATATATATATATATATATATATATCTCCACAGGCAAACCACCATTACAATGGGTCCTTTGCTCAGAGCTTAGATGCTATTGCATCCAAGGTTTCTGCTTCCATTATCAAGTGTGTCCTACCCACCATAATTTGTACTGCTAGCTTTGGAAGGGGCAATGAGTCCAAGTACTCTCTGCAGACTAATTTGGGAAGGAATCTCACTTACTTCTGAGTGAAGGTGTAGTGTAATATCTTTCAAAAACTTTCATAATTTCCCTGTGTGACATGAACACCTTCCTGGATTCTGGGTCCCTCAATTTAGAAGTATGCCTCAAGTGGAGGGCTAAGTAATTACAGCCCGCTGGAGAGGAATCAAAGCTACTGATTTTAAAGGCTGTCTGCACGTACACTGCTTTATAAAGAAAATCGTTATCAAGCTTCTCTATAGTTTCTAGTAATGTATGGGGTCATCATCCTGACCTACCATAATCTGGGACTGAACCTCCAGGAATTCCTCTTGGGGAGCCTCTAACTCAGATCTGTAACAAGGTAGGACCACAAAGCTGTACTATTTTAAACCTTCAGCCAAGTGACATTTAAAAGAATCTCATGTATGAAGTCTCGATGTCCTTCAAGGATGCATCTGCAGTCATAACATATGGGTTGTCCTGCCTCAGGCAGCCCTTTGGTTGGCTGGATTCCAAAGTCTGGGTCTGTCCTCGGCTGATGTCGCACTTTCCCCGACGTCAGAGCTTCTGGGGTATAAAGGCATCAGCCGCGCCATTCTCCTCAGTCTTTCTTGAAGCAGAAGCTGTTCGCAAGTGCCGGTCAGTCAGATCCAGAGATTTCAGCTACCGAAGACTTTGAAAAATTGGGGACTCTTTGATGTCAGACAAAGTAAATAATTGTTTAACTTGTGGGAAACAAATACCTCATAAGGATTTCCATTCTTACTGCCTTCCTTGCTTAGGCCCAGACCATATCAGCTTGTTTAGCCCTCCTTCAACGGACTCTTAGGAAGAATTTTTGGAACTGATTTTGCATATAAAATGCCGGAAAAGGACCGACACATTTTGGCTGAAACCACGGCTAGGCCTACCGCGAGTGTCTCGGTTTCGGCTGAAACTGAGTCCTCTGTTCTTACTACGACCGAAACCATACCTCCGACAACCGAGGCCAGAGAGGCCCCGGCTGAGTCGGCTTCACATATCCCTACCGAAGTTAGTGCTCAAGATTTGTCCGACACCATTCCTTTGGACATTTCTACACCTGCACGTGGGGCAGCTAGGCCCCCAGCTTCTATGTCTATTAAGGCCTTCTCCAGGGCTAAAGCTGCCAAACTTTCAAAAGCTTTGCCTGCCAAATCTACTTCACAGAGGCCTTCCTCAAGTTCTCAGATTCTCAGTCTTGCTGAGGACCTTATATCCTTAATTAGGGGTTCCCAACCTCACCCAGACAGGGCCTCCCAACCTCCACCAGACAAAAGGCCCAGGACTGATCCCTCTGAACCTCTCCCTTCTGATTACTCCACGGATGGATCAGATTTGTCAGACCATCAGGAAGGGGCCTACTCGCCTTATGAGGATTCAGATGCAGAAGATTCTATTCCTTCGGCCTCCCCACCTGAAGAATTTTCCTTTGCGGAGACTTTGCACTCCATGAGGGAGCACTTTCAATGGCAGGGTCAGGATTTTTCTGATTCTAGAAAAAGATTAAGGACATTTTTGCATCTGCCCCAGCATAGGCCCTTAGCCATACCACCTGTTCTAACTGTAATTGATGATGTGTATAATGATGTCAGTACTGCACCTGATTCACTTCCCCCGGCCCCTGCCAAACCTGACAGATATTACAGGGTCCCGGATTCTCACTTCCACCTGTATAAAGCCCATGCTGCAGACCCAGAAACTATTTCTCAGGGCCCAAAGGGTTGCAGCTGCTACTGCCAAAATCCCTACCCTCTGAAAGAGAGTCTAGAGCATTAGAGATGGGGAAAAAGGTTTATACATCTGCTACTCTTTCTGCCAGGGCATTAAACTGTCAATTCCATATGATACAGTACCAAGAATTTTTGTTAGATCAGCTGAATAAGAAACTTTCTTCTCCTGAACCTTTAGACCGTAAATCCCTTCAGGATTTGGTACACAACTCTCAGCAGGTTAGTAATCATTTTTTAAAATGTGGCTATGATGCACTGGAGGCTTCATTTAGATCAGCTATGACTGGGGCAGTAATTCGTAGGCATGCCTGGCTAAAAGAGCAATCCTTGCCAGACCATGTCAAGGCTAAACTCCTCGATGCTCCAATGGAGAAACAAAATGTATTTGGCTCCCCTGCACAGGAGATTCTAAAGAAAGTGGAAGAAAAAGCAAAATCTGTGCAAACAGTAAAGGAATTTCTGCAGGTCCAACCTCCGAGGTTCAGCAGAAACTGGCCTACAAAGAATTGGTCCTTTCCAGACACCTCCAGAGCACAGAGAGGCAGGAATAGACGCCCTAGAGGCAGAGGTCAATCAAAGGGTGCCTACAGGGGCTGTCAGTGGCAGCCTGCCAACCAGAGGAGTAGTGCCACAGCTGCAACTACAACCACTACCACAGGACAGACACAATGACTTGACTCTGATTCCGCCTACCAGGGATCAACAAGAAGCTCCCTTGGGCAGAAAGCTGGCTTTATTCTCGAAAAACTGGCACTGCATTACAAAGGACACATGGACATTGCAAACAAAAGACAAGGGATACAGGTTCCACTTCCACACTTTACCGAAAAGGAGCGGAATGCCAAACCAAACCAGAAGGCAGAGGCGTTAAGACAAATCAACAATTTACTACAGATGAAAGTGATCGAAAGGGTACCATCTATGGAACAAGGCCAAGGATTTTACTCCAGACTATTCCTTGTACCAAGAAAAGAAAACCAATGGAGGCCTATTCTCGAATTGTCCGCACTGAACACATATCTCATTGTGCCAAAATTCAAAATGCTGATCCTACAGCAACTTCTTCCCATGTTGGGCAAGGAGTCTTGGCTGGTGACTCTAGATCTCAAGGAGGCATACCTGCACGTCCCTATCAGACCAGATTGCAGAAGACACCTCAGATTTCTTGCAGGATCAGAGCATTATCAATTCTCAGCATTGCCCTTTGGCTTATCTACTGCACCCAGAGTATTCACGAAATGCCTGGCATCAGTAATTGCACATTGCAGACTTCAGGGAATTCAAATCTACCCATACCTGGACGACTGCCTAATACAAGCAGACAACAAGACAAAATTGTTAAAGGACTTGGCCTATGTCATACACCTGCTACAGGCTTTGGGATACACAGTCAACATCCAAAAGTCAAGACTTGTGCCATCCCAAAGGATAACCTTTTTGGGTGCGGATCTGGACACAATCACTCAGATGGCTTTTCTCACAGAAGAAAAACAAAAACAACTTCCAGATTACGTCATGACTTTGACAAGACAAACTCAGCTTACTGCAAGGAAAGTCCTGCAGGCCCTGGGTTACATGGCATCCTGCATAATCTTGATCCCACATGCCAGGCTGCATATGAGGAAATTACAATGGTACCTAAGGAATGTATGGTCTCAACACAGGCACTGTCTAGAAACCTTGATACCAATCATTTCATGCCTTCAAAAGGAATTCCTGTGGTGGGCTCAGGCCTGCCAGTCCAACAGGGGGTTGCCTTTCAACAAACCAAAACCAAGGCAGACCATCACCATGGACGCCTCAGACCTAGGATGGGGAGCACACATGGAGGACAAATGTATCGAAGGCCTATGGCCTCAAGGACAGCTAAGCATGCACATAAACCAGAAGGAGATGCTGGCAGTGAAGCATGCAATCGAGGCATTCAAACCATTCCTCCAGCAAGGACATCTGTTAATAAGGACAGACAACACCATGGTCATGTGGTACATAAACAAACAGGGAGGCACACATTCCTACCCTCTATGCCGGATGGCAATGGATCTGTGGAACCTATGCCTGAATCTCAGTATCCAGCTGCAGGCCAAATTCGTACCAGGAAAAGAGAATTCACTAGCAGACAGCTTAAGCAGAACTACCACGGATGCTCACGAATGGATGCTGCATCCAGACATCTTCAAACTCATAACAAAGAAATGGGGAATGCCAGAGATCTGTTCGCCTCCCCACTCAACCACCAACTGAAGAAATTCTGCTCAAGAACATACCACCCACAAGCCTGGAGGGTGGAGTCTCTCTCATTCAGCTGGAATGCTCTAACAGTGTATGCCTTTCTACCTCTCCCATTGATGTACAAGGTTCTACTGAAGATCAGGAAGGAACAGCCAAAGGTGATACTAATAGCTCCGGACTGGCCAAGACAACACTGGTATCCGCTACTGAGAAGCATGTCTCAGGCGAACTCATGGCCTCTACCCCTATGGCCTCTTCTAACGCAGAACAATTTCAAGACCCTGCATCCAAACTTGAAAACATTGCAACTAACTGCCTGGAAAATTCCTTAAAACCAAACCAAACTGTTTTATCTCAGAGGGTCAAGGACATTATCCTGGAGGCTCGCAGACCTTCCACAAGGAAGACATACTCAGCTAAATGGAAGAGATTCCTCATTTGGAGCACATCAAAGGGCACAGATGTCACAGTGGCAAACCTAGCACACATCCTAGAATACTTAGCAGAACTGTTCCACAATGGCCTGTCTTATTCTTCCATTAAGATTCATGCTTCAGCAATTTCAGCAGAATACAATATGGATCCTCTTATCTTCTCACACAATTTTTAAGAGGGATCAAAAATGTTAAACCTCCAAGGAGACCCCCTCTACCTGCATGGGATCTCAATTTTATGCTGGAAAAATTGACACTACCTCCTTTTGAACCAGCAGCATCAGCAGACCTACAGTTTTTATCTTGGAAAACTGCTTTTCTTCTGGCAATCACTTCAGCAAGAAGAGTATCCGAGTTACAGGCATTAATGGCAGTGCAGCCTTTTCTTATTTTCCACCAGGATAGAGTGTCACTGAGAACCAATCCTACTTTCATGCCAAAGGTGGTATCCAGGGTATCCTTGAACCAAGCTATTCATTTGCCTACGTTTTTCCCTAACCCACAGAACAAAGGAGAAAAACTTTTGCACACCTTGGATATACACAGACAGCTGCGCTACTATCTGGACAGAACTAAAACCAACAGAAAAACTGACCAACTTTTTGTAGCATATGCAACTGGGGTGCAAGGAAGAGCAATTTCCAAACAGTCAATCTCAAAATGGATAGGAAATTGCATTCGCTTTTGCTACTCTTTTCATGGAAAGACAGCTCCTGAAAATATCAGGCCTCATTCCACAAGGGCCACAGCCACCACTACAGCTTTCCTACGAGGGGTGACTACCAAGGACATTTTAGAAGCTGCTACTTGGAGCTCCGTGCATACATTTGCCAAGCATTATAATCTACCTTTATATTTCAGATCCCGAGCAGGGTTTGCAACTGCAGTTCTGCAGGGGATCTTAACTACACCATCCTTCTCTTAGTACCTCCTCCCCCAGTTTGGCTATGGTATTCTACCCATATGTTATGACTGCAGATGCATCCTTGAAGGACATAGTACAGTTTTGTACCTACCATAAATGTAGATGTCCGATAGGTATGCATCTGCAGTCAGGATTACCCACCCACCTTCCCCTCTGTGGTATTCCTAGGGTGCTTACCCCTCTTTCAGCTAGCTGGGGGAATCTATTATGGTGTATTTGTTTGTTTGTATGTATATATATATATATATATATATATATATATATATATATATATATATAATTTTTTGCTACTGTTTGGAACTTTTCAGCATTTATCCAAATTTAGCCTTCCTAGAGGGCACCTGGCATCTGGGGCAAGAAACACTGAGGAAAATGGCGTCGGCTGATGCCTTTATACCCCAGAAGCTCTGATGTCGGGGAAAGTGTGACATCAGCCGAGGCCAGACCCAGACTTTGGAATCCGGCCGACCGAAGGGCTGCCTGAGGCAGAACAACCCATATGTTATGACTGCATATGCATACCTATCGGACATCTACATTTATGGTAGGTACAAAACTGTACTTTTCATATACTAAGTCAATGATACTCTTCCAGTTGTCACTTGGCTGCCCTAAAATCTCAGATTTCCTTTATCGCAGGTAGTTTAAGGCACCCACCTAATAGCAGGCAAAGATATCTCATCCCTGGTCCCACTGACACTTCCCCCAAAGAGAGCGAGTCAAATTCCAGTCCCATGCCCTAAGTACTTGATCCATCCTGGGAGAACAACCTAATTGTCAGCAAGTGTAGCTGTTGTATGAGGGGGGGGAATCTAAGTGGTAAATAAACGTATACTATTTTTTAACAGTTGCCCATGATAATGATCCTTAATCAGTACAAATATACCATCTTCAGCTGCCATTATATCCAAAAGGTGAAAGATTCCATCCCCACTTCATAGTGTTAAAACTTCCCTTCTTCCCATTGGTGAGTAGGTGGAGGAGAAATAGTCTATAGAATATAGCCCATTTATTAGACACTCAGCATGTTAAATGGAGTGTTCATCATTCATACTCCCTCAGTGGCGTATAGGTTCTGTGTCCGCAGAAACCTGCACTGGCAGCTTTCCGGAGCTCAGAATCCCCACCTCTGACTGTTTGTGATGAGGATTGGCTAAGCCCCTCCCATCAGGGGAAGCCTAACTGCTGTCACTGAAATCAGATGTTCATCGTGCATACAGCTGCAGTCCTAACAGAAGGGTTATCCTGCCGTCAGGCGGGTCCTCGGCCGGCCGAATTCCAAAGTCTAGGTCCGGCGTCGGTTGTCGTCGCTTCCTCCCTGACATCAGTGTGGCAGGGGTATAAAAGAGGCAGCCAACGCCATTTTCTTCAGTCTTTCTTGCCGCGCGGTGCCCGAAACAGAAGCAGTTCGCAAGTGCCGGTCGGCCAGCTCCTGAGATTTACGAAAGTATTTCAGCTGAAGTCTTCTTGAAAGCTAAGTACCCCGTTGGGGAAACTTTTCTTGCCTCAGAACGATGTCAGACAAAGTTAATAATTGTATTTCATGTGGGAAGCAAATACCGCATAAGGATTTCCACTCTTACTGTATACCTTGCTTAGGCCCAGACCACGACGTCTCGGCCTGCCGTTTTTGTGCTAGATTCAACAAACGCACTATTAAGCGCCGGTCGGAGTTCACCCTTCACTTTTTTTTGGCAAAAAATGTAATTATATTATGTCGTTGGATACTCCGACTCCAGTTTTGAGCAAAAAACGCAAAGATAAGGACCGGCATACGAGGTCTGCACCACCTATTGATACCACGCTAAGGCCGACTACCGGTTCTCCGGTACTCAGCGAGGTGCCTACACAGCCCCTGAGTACCGATGACAATGCATTACCGGTGTCTTAAGTACCCGAGGTCGCAGGCTCCTCGGCCCCCATTCCTACTACAGATACTGATGCCACTCAGAATTTAGACAGGCCTGCCATTTCTCAAGTGGTCTTCAGGCCTTCCTCCTTCTCCATTAAAGCCTTCACTAAATCTAAAACAGCCATGAAAACCAAAAAACAGGTTCCTCAGACACCCACTCAAGGCACCATGCCTAAAAAGCAGATGCTTAAAATGGCTGAGGATTTGATTACTCTTATCAGGGGTTCTCAACCCCCCTCTGACAAAAGGCCTAGATTAGAGGAAGACTACACTTCCTCAGATCAAGCTACAGGTTCCACTTTCACACCCTTCCAAAAATGAGAGGCATGCCAAACCTGTCACAAAATCAAAGGGCAGAGGCACAAAAACAAATTTCAGCTCTCATGGACATGAAAGCAATTCAAGAGGTACCTGCAAAAGAACAAGGTCACGGGTTTTATTCCAGGCTATTCCTGGTACCAAGGAAAGACAAAGATTGGAGACCGATCTTAGACCTATCCATCCTAAACACATATCTACAGGTGCCAAAATTCAAGATGCTCACATTACAGCAGTTTCTTCCCATGCTGGGCAAGGAGTCTTGGCTGGTAACATTGGACCTCAAGGAGGCATACCTGCATGTCCCTGTCAGACAAGATTGCAGAAGATACCTCCGATTTCTTGCAGGTTCAACCCATTACCAATTCTCTGCATTACCCTTTGGCTTATCTACTACACCCAGAGTGTTTACGAAATGCCTGGCATCAGTAATCTCCTTCTGCAGACTGCAAGGGATACAAATCTACCCATATCTGGATGACTGCCTGATCCAAGCGGACAGCAAGGACATACTACTGCAGCACCTGGCGTTTGTAATAAAACTGTTGAACTTCCTGGGATACACAGTCAACAAAAAGAAATCAAAACTGATACCCTCTCAACAAATAATTTTCCTGGGTGCCAACTTGGATACAATCACCCAGATGGCCTACCTCATGCCAGACAAGCAAGGGCAACTGTCTCAATACTTCAGAAAAATGGCAGTTTACACCAGGCTAACTGCAAGGAAAGTCCTGCAGGCTCTGGGATTCATGGCATCTTGCATCCTACTTATCCCATGTGCAAAGCTACATATGAGAAAACTTCAATGGTACCTAAAAAACTTATGGTCTCAACACAGCCACAGCTTGGAAGCAATTATACCACTCATTCCACGCCTTCAAAAGGAATTTATGTGGTGGGCTCAAGCTTGCCAAAGAAACACAGGTCTTCCTTTCTGTGTACCTCAAGCAACTCAAATCATCACAACAGACACCTCAGACTACGCATGGGGAGCACACATGACAAATCAGTGCATTCAGGGAAAATGGGCACGAAAAGAGAAGCTCCTTCACATCAACCAAAAGGAAATGCTAGCCGTGCAAAAGGCCATTATGACCTTCAAAGACCTACTGCATCCAGGCCAGCTATGGATAAGGACAGACAACACCACAGTGATGTGGTACATAAACAAACAGGGGGGGAACTCATTCATACCCCCTGTGCAGGCAAGCCATGACCCTATGGAACACAGCACTGGAATTGAAAATTCAACTACAAGCACAATTCCTGCCAGGGAAGGAAAACACACTGGCAGACAACCTAAGCAGAAATATGACAGATCCACACGAATGGAAGTTGCATCCTCAAATTTTCACAGAGATAACTCAGGCATGGGGACAGCCAGACACAGATCTCTTTGCTACCCACAGAAATTGCCAGTTGAAAAAATTTTGTTCAAGGACCTATCATCCACAGGCCTGGAAAGTGGATGCACTTTCCTTCAATTGGGCAACATTGACAGTCTATGCCTTCCCGCCTCTTCCTCTGCTGCCCAAAGTTCTATTAAAAGCCAGAGCAGAGAGGCCGAAAATGATTTTCATTGCTCCAGACCAGCCAAGGCAACACTGGTATCCGCTCCTGAAGAGCCTGACACATTCCCCACCATGGATCGTACCTCTAGTCCCCTCTTCTGTTGTTCCAGCACAGCTACAAGACTCTTCACAGCCATCTCAAAACTCTAAATCTAGCTGCATGGAGAATTCCTTGATTTCCCAACAGTTTCTACTCTCCAAGGAGGTGCAGGATGTCATCTTGGAGGCCAGAAGACCTTCTACTAGAAAGGCCTACTCCGCTAAATGGAAACTATTTTGTGCCTGGAATCAAGAGGGGACAGAATCCTTGGGTAATAAATATACCTCAAATCTTACAGTACCTAGCTGAGATGTTAAACAATGGACTTTCCTTCTCCTCCATCAAGATCCACGCTTCAGCCATTTCTGCACAATACAACACAGATCCTCCTTTATTCTCTCATCCTCTCTTAAGGCAGTTCCTCAGAGGGGCAAAGAATTTAAAACCCCCAAGGAAACTACCAGTCCCTGCTTGGGACCTCAACTTCGTATTGGAAAAGCTGACCCTTCCTCCCTTCGAGCCAGCTTCTTCATCAGAGTTACAGTACTTGTCATGGAAAACAGCCTTTCTTCTGGCTATCACCTCAGCTCGCAAGGTTTCGGAGCTACAGGCCCTCATGGCTGTGCAACCATTCATCATTTTCCATCAGGACAGAGTTTCCTTACGAACCAACCCTACCTTTATGCCAAAGGTAGTATCCAGTGTAGCTTTGAATCAGACTATCCACTTACCTACCTTTTATCCTAATCCACAAAACAAAGGGGAAAGACTACTACATTCCTTGGACATTCACAGTCAACTTCGTTATTATTTGGACAGGACAAAGCCATTCAGGAAATCTGAACAACTCTTTGTGTCCTATGCTGCAGGTGCTCAAGGAAAGGCTATTTCCAAACGGACAATTTCAATTTGGATAGCCCACTGCATACGCTTTTGTTACTCATTTCATGGAAAAACTGTGCCTGCATGCATCAGATTCCACTCCACCAGAGCCACAGCTACCTCTGCAGCCTTCCTCAGAGGGGTCCCTACCAAGGATATTTTGGAAGCAGCCACCTGGAGTTCAGTGCACACTTTCTCCAAGCACTATCATCTCCCACTATACTCTAAATCTAGAGCGGGCTTTGCCACAGCAGTCCTACAGGGCATCCTATCACCTCCTATTTCCACTTAGTGCCTGCCACCCTTACTTAGCTTTGGGATTCTACCCATCTGTTATGACTGTAGCTGTATGCACGATGAACATAGTACAGTTTTGTACCTACCATAAATGTAGATGTTCGAGTGCTCATACAGCTGTAGTCCAGGTTTCCCTCCCTCCAACCCCTCTTAGGACAGGCCTTAAGACAAGCCCTTTTCATATAACCTTTTGGGGTACTCTTTTATGGTGTATTTGCTTGCAACTACTGTTTTTTGATTTATCAGCATTGCATTTTTGCTTAACATTATGTTTGCCTTCTATCTGGGGCAAGAAAAACTGAAGAAAATGGCGTCGGCTGCCTCTTTTATACCCCTGCTGCACTGACGTCAGGGAGGAAGCGACGACAACAGACGCCGGACCTAGACTTTGGAATTCGGCCGACCGAGGACCCGCCTGATGGCAGGATAACCCTTCTGTCATGACTGCAGCTGTATGAGCACTCTAACATCTACATTTATGGTAGGTGCAAAACTGTACTTTATTCAATCTTTTACTGCCAACTGTAGGGACTCTACCAGTTGCATTTCCTCCACAGTCTGCATTGGTGGATTATAGCTTCCAGACTCTGATAAAATCCCTTTGGGAAATTCCTTTCCTCTTTATTATGGTATACTTTTGAATGTGAAGTTGTTCAATCTCGCCGTTCATTCATCACTGATGGGTTCGAAGCCGACCCTCTGCTCTGACATGGCCAACTAGCAAGCTCAAAGTTCTCCAGTAGCTCGAGACCCCACACCTTATCTCATAATGCACTGCTGGAATTACCCCATTTCTAGTTTGCCGCGGCACGGATCTCTTGGTTTCCAGCTTGGCTCGAGACTTTATTGGGAGTTTTTCAATTTTCAGCAAGTTATATTTTTCATTTTTATATGTCCTTGTTCTAGTCTTAATAGCAGGTATACCAGATAGTAGTTTTTCTGTGTTTATACCCCTTCCCCTCTGTATTATCTATCTTGCCTTTGGCGTTTTGGCCTTAGGATCCCTTTTTTAGTGATTAGTCAGTGTTCCCTTTTGGGACTATTATTTTTGGATCTCTTAGTACTGTTTGTAATTATTTAGTTGTCAGTGCTCCTTTTGGGCTGTGTGTGTGTGTTTGTGCGAATTACACAGTTGAAAACAGCTCATATTTAAATAGTGTGCTTGAGTTGTGTAATGTCTGAAGAAAAAGACAAACATCCAAAGTCTGGGTTTAAAGAATGCCCAGACTGCGGACAGAAAATGTCAGTCACAGATGCTCATGTGCAGTGTGTTTACTGCTTGGGTGAGGTACATCTGCAAGAGTCTTGCAGTATATGTCACTCCTTTTCCACAAGAGTGTTATCAGAAAGGAAGGGGAAATTAATTGATAGGGGTATCATCAAACACCCCCTTTTCTGAGGCATTGTCTGATCAGGATGGAGCCAGTAAATCATCTAAATCTTATAAAGTTTTCTACTGATTCTAGATCCAAAAAAGGAAAGAGGTCAGAGTGTGTGGTGACTTCGGCTGCACTGCCTTCGGAGCCGGCAGTCTGCTCTTTTCGGAACCGGGACACTGCTTTGGAACCGGTTGCCAAAAAATCTCCATCCATATTGCTCCAGTTGGCTCCATCTGTCCACTCTTCCAGGTCCTCTGTCAGCCTATCTGATCTGGATATGGACCGACTGGTTCAGAAACTCTTAAAGGCACCAGGCCTAGTTAAATTGCTGTTGGCTCAGACACAACCGTCGGAGCCGAAGACCACTACCTTTGAATTGTCTGCTCCTTCTCCGAGCCATACCGGACCTTCGGAGCTGGAGGAGGCTGACCTGATGATTGTGGATCCCTTGGAGCCGACACCTGCTCCAGTGTCATCGGCTCCATCTGCTTGGACGTTCTCGGTGCCGACTGGGGACTCTAGGAGCCGACACTCTCCAGTCGGGTCTGGGGAGGATAGCCGCACCGACTTGTCTGTGCCGACTCTTCCTCTCGGGGCCTCTTGGCTTCTACCTCTGGCTTGGAGCCCACGTCTTCGGTGTGGGAGGAGATTGTGGCACCATCGGAGGCATCGACTCCTCCTCATCGGAGCCGAGGTGCATTCAGTGCCATGAGGAGTGTGTTGTCTCCCAAGACTTCCTCATCTCAAGGTATGGCCTCTTCTTCCCCTAAAGTGCCTGTGTTTGTTTCTGTTTCCTCCAGTCATCCCAAGTGTAGAGACCCAGAGCCTCAGATAGCCCCACAGGGCGCTCCCTGCTCTTCTGAGACCTCTCCAGCAGCTCCCCCTGAAGAGGTTCCCAGGAAGAGATTATGCAAGGGGAGGCATTTGTACTCCCCCCCAGGAGTCTATTACATCGGACACCGACCCGGATGAATCAGAAGGATCCCCCAGATCGCCCTCTGAGGACATCTCCTTTGCGTAGATTCTTGAAATTCTTAGGCAGAGGGGTGATTGGCAGTCCAAGAGCCCTACTGAGGATGAGTCTGTTCTCCTGAAGGCATTTGGGTCTCAACCTTCCACCTCTTGGGTATCTCCGCCCTACGATGAGCTTATGGATCTGATCTCTCATAGGGCATGGGTGTCTCCAGAATCTATGGAACCTGTTCCTAGGAGGCCTAATAAGTTTATTTCAGTCCCTGTGGATAAGTCCTTTTTGACCAAGGGAGTCCCTGTTGATGCCATGGTGGTGGCGGCGGCAGCCACCAAAAAGGAAATGTCTGAGACTTCCTCATCTAGCCATCCTCCTAACAGAAAATCTTGGATCATGGATAGATATGGGAAACGCATGTTCAATTCAGCAACTTTCTCACTCATATCACTGAACTACTTGACACATTCTACCAGACTGCAGAGAGATCTCCTTAAGGGGTTGGGAGATGCTCTTCGAGTGTATCCGATAAGATTGCCACTCAGCTCTCTACCCTCAATTTGATAGTCAACTCGTCCATGCATCTAGTATCATACGCAGCTGATGGTTCGAGTAGAACCACAGGTACAGGCATCGCTCTTCGTAGGCATGCCTGGATGCGACTCTGTTCCTTCACCGAACCCTTCAAGTCTTCTTTTACTAATACCCCATTTGACGGCTCATCTTTGTTTGGGCCAAAGGTGAAGGAGACTTTGACCAGGTGTGAGCAAGAAGGAAAGACTCTGTCTGCCATCGGAGTCCATTTTTCCACCCCCACTCGACCTTTTCCCAAAGGTCAGAGGGGAGGAAAGATGTGGTTCCGGAAAGCCCAAGGAGCTTTTCAAGACGCACATGGAGAGCCCCCCTCTAGAGGCAGAGGAGGGGGTTTCAACACCAGAGTGACAAGAGATCACTTTTCTGCTCAGTCCTACCAGCGCTCATGAAGGGAGGCCTGGCTGTCCTACTCTGGAGGCAGTCGGGGGGTCGCTTATCATTGTACCCCAAAGCCTGGCTAAATATAACAAATGACAGTTTGGTACAAAGTATCATTTCCAGAGGATATTTCATACCGTTCTCCACCCAGCCTCTTTCCGTCAGAAAAATCCCAGATGTTCCACCCAGTCACATGGGACAAGCAGCAGTAGAGTTACGCCGATTGCTAGAAAAAAGTCATCCAGCCAATCCCAGCAGACCAGACAGGATTCGGAACCTACTCGAGGTTCTTTTTGGTTCCAAAGAAAAGAGGGGACTGGAGACCCATTTTGGATCTCTGCAGACTCAACCAATTTGTGAGAAAAGAGAAGTTCTGAATGGTCACTCTACAGTCCATACTCTCCTTCTTGGGGAAAGACAATTGGATGTGCTCTATCGATCTCAAGGATGCGTACTACCACATAAAGATGGCCAGACCATCCAGAGATCACCTGCGTTTCCGGCTGGGAGCCAATCATTATCAATTCCGAGCTTTGCCCTTTGGTCTCACTACAGCCCCCAGAGTGTTCACCAAGTGCATGGCAGTAGTCACGGCTCAGCTGAGGCGTCTAGGATTCCAGGTGTTTCCGTATCTAGACGATTGGCTCCTTACCTCCACCACCAGGCATCAACTTTAAGTGAGAGAAGCTACTCGGACACTCTGCGATCAGCTAGGCATTACAGTTAACTTCAAAAAGTCTGCCTGGTTTTCATCGCAGCATATCGTTTTTATAGGGACAGAACTAGACATGTCAACCACCACTCTCCTCCTCCTGCCAGAAAAAAATCTCTATTCTTTGCCAACACATCTATGTCCCTGATATCAAAGAACAGAGCACCAGCAACAGAGGTATTGAAAGTTCTAGGATTGATGGCGGCAACTATTCTAGCAATCCCATTAGCAAGGATGCATATGAGAATCCTTCAATGGCTTCTATTCACACAATGGTCTTACCAAGAACTTCCAATGAGTCACATGTAATGCTGATAACAAATTCCTGCAACAAGGATCTTCAGTGGTGGTTGACGTCTCCATGTCACAATAGGATGTTCTTTCATGCTTCCCCCTCCAGTTGCCATTGTGACCATGTCACAATAGGATGTTCTTTCATGCTTCCCCCTCCAGTTGCCATTGTGACCACGGATGCTTCCCTGATAGGGTGGGGGGGGGGGCTTTTTCAGGGAGAGACTGCCCAAGGCACATGGACAGATCAAGAATCACATCTGAATATCAATTTCCTGGAGATGAGAGCAGTACTTCTAGCGTTGCAATACTTTCAGGACTCTCTTCCTCTAGGGACAATTGCAATACAGACAGACAAGGCGGGACCAAGTCTTACCCCCTTTGCCGAGAAGCCCTCAGAGTATGGCAGTGGGCACTGTCTTCCCACCGCTTTCTGTTGGCAACGCACATCCTGGGCAAATCCAGTGTCATAGCAGACAGACTGAGCAGAGCAATCTTATTGCCCCACGAGTGGTCCCTCAAACAAGAGATTACGGACAGGATCTTCCACAAATGGGGCCAGCCTTCCTGCGACCTGTTCGTCAGTCACATCAACAGCAAATGCAAAAGCTATTTTTCCCCGATTCCCATGCCAGGTCACTCCCCGAGGGATGCTCTTGTCCACGATTGCCCCCCCCCGAGTCTCCTCTTTGCATATCCACCAATTCCCTTGATGCCCAAATTCTTACAGAAAGCAAAGTTGCTGGGATGGACAATCATTCTTATAGCCCCTCATTGGCCTCGGCAGATTTGGTTCCCGTTTCTTTACCATCATATTGTGGAAGATCCATGGATCCTGGACGCAGTTCCGGACTTGTTGACGCATCCGTCAGGGGATCTTCATCCATCATTGCAGACACTGAAGCTAACCGCTTGGCTGCTCCAATTCCCCGCATAGCCAGACTCTATAATCTTTCCCATGACACTAGTCAGATTTTGTTGGCTTCCTATAAACCTTCCACCGGAAAATTGTATCGTAGTAAGTGGAAGAGATTTTTCATTTGGGCTTCTCCCCACAACACTGGCCCTTATCAAGCACCATTGTCTTCTATCTTACAATTCTTGACAGAAATCTTCAACAAAGGAGCAGCGGCAGCTATAGTGCGAGTACAATTAGCTGCTATTTCTAATTTCCATCTAGGAATTGATGGTTTGAATATTATGGCTCACCAATTGTCTAAGGCTTTTCTAAAAGGTTCCTTTCACATAATACCTCTAGTGAAGACACCTTATTCCCCCTGGAATTTGAATTTTGTTATTTTGTATCATTCTTCCTCCTTTTGAGCCTGCATTATCTTGTGAACTATAATTTTTGTCATGGAAAACTGTCTTCTTAGTAGCCGTCACTTCAGCCCGTAGAGTGTCAGTGCCCCCTTACATGGTCTTCCATACTGACAGAGTATCTCTCAGCACAAATCCATCCTTTCTGCCCAAAGTATGTTCTGAGGTTAACATTAATCAAGTCATTGAGTTGCCCGTTTTCTATGTTGCATAAACTCTATGTTCATAGACAACTTAGATTTTATTTGGACAGAACAAAAGACATTAGGAAATCAGATCAGCTCTTTGTGTCTTTTTCTGAGACTAGGAAAGGTAAACCAGTTGCTAAAACAACCCTAAGTTTCTGTCAGATTGTATCACCTATACATATGCTTGTCATAATATGCCCTTGTCTAGTAAGGTAAAGGCTCATTCAACCAGAGCAGTTTCTACCTCGTCAGCCTTTCAAGCCAAATTGCCTTTAGATAACATCTGTGCAGCAGCCACATGGTCTAAACCTCACACTTTTATAACTCATTACAAAGTGGATAAGGCCTCCAGGGACAGGGCTTCATTTGGCTCTACTGTTCTGAAGAGTGTATTTCCGTGAGACAGCCAAGATCAGGGTGCTAGGGATGCAACTCATCAGTGATGAATGAATGGTGAAATTGAACAACTTCACATAAAGAAGTTATGTACTCACCATAACTTTCCTTGTGAGTTGTTCCATCTCGCCTTCATTCTCACGTCCCTCCCTCCTTCCCCTTCCTGGCTGGCAGTTGACCTTGAGGCGGTCTTCATCCTGGTTTTTCAATGTGTATTCATTCCTAAGCAGAGTAATTACTGTACTATTATATGGTACGCAGCAAACAAGATCTGAGGTAATTCCAGCAGTGCATTATGGGATAAGGAGTGGGGTCTTGAGCTACTGGAGAACTTTGAGCTTGCTAGTTGGCCTTGTTGGAGCTGAGGATCGGCTAAGAACCCATCAGTGATGAATGAAGGCAAGATGGAACAACTCACATGGAACGTTATGGTGAGTACATAACTACTTTTTTCTTGGCCAGGTTTTTTGAATTCTTTCTATGCAATTTTGGATCTATCCAGCCATTTTTTTGCTATATAGAATTTCAATAGTGCACATAGTGTTATTGTAATTGATTACTATGGTCTGTGATATGAAGTACAGCTGTTTGCCATGACAAAGTAGTCTGAGTATCCTATTTTTTTCTAATAAGGATCTCCGCGAGCACCACAATTTATATACCTTTTTGAAGCTCCAGAAGATATGAAGGGTGTCAGCTACTGTGGTAGGACAGAATGGGCAATATGGGAAATTTGCTGGGTTGAATTTTTTTAATAAGGCAGGTGTATGATAGGCATTATTAATGATCATGATTTGAGTTTATATTAATTTTTTAAAGGGAGTTAATTTTGTGGTGTGTTCTATATCTGATGCTTTTTGATTTGGTGTAATATTATTGTTCTTTTCATCCCAAATTTAGAGAACAGAAATGTATTTTGGAATTTAATTTTTATCATCCGTTTATATGTATTAAATGGCATTTTGTTCTTATACAATAGCATTTTTTGAATCTCTTGCAACAGTTGTTTGTCCTGCTGTCTAATTGTATAGCTTTCAGTTGTCAAGTTTACTAAGTGGAGAATTTGCGTAATTATGTTGTATTTTTTATTTACATTTAATTTTTGATACTATCCATTGAGAGATCTTTTAGTTGGTAGAAGTCCCACACACTGCATTTTTTTATTGTAGGATAATTGTCTAGATTTATCCTAGAATTAGCTAGTTTTATATTGGGGTTACAATATATTGGTTGTAAGAATGTGATTTTCGAGTTGTAGTGATATCAGAAACTTTTTGAAGTCTTCGCTTCTATTTATAATAATTGGGTGGATTTTAAGTGACTTGAAGTATTTCTTTTACTGTTTGAATTACAAATACGCAGGAGATTTGTAAGTGTGGGGTTTGTGGATGCTTTGTAAGGCAGGCATAGATCATCCCTCAGCAATCTATAGGAAACCACGTAGCAGGAAAGGGCTTTAAGTCACTTTGCGTAAGGCAGGCTTCTTTTGCCCTTATTCTTTTTATAAGGAACCTCCAAAGTCAGTGTAATTGCTGTATCTGCCTTGTCAGGTATATACCAAAGGGAGCTTTGTGCTCTGATTGATATAGGCAGAGTACAGTGGGATAAGACAGCTGCGGTTGTGGTACAGCTGTGGTGGTGGTGCTGCGGTAGCGTTGTCGCCTCACAGTAAGACGTTGTCCTGTTCGATTCTCAGCTAAAGCGTCTTCTGTGTGGAGACATGCGTGAATGGGCGTACCTTCGTTGAAGGTTGTGCATCAGGCCTGGCAAGTCAGTACACAAAAATCTACTGCCAATCATTAGAGGACCGGAGTTCCGCTGTGGCGACCCCTAACCGGGGAAAAAGCTGAAAGATACAACAGTGGGATAATGACCTCTTTGGACCTAGATGCCATGCCTTTACTTATAAGTTGTGCAACATAAAAGGATTTCATCACCACTGTGCCATGTGGTGGTCGAAGGTAAGGCTGCTATCTGTATGTGTACCTAGATCCCTGACCACTGGGTCAGTTCTTGAAGGCTTTTTATCAACATGGTAATTAGCTGGGATGGCTGTCTTTCCAAGGGTACAGTTGTGTATTTCTTAGCATTGAGAAGAGATGAAAGAACTGGATGTGGAATCTTTAGAAAAGGGATAAACTGCATAAAAATGGATTTGCAAGAACAATGCATACAGAATAATGTTCAAGAGGAGGAATGGGGATTAAGGGATGTCAAGAATTGAGCGATTTGTGTAATATTTGAATTGAATTAATTAAAACACATACGTGTGTATATAATGTGTGTGTGTGTATATATATATATATATATATATATATATATATATATATATGTGTGTGTGTGTGTGTATATATATATATATATATATATACATATATATATATGTGTGTGTGTGTGTATATATATATATATCTATATATATAGTACATGTGTATATATGTGTATATATATATATATATATATACATATATATATGTGTGTGTGTGTATATATATATATATATATATATATATATATATATATGTGTGTGTGGATATATAGATATAGATATATATATATATATATATATATGTGTGTGTGTGTGTGTGTGTGTAGATATATATATATATATATATATATATATATATATATATATATATATAAAATGAAAATATCACTGTTTTTTTTTTTGTTTAATGCATGTGTGCCTGTTGTTTCATTTGTGACTTTAATAGAGATGTTAAAAATAAAAGAAAAATTAAAAAAAATGTGCTTTGATCTTGACTTTTTTCTCCATTTATTGCAATGTGTGTTTTTTCTTATTTTTTCTGGAGTATTGCTCGTATAGGATTATTTTATTTATCGTTTATCATTGTGCTTTCATGTTTATCTTTTACCATTGTGCTTTCCTGTTGCTAATTTCTTTCAGATTTTCTCAGAAGGTCCAGATTTTTGGTCTGCTCCTCTTAAAATTTGTGGTTTTCTTTTAAGTCAGTGAAGACTGATGCCAGTAAATAATGGTATCTATTTCAGGTTCATGCTTCATATCCTTCAGAAAATGCATGCTAATGCAAAAGCTGTCATTCTAGCAGCTTTCTAAGTTTATAACAGCAGTGTTTAACATTTGCCCTGATTTTGGGCCTTTGTCCCCCCATTAATTTTGGCTCTGTCCATTTTTTTGTGTTTAGAGGTTGAGAGGTATGGCTTGCATATAGGTGGAGGATATTGCTCTCTGTTTGCTGTTATTGACAACATACTGTGCATTCACTGACAAGGCTTGAGTATTTCTGTTGTAGTTTGAATGTTTCTGTAAACTTTATTTAGAACTCTGAAAAAGGTACTTTTAAAGACATTTGTTTCAGATGACTACCTTTCTGTGTTCTTGTAGGTTATCCCTCCAAAAGAGTGGAAACCAAGGCAGTCGTATGATGACATTGATGACATGGTGATTCCAGCACCTATACAGCAGGTGGTGACAGGGCAGTCGGGACTGTTCACACAGTACAACATACAGAAGAAACCAATGACTGTGGGAGACTATCGTCATCTAGCAAACAGTGAAAAGTATGTTTTATATCAGACCAGTATAGTGTTGCTGCTTAACTAAGCTAGTGCCTACCTTGTGTGGGAGGTGTAAAGTACACTATTCTGTTGTTTTCTCCATAAGTTTTTCATTTTGTATTGCAGCTTATATATTCTCTGTGTGATGTTGAGTAATAAGGTAGACAGCCGTTAAGCCTTTACAGTGTGTATAGTAACATTATATAGTAAGTACTTAAAAGGAGCATCTGTTTTCATAGTGTTCATTGGATTGGAAAAAAAATAATGTTATTAGCTGGTCAGAACCCTCTGTAATTTGAATCAGATGTGTGTTGCTATAGTGCTTTGCTACAATTAAACTCAGCCTGCATGAAGTAGATCCACCCACTTCAGGTGTCTTAAAAAGGTAGTGGGTTACATGAGAGGTAAAAGGAGGACAGAATTATGGCTAATATACTTATTTCTTTGAAATTCTTACTAGCCTAAAGACTGCAGTAAAATAGCATTCAGACTCGACATTGTCTGTCTACCAGGTACTCTCTGCAGTGAACAATGGACTTGATCACATCCTTTTGCCTTTTCAAATGGTCATTTTTTTAAGATATAAAACTGTTTGCATTGCACACACCTGCATTGACCCATGCAGACATGCACAACTTTTTGTCAAAGTAAAAGGCATGAATATATCCAGTATTCTCAGTTTTTTCTAGCCCCTTGCAAGGTTTTTGATTACCTTCTAATGTGAATTGGTAAGAAGTTTTCATGTTCGATGCCCAGAATGTCTAGTGGTACCAAGTGTACCTACATTTTGCAGATCTGAGTCAGTGCAACCACAGGAACTGACTTTTTTTTTTTTTTTTTTGGGGGGGGGGGGGGGTAGCACAATACTGACAAGATGTCATTTGCCCTCGCTCCATCCCTGCAGCTCCCATCAAGAAGGAAGGTTATTGTTTTACAGTGCCTGGCAGCACTAGAGGAGCCTTTGTACAACAGCTAGTTGGGGGGGGGGGGTTACTTAAGTATTTCTTTTTTGAAAATCCCAGGCAGAAGCACAATAGACTGATAAAGAACCCAGTGCCCTGGTCTCCAGCCTGGCTGCTTTTCAGAATGATCCTTCACATTGGCGGTCATTGTACAATAACAAAAGGCTATCATACTTCTGCTTATGTGAAGTGGAACTTTATGTTAAAGAGAGTATGAACCCTCTAGTATGAGTTCTTGGAAGTGAAACCTTTGTCATCGCAAGCCCACCTCTTTCTGTTTTGGGGGCACTCAGCCTTTATTGCCACCACGCTGAAGATTTACAGTCTGTTCATTGCATTATGGAATGTGTTTGAGTGAATAAGAGCAGACTTCAGCATATAGGTGAGAAGCTGAAGCAAAGCAGTGTTCCAGACAGACTTCCTCCTCCTCCCTTATGCACATTTTGCTGATTGGAGTCCTTGTATACTTTGGTCTCCTATGAAGGAGATGAACCAAAATGTTGGTCCACTGGAAACGTCTGATTCTTCACTTTTGCAGATTGGAAAGAGGGTGGAGGTGCCAGTATTAGACATCGATCAGACACATCTAATTATTCTTATGATAACTTACTTCCTGAGTGCTTTTCCTTTGGAGAAGCCCCTTAAGCTCATGGAATGTATGCCTATTTTTTAACACCTTTATTAAATTATTGCGTGTGATGTAGGCAAATTTACATTTATATAAAAGTAATCAAACTGTATTAACATGTTCATGTTTACAAACATTATACTTCACATGTATTGCAGTATATCATATAACCTAAGCAACATTACATAAATTATCCAGTTCCTGCCCTTTTTTACACAAGAAACATAGAAACATCTTTATTAAACCATCATGACATAGGCAATCATATATTTAGATAAATGAAAACAAACCACACCAACACAATCTTAGTTCCAAGCTTTTTACATCACAAACCACACTGACACACAACCAGTTGCAAACATTATGCATCACTTACCTTACCCATTCATTTTCAGTCTAACATTATATAGCTCATTTAAGTCCTGCCTTCTTTTAAATTTCGTTCTTCCCCTATATGTATTGTTCCCACACTTCCCATTTTTTCCTGTGTAGTTTGCTCCTACCCTTTTCTAAATATCTCAATTATATTTTTTTTATCTCTTTTACTGTATATATTATTTGTAGTATAGTTGGTTTAGATTTTGATTTCCATTGTCTAGTTAATTGCTTTTTTGGCAGCCTCCATAATTAGACACAGCAAGAACTTACCATGTCTAGGCAATTCTGATCCTGTTTCGTAGCTCAGAAAAGTCATCTCCTTCATTACATCAATCTGCCCA
Source organism: Protopterus annectens (assembly GCF_019279795.1). Taxonomy (NCBI): domain Eukaryota; kingdom Metazoa; phylum Chordata; order Ceratodontiformes; family Protopteridae; genus Protopterus; species Protopterus annectens. The sequence continues at coordinate 414,354,866 of NC_056747.1, read as the reverse complement.
CCCAGCATCTCCAACAGTGTATCCTGCAGGGGATCCTTAAAGTCACCAACTCACCGCTGTCCCAGAAATTAAGTTCCCAGTTACCTCTTTTTTTCCTTGTCACACGTCCAACATTTACCGGCTACCTGAGAAAAAATTCTCTGGAGTCTACTTGCAGTTTAAAATACCTATGTAAACATTTCTAAGAAAAAAATCCTAAATCTTCTAGATTTTGTTGCATATTTAGGAGACCTACATATATCCTCCCATTGTTTCTTTGTGAATTGCTTATCCAGTCTCTCTTCCCAATCCTTTCTAACCTTCTCCGATTGACTCTTACAGTTATCATGCAATATTTTATATGCTCTACTAATTATTCCTTTTTAATGACAGCTTCTGTTCTAGATTCTACTAAAAACTCTACCAGTGCTGGTCTTTTGTTTAGGATCCCCAGTTTCTTTTTCTCTGCCTATAATCTAATATCCATCCTTGATAGGGAAGGCAGTCTCTAACCTGCAGTCCAAATAAATTCTTGGCAACTTCCCATTCTGTCATCTTGCCCTCTCTACTTATTTGCTCCCAGTACCTTATTTCCTTTGCCAGTTTTCTCCAATAAATTCCAGCCCCCTCTTGCTTTACTGTCTGTATCACTAATTGCAGTCATCCCTATCGGCAGAATCTCCTTTCTCCATTCCCGTGTTGGCTTAGTTCTTAGTATACTTTCTGCTACTTTACAGATATATTCTGTATGATTATTATTTTCCTTAAAGGCCTGCATCCAAAATCCCAGTTTTTCCATGTTTCTTGAGCTTCCCGTTTCATCAACATCCCTTTCCACATTGAATTATAGTATGTTAAGTTGTCTATCTCGCCTTCATTCTTGCTGGATGGGTTCGGAGCCGATCTCGGCTCCGACTCGGCCACTCTAAAAGCTCGAGAGTTGGTTCCACCGGCTCGAGGCTGCCCCTATATCCCACAATGCTAGGCGTGAATTACCTCAGATCTCGTTTGCCGCTACAGCGATCGAGGTGTTTTTCTACCGGCTCCAGGTTAGTTTAAATTAGATTAGTCTAATAACCTTTAAACTTACTCTAGCTTAGTTTTTCCCCTTTTTTACCTTTAGTGTAGTGGATATTTATCCTTTCTACCAACTTATCCAGCCCCTTCTTCAAGAACTAATAAGTTCTTTCCTTAGGCCTTCGGGCCCTTCCTTCCCTTACAGTGTGTGTATGTGTTTTTGGTAGCAGTTTATATCTTTAACTTAACTTAATTTTCAGAAGTTTTGTTTTAAAGTAATTTAACTTAATTTTTTTCTGACAGTGTAATCTGTGTGTGTGTTGTTTGTGTGTGGTTACACTTCGGTTCCTTGAAAATGTCCAAGGATTCAAAGGTCTCAGGCTTCAAGAAGTGTGACTCGTGCTGTCAGAAAATGTCTCTGACAGACGGTCACACTTCTTGTGTGTACTGCCTGGGACCTTTACACCTGCAGGACTCTTGTGCTGTATGCCATGGCTTCAGCCCTAGAGTCCTGCAGGAAAGAAAAAACAAACTCATACTAAGGGGTTTGCTTAAGCCTGAAGGTTCCCTATCTGCTACCTCGGGAAAACCTTCCAAGGCTTCTAAGACCTCGGCTCCAGCTTCTGAGTCGAGGCCTAAGGCTTCGAAGTCTACTGCTACATCGGCTCCGGCTGGAGCCGATGAGTCTTTGACTACAGCTTCTGTGGTTCCCTCGGCTCCGGCTGGAGCCGAGGTATTGGAGATTCCTGGGTCGGCTCCGATCAGACCATCAGAGCCGACATCTAGAAAGAGGTCGAGGTCACCATCCCTTGGCTCCGTTCATTCGGCTCCAGCGTCTCCCTTGCTGTCTGAATGGAGCCACAGATCTCACTCCTCCAGGTCATCGAGGCTCGGATCATGACCTCCAGAGGGTAGTGAGTCGACTTTTAAAGTCCGAGGCACTGGCCCAAATGCTTCAGAGCCCGACTCATCAGTCGATGCCTCAACCTATTCCTCTAAATATTCCTCCTCCGACTCCTTTGAGCTCGGAGCCGGGGCGTCTCGGAACAGAGACTGTGGTAGCGTCGGAGCCGATACATTTGTCTTCGGCTCCGTCGTCGGCTCCGATTTCTTCTTTTGAAGAATCTCGGTGCCGAACTTCCCTCGTCGGCTCCGAGGGGGTGAGTGGCATCGGACCCTTGTCCGACCCCCCTCTCTCTCGGTGCTTCGGCGCTGGTGAGTTCGGCTCCGACATCGGCCTCGGAGCCATCTCTGTCGGTGCCAAGGGAGGTTCTCAGCTTCTCGGAGCGGGGACCTCTGGCTCTGCCTGACAGGGGTGCTTTCGAGGTCATGCGGAGTGTGTTGGAACCTTGTTCGACTCCACAGTCGGCTCCGTCCGCCCCTCCCTCTTCGGTGCCTCTGGTTATGTCTACTCACTCCCTCATCCCAGACCGCAGAGAGCCAGCTCCTCAAGAATCCCCTGTGGGGATCTCATCTTCTTCCGAGGCCTCCCCTGAATTGGCAGGGGAGCCCCCTAGGAAGAGAAAGTGTAAGAGGAAGCACATAGACTCACCTGAGTCTGTCACCTCTGACACAGATTTAGAGGATTCTGAGGGTTCCCCCCATTCCCCTTCTGAAGATGTCTCCTTTGCGGACATTCTAGAGATCCTGAAACAGAGGGGAAATTGGCCAGCCCTTAACCCTTCGGAGGATGAATCTGTGTATCTTGAGGCGTTTGGCTCTCGCCCTTCCACCTCCTGGGTGTTCCCCCCTTTGATCCCGTCATGCAGGTGGTGGCAAAGAGCCTGGACGGCTCCTGACTCAGTGGACCCTACCCCAGGAGACCTTCTAAATTTATAACAGCACCAACTGACAAACAATTTCTGACCAAAGGTGTTACAGTGGATGCTATGGTGGTAGCTGCTGCCACCAAGAAGGAACTAGCTGATCCTTCAGTGCCTGTTCATCCCCCTAACAAAGAATCTAGGTCTATGGACAGGTATGGGAAGCGGATGTTTTCGTCAGCGACCTTTGCAATGCTCGCTGAACTACCTATGCCATTTCACCCGTCTCCAGAGAGACTTGATCAAGGAAGCGGGTGAGATGTTGAAGAATCCTACAGCTGCAGATTTTCAGGACAAAATGAACACCCAGCTGACTACCCTGAATTCGATAGCTAACTCCTCCATGCGCCTCCTTTCATATGCGGCTGATGGAGCGAGTAGAGCCGCAGGGACAGGTGTCGCCTTACGCGGCATGCCTGGATGCGACTATGCAATTTTGCGGACCCCTTTAAAACGTCTTTCACTAATTCCCTGTTTGATGGATCATCTCTCTTTGGTCCTCAAGTGAAAGAAACCTTGACTAGGTGCGAGACGGATGGCAAAACTCTGTCTGCTGTCGGAGTCCATTTTTCTACTCCTTCTAGACCTTACCCCAAAGGCCAGAAAAGTGGGAAAATGTGGTTCTGCAAACAATCTCAAGGGAATTTGCCTGACGCACAGAGTCGGTTCCCCTCCAGAGGCAGAGGAGGGAACAATAATGGTAGACGCCGCAGAGGCAGAGGGGGTCCGCAGAACCAGGGCAATCGAGAAACCTTTTCCGATAAGCCCTTTCAGCATCCCTGAGGTGTTGCCCGACTGTCCACCTTCGGAGGCAGTCGGGAAGATTGTCACTGTACCCAGAAGCCTGGCTATCCCTAACTCAAGACAAGTGGGTACAGTCCATCATTTCAAGGCTATTCCATTCCCTTCGCTCGCATTCCAAACCAATCAAAAATCCCTTCCAGATGTTCCACCGCTCAAAGGGATCTTGCAGCTTTGGAAATTTCAAAGCTGCTTGCAAAAAGAGCAATTCAGCCAGTTCCAGCAGACCAGCAAGGATCCGGAATCTACTCCAGGTTCTTTTTAGTTCCAAAGAAAACAGGGGACTGGAGACCAATTTTGGATCTCAGTATCTTGAACAAGTCGGTCAAGAAAACAAGATTTTGGATGGTCACGCTACAGTCCATCCTTCCCCTATTGGGAAAGGAAAACTGGATGTGCTCTATAGACCTTCAGGATGCGTACTATCACATAAAAATGAACAGATGCTCCAGAAGATTCCTCCGCTTCAGGCTGGGAACCAGTCATTTTCAATTCAGGGCCCTGCCCTTTGGTCTCACCACCGCCCCCCGGGTGTTTACCAAATGCATGGCAGTGATAGCTTCTCACCTGAGACGTCAAGGATTCCAGGTGTTTCCATATTTGGACGACTGGCTCCTCACAGCTCCCACCAAGCATCTTCTTCTAATGGCCAGGGACTACACCTTTCGCATTTGTCAAAAGTTAGGCATTTCAATAAATTGCGAAAAGTCTGTTTTGTCGCCTTGTCGTACTATTACCTTCATAGGCGCAAATCTAGACACAGTCAACATGTCTGAGACTAACAGATCAGAGAATAACAGACATACACAAACTGGTCTCGCTCCTCTTCAGCAGCAACAGAGTCAAAGCCAGGTTAGTTCTGAAAGTATTGGGGATTATGGCGGCTGCCATACCTCTGCTTCCATTAGCCAGATTCCACATGAGAATCCTTCAATGGATGCTCTTCACACAATGGTCATACCAGCAACTTCCGATGTCCCACACCATTATGATTACGCAAACATGCAAGAATCCTCTTCTGTGGTGGATGTCTTCCTCAGCTCTTCTTGGGAAGACCCTTGTTCCTTCCTCTGGTTGCTACTCTGACAACGGACGCCTCCCTGATCGGGTGGGCAGAACTGTCCAGGGCACATGGCAACCAGACGAATGCCACTTGCACATAAATGTTCTAGAGATGAGAGCAGTGCTTTTAGCGTTGCAAGCCCTTCAACACTCTCTTCCCTTGGGAACGATAGCAATCCAGACGGACAATATGTCTGTAGTGTGGTATAGCAACAAACAAGGCGGAACCAGGTCCTATCCCCTATGTTGAGAAGCACTCAGACTGTGGCAATGGGCGATTTCTTCTCAGTGGGTTCTGATAGCACCGCACATCCCGGAAGTCCAATCAAATCGCGGACAAGTTGAGCAGAGCTATCCTCATGCCTCACGAGTGGTCTCTGAAAGACTCTGTTGTGAGAGAAATTTTTCTCAAGTGGGGTCAGCCTTGCTGCGACCTTTTTGCTACTCCCCAAAACAGCAAGTGCAGAGATTATTTCACCCTATTCCCGTTACCAGGCCAGCCCAGCAGAGACGCTCTAGTCCAAGTTTGGCCCCGGGGACTTCTGTATGCATTTCCTCCATTCCCACTAATCTCTCAAGTGATACAGAAAGCTATCGCTCAGAAGGCCTCATTGATCCTCATTGCTCCTTACTGGCCTCGACAGGTTTGGTTCCCCTTTCTACATCAATTTCTGTTGGGAGCAACCTTGGCATCTGGACCTAGTTCCAGATCTTTTGATCCATCAGTCGGGTCAGTTACATCGCTCCCTCCCTTCTCTGAACCTCACTGCTTGTTTCCTCCAGTTCCAACCTTAGCCAGGCTTCCTCAAATATCTCACTCTGTTCGAGATATTCTGATAGCTTCCCATAAATCATCCACTCGGAAGATTTATCTCAGTAAGTAGAAACGTTTCGCCTATTGGGCTCAAGGAAGGGACTTAGATCCTTTCACTGCTCCCATCCATATGGTTCTTGATTTTCTAGCTGAACTCTTTCATGCAGGTTCATCTCCTTCTACTCTCAAAGTTCAATTGGCAGCTATATCTAACTTTCATGTGGGCATTTCAGAGTCTGCCATTATGTCCCACAAGCTTTGTAAAGCCTTTTTGAAGGGAGTTTTTCTTCTCAGACCTCCTATAAGAAATCCTCCTCCTCCTTGGGACCTTAATTTAGTTCTCAGTTCTTTGATTTCTCCCCCCCTTTCGAACCTGCAGCTTCCTGTTCTTTAAAATTGCTATCATGGAAGACTCTCTTTCTGGTAGCTATTACTTCAGCTAGAAGAGTTTCAGAACTTCATGCACTCAGCTGTCGACCACCATATCTGTTGTTCCACAAAGACAGGGTTTCCTTACGAACCAACCCTTCCTTTTTACCTAAGGTAGCCTCTGCGTCTAACCTAAATCAAAGCATTGATCTTCCTGTGTTTTTTCCAGGGTATTCTAATAGGTCTGAGCAAAAACTGCATTGGCTAGATGTTCATCGTCAGTTAAGGTACTATTTGGATAGAACCAAACAATTCAGAAAAACTGACCAGCTGTTTGTCTCCTATGCAGAAGGCAGAAAGGGACTTTCTGTTTCCAAGGTATCGCTATCTAGATGGCTAACATCTCTGATTTCAATTGTTTATGAAATTAGACACCAAAACCTGCCTAACAAACCTAAGGCCCACTCCACCAGAGCTTTGGCTACTTCTATAGCCTTCCAAGACAGACTGCCTATTGACACCATTTGTGCCGCAGCTACTTGGGCTACTCCTCACACTTTCATTTCACATTATAAGTTGGATTTAGCTTCTAGGCATAGAGCTAACTTTGGTACCACTGTTCTCAGGAGTCTGTTCCGTTAGGCCACCCGGGACAAGGTGCTAGGGACGCGGTCCCATCCATCAAGAATGAAGGCGAGATAGGCAACTTAACATATAGAAGTTATGTTCTTACCATAACGTTCCATGTTAGTTGTCTTCTTCTCGCCTTCTTTCTTGCGTCCCACCCTCCTTCCCCCTGGCCTGGACAGACCTGGAGGAGTTTGATTATGACCTCTCTTTCTACCACCTCTTTGCTATAGCTATATGCTCTGCGGTGCATATTTTCAGGGATCAGGCTTTAGGTCACCTTTCCTCTTTCCCTTTGTTTATAGAGGTGGACTCTCTTTCCAGTATTTCTGGTTGTATTTTTAGCTGGGCTTAGCTCACAAACGAGATCTGAGGTAATTCACGCCTAGCATTGTGGGATATAGGGGCAGCCTCGAGCCGGTGGAACCAACTCTCGAGCTTTTAGAGTGGCCGAGTCAGAGCCGATCGAGATCGGCTCCGAACCCATCCAGCAAGAAAGAAGGCGAGAAGAAGACAACTAACATGGAACGTTATGGTAAGAACATAACTTCTATTTTCTGCTTGTGCTATGCATCAAAGCCTTAATTGTGTCACTCTAAAATACCCCTTCAAATCAGGTAATCCCAATCTGCCTTGTTCTACTGGAAGAGTCAATTTATCCCACTTGACTGTTGCTGTCTTCCCTTCCCAGATAAAGTCCTTCAGCTCTTTATTAATTGCTGTCCATAACTTCTCCTGTGGTTGATAAAAATATGCCTGACCTGTGTTTAAGACTCGTGGAACTAAAAACATTTAACTGTTTCTATCTTACTATCCATATCCATATACTAAAGCTTCCATTTTCTCAGTTTTTGTATTATCTTTTGTTTAATCTCTTCCCACATATCCTTATCTGCCATACCAGAGTCATTTTTAATCCATACTCAGAAGTACTCCATTTTACCATGTCCCCATAAATATGGATATTGCTGAACCAGTTCATATGTGGGTACATAATTTACCACTGTTGCCTTTGTTTTAGCTTCATCAGTTTTGTGCCCTGAAAAGATCTGAAACTGTCAAAATGTTCCACAGCGCTGTAATGCTTTTTTCTGGTTTTGTCAGGTATAAAATATCATAGTCTGCAGTTAGCCAGCTTTTCTGGACTGCCATACCAGTTACGTCCTTGAATTTCTGAGTCCCTTATTTTCTTTGCCAGTGGTTCTAAATGTAATGCAAATAACAAAACGGAAAGAGGACCACCCCTGCCTGATTCCTCAGCTCAAGCAGAAATTATCAGAAAGGACCCCACCCACTTTAATTTTTGCCACGATTCCTCCTATATCTTCCTAATTGAACTTATAATTTTTTCGGGAAATGCAGATGTTTCCTTTGCTCTGTTAATAAAGTCCCAGCTTACTCTGTCAAATGCTTTGTATCAAGACCCACCAACAACAGTGGTATTTTTTTACATTCTGCTTCCCTCTGGATCATCAGTATTCTGTTCATGTTGTCAAATTTTTACATCCCCTCCACAAAACCACGTTGATCCAATGTTGGCATTACATTTGCCATTCTTTTAGCCATTGTAGCCATGAACATTAAAATTATGCTTTAGTATTGAAATAGGCCTGTATGAAGCTGGATCTGATGGATATTTACCCTCTTTAGGTATTAATGCTACCGCTGCATTCTTCCAGGATGCTGGTACTTCTGCTCCTATCCTCTTAAAATATTGTTAAACAAAAACCTTCCAGATCTTTCAGTTTTTCCCCTCCTAGCTTCCAAACTTCCACAGGAAAACCATCTCTTCCTGGGTCTTATCTCTTCCTATCCTGTTAGTAATTGAGACTCATCTACCTCTAACTTTGGCATATTTAATTCTTCCATAAACATTTCCATTTGTATCTTTTCTTGATATCCATATTTCCCTGCTGTTTACAGATTTTAGTAGAATTTCCAAAATATTTCTAATACCTGTAGAGGATCTCTTGATTTTCTTTGTGTTTCACTGTTGCAGTCATTACAATTGGGTTATCCTGCTGGCAGGCTGCCCTCAGTCGGCCTGAATTCCAAAGTCTTGGTCCGGCGTTGGTTGTTGTCGCCCCTTCCCTGACGTCAGAGCATCAGGGGTATAAAAGATGCAGCCAACGCCATTTTCTCCAGTCTTTCTTGCCGCGCAGTGCCCGAAGCAGAAACAGTTTGCAAGTGCTGGTCAGCCGACTCCTGAGATTTTCGTGTTCGAATTTCAGATCCGAAGTTTTCATTAAAAGCCAAGTACCCCGTTGGGGAAACATTTTTCTTGCTCCAGACCGATGTCAGAAAAAGTTAATAATTGTATTTCTTGTGGGAAGCAAATACCTCATAAGGACTTTCATTCTTACGGTATTCCTTGCCTAGGCCCTGACCACGACGTTTCTAGTTGTCGGTTTTGTGCTAGATTTAACCAACACACTATTAAGCGTCGGTACAATTTTGCATTTCACTATTTTGGCAGAAGATTTAATTATATGATGCCGTTTGATAGCCATCCAACTACTGGAATTCATAAGAAACGCAGAGAAAAAGAAAAGGACAGGCAACCGAGGTCCAAAACCGACTAGGCTTCTTCTAAGCCAGTCGCCGGTTCTCAGTGAGGCTCCTACGTAGCCCCCGACGTCCGCTACCTTAGAGCCGCAGGCCGCTACAGACTCCCACATGGAATTGACTAGGCCGCTGGAAACTCAAGGTTTTGGACCCTTGGAGACTATTCCCTCAGATGGGTCCGGAGCCGCTGAGCAGGCATCAGCTTCTGAGGGTGTTTTCAGACATACTTAGTTATACATTAAAACGACTTCAGCTTCAAAGGCAAAGACTAAAGCACCTTTTAAAGACGAAGAAACAAGTACAACAGCCTCATGGACAGGCCTTCATGCCCAAAAAACAGATGCTCAAAATGGCCGAAGACTTAATTACTTTGATCAGGGGTTCCCATCCCCCTCCTAATAAAAGGCCTAGGCAAGAGACAGACTATGAATCTTCAGATCAGGTTTCCAGATTCCTCTTCTGATCAGGAATACTCACTTCCTCACTATGAAGATTCTGATGCTGAAGAATCTATCCCTTCAGCCTCTCCTCCTGAGGACTACTCTTTTGGGGAAACTTTGCACACCATGAGGGAACATTTCCACTGGGAGAGCCAAGATTTTTCAGAATTTAAGAAAAGGCTCAGGGTCTTCCTTTTACTACCACAACACAGGCCCCTAGCTATTCCACCTTTGTTGGGCATTGTGGATGATGTCTTTTCAGAGTCTAGTCTGACCCCTGACTCCTTACCTGCAGCTCCTGTTAAGCCGGACAGATACTACAAGGTTCCTGACTCTCATAAATTCCTTTTCAAAAACCCTACTGCTGACCCAGAAACTATCTCTCAGGGTCCCAAAGGGATAAAGGCTTCCACTGCAAAAAACCCTACCCCTTCTGACAGGGATTCCAGGGCACTGGACAGATGGGGGAAAAAGATTTACACTTCTTCTGCTTTGGCTATAAGGGCATTAAATTGCCAGTTTCATATGCTCAAATATCAGCAATATATCATGACACTGCTTAAACAGAAAATGGTGATAAATTCTGAATGTGCAGAAAACAAGGAAATGCAGGATTTATTGCATGCAGCTGAACAAGTTGGAAAGCATACTTTGCAATGCGGTTTTGATTCTCTGGAGGCCTCCTGCAGGGCTGCTGTTACGGGTTCTGTCATTAGGAGGCATGCTTGGTTAAAGGAACAAAATTTGCCTGGTCATGTCAAAGTAAAATTATTGGATGCTCCATTACAGCATGACACCTTGTTTGGTGTTAAAGCAGAAGAAGTGTTAAAGTGGAGGACAAAGCAGAATCTATGCAAATGGTCAAGGATTTCTTACAGGTACAGCCTCCAAGATTTAGCAGACACTGGCCAACAAAGAATTGGTCCTTTTCAGTGTCAGACAGGCCACAAAGGGGCAAATCCCAGCCCAAAGGTTCGTACAGGTCTAAACAATGGTGTGCTTCTACCTCCAAAAGTGGAGAAGACAAATCACAGCCATCCAGGAAACAGTCTCAATGACTTCCCCCTGCCTGCGCCAAGCACTTATCTTCTGGCAGCATCTTTAGGGGGGAAACTAGCACTTTTTTCTCAAAATTGGCACATCATAACCCAGGACAAATGGGTCCTACACATAGTGTCACAAGGTTACAGGTTTCACTTCCATACCCTGCCAAGGGCAAATGGTTGGCCAGACCTGCCAAAAAATCAATAGGCAGAGGCACAAAAACAAATCTCATCCCACATGGAAAATGGGGGCCATTCAACGAGTACCAGAGCAAGAGCAGGGACAAGAATTTTATTCAAGACTGTTCTTGGTACCAAGAAAGGACAAGGCCTGGAGGCCAATACTGGACCTATCTTTACTAAACACATCATACCTGGATATACCAAAATTCAAAATGTTGACTCTACAGCAGCTTCTTCCCATGCTGGGCAAGAAGGCTTGGCTTGTGACTTTAGACCTAAAAGAGGCATACCTGCATGTCCCAATCAGACAAACGTGCAGATGATACCTCAGATTCAAAGCAGGCTCAATGCATTACCAATTCTCTGCACTGCCCTTTGGCTTATCTACTGCGCCCAGGGTCTTTACAAAGTGCCTGGCACCAGTAGTTGCATTTTGCAGACTAAGAGGAATACAAATATTTCCTTACTTGGATGACTGTCTCGTTCAAGCAGAGAACAAGGACATTCTACTAAAGCATTTGGTGTTTGTAAAGAGATTTTTAGCAAACCTAGGGTACGCAGTCATTGAAAAGAAATCAAAACTAGTACCCTCTCAAGAGATAGTATTCCTGGGTGCAAGCTTACATACAACTGCCCAGATGGCTTAGCTCACGCCAGACAAAGGCAACTGACTACCTATTTCAAAAAGTTGGCAACAAAGGCCCAGTTATCTGCAAGAAAAATTATGCAGGCTTTGGGCTTCATGGCATCCTGCATTCTACTTATTCCGTATGCAAGACTGCATATGAGGAAACTTCAATGGTACCTAAAAAGTGTCTGGACTCAACATTGCCACAGCCTGGAAACAAGGATTTCTCTCATTAACTGAGTTTTGATGGTGGGCGAAGGCTTGTCACCAGAACAAAGGACAGCCATTCACTTTACCCCCAGCCAGACAGACATTAACAACGGATGCATCAGATTATGCCTGGGGAGCCCACATAGCAGGAAAATGTATTCAAGGCACATGGTCTGCAAACCAAATGCATGTACGTATAAATCAAAGAGATGCTAGCGGTCCAGAATGCCCTGACCGCCTTCAAGGACCTACTTCATCCGTGACAACTACTGATAAAGACAGACAACACCATGTTCATGTGGTATATAAACAAGCAGGGAGGCACTCATTCTTACCCCCTTTGCAGACTAGCCATGACCTTGTGGGACACAGCATTGACTTACCAAGTACATCTGCAGGCACAATTCCTGCCAGGAAAGACAAATGCTCTGGCAGGCGAACTAAGCAGAAACCTCATGGATCCCCATTAGTGGAAATTGGATCCACAAGTCTTCAGCATGATAACAAGGAAATGGGGATGCCCGGATATAGATCTATTTGCCTCTCCTTACAACTACCAACTAAAAAGATTCTGCACAAGGATTTATCACAGACAAGCATGGAAAAGAGGACGCCCTATCTTTCAGCTGGAAAAACTTAGCAGTATATGCCTTTCTTCCACTGCCTCTCCTCCCAAAGGTACTCCTAAAGGTCAGACAAGAGAAGCCAAAGATGATACTGATTGCCCCAGACTGGCCCCGCCAGTACTGGTATCCAATACTAAGGAACTTGTCTCAATGCCCGGCTTGGACCTTACCTCAAATACCTCATCTACTGTCTAAACAAAACAATCAGATCCTGCACAGCCAACTCAAGACCTTAAATCTGGCAGCATGGCGGGTAATGTAGTCATACAAAACACACCTCTCACTAAAGCTGTGATGGATGTCATATTGGAGGCCAGAAGGCCAAGCGCTAGAAAATCTTATGCTGGAAAATGGAAGAGATTCTGTGCTTGGAACCAGACACAAGGAATTGACATAGCTGTACCAAATAGCCCTCAGATTTTGCAATATTTAACTGAGGTGCTAGACAAAGGCTTTTTTTTTTTCATCAATTAAAATTCATGCCTCTGCCATTTCGGCTCATTACAATACAGAGCCACCAATCTATTCTCATCCTTTATTAAGGCAGTACCTCAGAGGAGCCAAAAACTTAAGGCCTCCAAGGAGATCACCAATATCTGCATGGGACCTCAACTATGTCTTGGAAAAACTCACCCTGCCTCCTTTTGAAACAGCCACTACAGCTGATATAAAGTTTTTATCTTGGAAAACAGCTCTGCTCCTAGCAATAACTTCTGCAAGACGAGTTTCAGAGCTACAGGCACTCATGGCTGTGGAACCTTTTATCATTTTTTATCCAGACAGGGTTTCTCTGAGGACATACCCGACATTTATGCCCAAGGTAGTGTTCAGTGTGGCTCTTAACCAAACTATTCATCTGCCAACTTTTTTCCAAATCCACAGAAGAAGGGGGAGAGAATTCTGCATTCTCTGGACATACACAGACAGCTTCGATTCTACTTGGACAGAACCAAAGTTTTCAGAAAGACACAGCAATTACTAGTGGCATATATGCTGTAGGATCACAAGGAAAGGCCATCTCAACGCAGACTATTTCAAAGTGGATAGGCCACTGCATTTGTTTCTGCTATTCACAACATGACAAACCAGTGCCTAAGGGCATTAGGCCTCATTCAACCAGAGCAGCAGCCACTTCAGCAGCCTTCCTCTGGGGAGTACCAACCAAAGACATTTTAGTGGTTGCTACCTGGAGTACAGTGCACACCTTTACAAAGCACTATCATTTACCACTCTACTCTAAGTCCAGGGCAGGCTTTGCCACTGCAGTTCTGCAGGGTCTCATAGCCACCCCTAATGCTATTTAGCTCCAGCCTCCCAATTATAGCTTTGGGATTCAAACCAATTGTAATGACTGCAACAGTGAAACATGAAGAACATAGTACAGTTGTGTACACTTACCATAAATGTAGATGTTAGAGTGTATTCACTGTTGCAGTCCAGGTTACCCACATGCCATCCGCCTTACTTTTGCTGGAACTTATCTGTACTTCACTAATCTGTACAACGTATATGGTGTATTTGCTTGTAGATGAAGATAAAATATACTTTGGTGCATGTATTTTTTATTGACATATTTTTTCCTACACTTCTGAGGCAAGACAAACTGAAGAAAATGGCATCGGCTGCATCTTTTATATACCCCTGACGCTCTGACGTCAGGGAAGGGGCGACAGCAACCGACGCCGGACCAAGACTTTGGAAATCAGGCTGACTGAGGGCAGCCTGCCAGCAGGATAACCCAATTGTAATGACTGCAACAGTGAATACACTTGAACATCTGCATTTATGTTAAGTGTACACAACTGTACTTTACCTTCCTTGTTATAGGCACCCTAAGCATGGCGGCAGCTCTTTCTTTCTGTTGCCTGAGTTGTTGTGCTAAATGTTTTTGTGCTCTAATGTTAGCAAAATACAGTTGCGTAACAACAATTTTTCGAAACTCATGTATACTATCTAGGTAATCCCTTGTATCTGATGATGTCCGTTTTCTTTCTATCCTCAACTTATGGGTTCGGATCCGATCCCTTGGATCTAACTCAGCTGTTGCAAAAGCTTGTGGCAACCAGAAACTATCAGGCTACTCCCTTACCTACAATGCACCAACCCCTATTACCCCAGATCTCATTTGCTGCTTGAAAGCAAAAGACGTGGTTCCATCTTCTCTCTCGGGCAGATAAGTGACTGTTTTTTTCTCAAAAGTGATAGTTTTCATTTCTATCTTTATTTTTTGATTATTATTGTTGTTAATTATTTCTAAAGTTTAGTTTTCTGTTGTCGTTAAACTCCCTTTCCACCCTTTTAGAATGGTTGTACTCTCGTGTACTATCGCTAGAATACTTTCTTCTATGATTTTGTAGCTGTTAATACCATTGTTGGTATTCCTGCCCTTTTCTAACTATCTTAAAAAAAACAACTTTTATTTGTTATTTAATAAACAATTCCACAAAAGCAGCCAAAAAGAACGCTAAATCGCAAAACAAACTCCAAAAGTAAAAAGCGTTGACAGACACAGCACAAAGGTAAAACCAGGATTTATTCCAGACACGAATCACTCCAAAATTCCACCACAAGTGAGCGCTTTCATCTCCTAACATCGGAGATTTCTTCAGACTGGTGGTGAAGCAAAAGCAATACACTTGTATATCATTCTAAAATCAATTAAAACATCAATTAAAACATAAATTGGAATTAGTTAATTAAAAAGACAAGAATACTAAAGCTAATGTTTAAGCCCGTTTATTTTTAGATACATAATGAATTCTTCTCTATTGTTTAGTCCAGGGTAAAAACATGCATTTAATCTAACTTGCCAGCAGTATTCAAGCCAACCCAACTCTTCTTCAATGTTAATGTTTATAACTTTGGGATGAATTGCATCAATAACTAAGCATTTAAAATTATTATTATTTTTTTTTTTGCATTTGCTATCTATATAATGTTTAGCCATTGCATTTTTTGCATCCCCTCTACCTATTGCATAGTGATGCTCATATATCCTTCTACATAATTCTCTACTTGTTCTACCAATATAGAAGCACATGCATTCTAAACATACTAATAAACTACATTTTTGGACTTGCAAGTAAATTTGCCCGGAACCTTAACTATAGTTTTTCCTAATAATATATCATTACTTTCTGTGTATAAAAATTGACAATAATTACAATTGAAACATTTAAACATGCCTTTTCTTTCTTCCATTACCTTACATTTATTTAACTTGGTTTGAAAAAAATCTTTAAAATTCTTAGCTCTCTTCTGCACAAATCTGGGTTCATCTCCTAGTTTCTGTAGGAGATCCTTATTACCTTAGAAGATGGCCCAATTATTTCTAATGATGCTCTTGATCTCATAAAAATCAATGCTATTTTGTACTGCTAAAGCTGTCGTGAAGTCCATACTATATTCTGTATGGGCTTCATCTATCATCACATTGTTTCTTTTAAGAACAACTTCATTCATTATTTTATTTAACATATGTTCAGGATATCCTCTATTACTCATCTTTTTACAAAAACTATTTACTTCTTTATAAAAAATGTTTTCATCATTTGTTAGACTACTAATTCTATTAATCTGGCCTTTAACAATATTCCATTTTGTCTTCTTAGGATGTAAACTCGAGTAATGTAAGTACATATTATTTTGGCACTCTTTTTTTTATAAATCTTTGAAACTAATCTTCCATCCTTCTTATAAACAGTGAGATCCAAAAAATTGATTTTTTTCTTTACTATAAGTATGAGTAAATTTGATATATGAACAGATATTATTAATATAATTTAAGAATGCTTCTAGTTCTTCCACAGAACCGTTCCAAATTATAAGAATGTCATCAATAAATCTCAGCATTTTTGTGACATTCTTTGCAAAAGTACTTCCAAAAATATTGGCCATCTCCCTTCCTTGCATAAATAAATTGTCATAGCTGGGTGCTAAGGCTGCACCCATAGCCACCCCATTGACTTGTACAAACAATTCATCATAAAATTCTAAAACATTATATGATGAAACTAAATCTATAATTTCCATGAGCAAACTTACAGTATTTGTAGAAAATGCTTTGGATTGCAACTATCCCATTCTGACCATTTCCATCCCTTCTTTGTTAGGGATCATAGTATAAAGAGAATTTATATCAAGAGTTACTAATATATCTGTAACAGAGACTTGTAATTCATTTAGTTTCATTATACAATCATAGCTGTCCTTTATGTATGTTATACCATTTGGTACTACTTTTTGTAGGTGTTTGTCCACAAAAATAGACAATACCCTCAGTCTTGCTGTTCTTACTAACAACTATTGGTCTTAATGGAGGGCAGTCAATATTTTTGTGGATTTTTGGTATACCAAAAATTCTGCTAATTTTGGGGTTATTATTGGTAATGTTCCACTTTATCTTGTCATCAATTCTTCCAGCATAAAACCACTCTGTTATACAAGAATCTATCAAGGAGAACCCTTTTCTAACCTCATTCCTATTAACTGGTTTATAGAAACTAAAATCCGATAATTCCTTTATTTTAGTTTCATAATCTTATCTTCCCATTAAAACCATTGCCCCTCCTTTATCTGCTTTAAAATTAAGATGTTTTCATCTTTTAATAGGGCATCAAAACGCTCTTTTTCTCCTTTTGTTAAATTGTAATATTTAAATTTAGAATCATTATCTAACATTTCTAACAATTGCGTTTCGCAAACATTCAAGAACATTTCTAATTATTTACACAGAGGTGGATTATAGCAGCTTGGTTTATAAAAATCACAGCTATTGAATTTCTGACTACCGAAAAGAAGTCTGAAATTTAACTTTCTAACATAGTCTCTTAATTCATTAATCCATAGTAAGTTTGTCAGCCCTTTGTGCAGGGGCAAAATTCCATCTTTTGCTCAGCACACAACATTCTTCATAGGAGATATTTTTCTCACACAGATTAACAATTTTGAAATTCACATTATTTATGTCTTCCACTGTTTTTGATGGTAATTCCAGTTCTTCTTTGGAACTTTTCTGCCCCCCCCCCCAGTTTTTTTTTTGCTGTTGTTTATTATAAGGCTTATCTTTATAGCCATCTGCTGTCACTTGGGCCCAAGTTTTATTTTGATTGTCAACTCTTTGATATACTTCAATAATCTGCTTATTCTCATTCGCTTTATGTTGTATTTCATTAGTTTTATTCCTAAAATTATCTTTGGTTTTGGTTTTAACTACTTGTTCATTTGCATGTTGTATTATTTCCCCTGCCATATTGGCATGGACCTCCGCCACTGTTGTAATCTCATTTTTGTTTCCAAGCCTTTCTGACCTCCTTAATAAACTTGTATCTACTCCAGCAGCTTTATTTCCCATATCAAACTCATTTTGACCATTTTCGTTAACACTTGTTTCAAGCCTCAGCCCATATGCTGAAGCCGTACCATTAGCATATTCATTCTTGTCTCTAAAAAACGGTTTTCTTTTTCTTTGACATAGCTCGTCATTCAACTTGTGCAATTTTTCTTGAATTTGCACCATTTTGCTACCAAAATCGTCTCTGGAGGTGTTGTCTTTCAAAATGTCATGGTTTTCTCTACGTCTAACAGTTAATTCTTGTAATTTGATGGTATTGGCTTCATTTAATAGCTCCATATATTGTAAACCCGCCCTTTGGTTTATGTTCAACCATTTATCAGTAAACTCCTTTGGCAGGTCTTTTCCTGCTGGTAAATTTTTAACCCTTAGCCCCTTCGGTACTTGTTGGGCTTTCAAGCTGTTTTCAAAAATCAAATTGTCCCATTGTAGGCGTTTTACTGTAGTAAGATCTTTCTCCAGCCCATTAAACAGCTCTTTAATATTAACGCCGGCACTCATACTCATTTCCGGCTGTACACCATTATTATCACAGTTCGTAAAAGGGTTAGACGGTGGAGCTAAACATCCCTTTAGGTTGTTTTCTTCATTGTTATTAACCAGTTTTTTTAGACAGTTTATTCACAGTATTGACCATACCTTCTTCATTAATTAAAAATGAACCGCTCGGTGGAAGAAAGAAAAGGCATGTTTAAATGTTTCAATTGTAATTATTGTCAATTTTTATACACAAAGTAATGAAATATTATTAGGAAAAACTATCATTAAGGTTCTGGGCAAATTTACTTGCAAGTCCAAAAATGTAGTTTATTTATTAGTATGTTTAGAATGCATGTGCTTCTATATTGGTAGAACAAGTAGAGAATTATATAGAAGGATGTATGAGTATCACTATGCAATAGGTAGAGGGGATGCAAAAAATGCAATGGCTAAACATTATATAGATAGCAAATGCAAAAATAATTTTAAATGCTTAGTTATTGATGCAATTCATCCCAAAGTTATAAACATTAACATTGAAGAAGAGTTGGGTTGGCTTGAATACTGCTGGCAAGTCAGATTAAATGCATGTTTTTACCCTGGACTAAACAATAGAGAAGAATTCATTATGTATCTAAAAAGAAAGGGGCTTAAGCATTAGCTTTAGTATTCTTGTCTTTTTAATTAACTAATTCCAATTTATGGGTTAATTATGTTTCAATTGATGTTTTAATTGATTTTAGAATGATATATAAGTGTATTGCTTTTGCTTCAACACCATTCTGAAGAAATCTCCGATGTTAGGAGATGAAAGCGCTCACTTGTGGTGGAATTTTTGAGTGATTTGTGTCTGGAATAAATCTTGGTTTTACCTTTGTGCTGTGTCTGTCAACGCTTTTTCTTTTGGAATTTAATAAACAATGTTTCCTCTTATAAACTGCGAACTAAAATATTTTTTCTTTTACCTTTTCTACAATATGGCTGATAGACAAAAGTCTGTCTGGGTTTAAAAAATGTGAGAAATGTGGACACAAAATTCCTCTTGCTGATGCCCACACACTGTGTGTACTGTTTGGGTCCACTCCACCTACAGGAAAACTGTGTGATATGCTATGCTTTCAACCCCAGAGCTCTGGTGGAATGTAAAAATAAATTGATATACCTAAAGGGTTGCTTCCCTCTTCTTTTACCGAGGTGTTACCTGGAGCTTTCCCCCTGTAGTACATCTTCTGAAAAATCTATGAAAAGACCTTCTTTGGATCAGTCTGCTCCATTGGATCCTAAACGAAAGAAAATTAAGTCCTTTGATTCAAACTCCACATCAGATCCCAAACTAGAGAGGACAGATACCTTGGATCCGACTACATCATATCTGAAACCTAAAATGACCAAACTTATGTCTGATAAGAATGTTTCGGATCTTGCTCTGCAAACGTCGGATATGACATCTGATATTCCGTGCCTTCCAAGAACTAGATATTCTTCTTCAGTGGATCCAGTCCATTCTAGGGTCCCTTCACTTTTTTTTTTTTTTGTCTTTTTTGTAAGAGTGACCGAAGTCCCTGTCACTAGTTTCCACTTGCTGTTCCAGGAGCTTTACTGAAGAAGACATGGGGAAGTTAGTGAGAAATATTCTATCGGCTCAGAGCATGCCAGGTGCCTCCTTGGCTCCTGCTTTCCTGGGTCAGGGGATCCAACCTTCCCCTACACCCCCTGTGCAGGTTCCTCCTCCAACTCCTCTGTTGGTTTTGGAGTTTCTGGATCTGAACCTTCGGGCCCGTCGGCATCAGATATGAAAATTGCTTTGTCTTCTGATCTGAAGCTTGCACTGAGTTCTTCATTTTCTTTGGATCTGGAGGACACTCTGAGCTGGGTCTACCCTGTCGGCTCCAGGGTGTCTCAATTGACTCTGAAGTTTTCAGAGCTGTCTTTGCGTCTCGGGGCATCAGCATAGGTTAATTTGGGTGTGACTTCGGCCTTGGGAGAGTTTTCAGAGTGGGAGGGGACGACAGTCTGAAGGCTTGTCCTTACAGATCTGGGGTCATCGTCCTCTTTTGGGGTGGGGATCTCCCTTTAAGGTCATTGAGAGAGCCTTGTCAACTTCTTCGACAATGATGGTGCCTTTCCCCTCAGATCCTATCTCTGAAAGCATGTCATCTCTCCTCTTAGTCTCATCTATCCTCTCCACAGGGACAGCTGGTACCGAAACTCCATGCTTCCCAGCAGGGTATCCACACCTCTTCTAATACCTCCCCAGGGCATCCCACGGAGGAGGTCCCTAAGAAGAGATCATGTAGGAGGAAGCAGTTGGATTCCCCCAAGGAGTCAGTCACAGAAGATATGGATTTAAAGGAAGGTGAAGGGTCCACACAGTCACTTCCTGTTGATGTCCAGTTTGGAGACATTCTTTAATTCCTGAAACAGGTGGCTGAAAGTGCAGCAACCATTCATCAGAGGAGTCTGTATTCCTGGAGGTATTCTGTACAGGCCTGTCTACCTCCTGGGTGACTCCGCCCACCGATGACTGTATAGATTTGGTGTCTCGGCAGGCATGGAAGGCCCCGGACATCATTGAGCCAATCACTCAGAGGCTAGGCATAATTTTGACAGCCTCTAAAGTTGGATAATTTTGGACATGAGCTGTACCTGTGGATGCCATGGTTGTGGCAGTGGACACAAAGGAGGAAATATCCAAAGAGAGTTCCACTGTCCAGCCACTGAACAAGGAGTCTTAAACGATGGACAGATTTGGGAAGAGTGTCTATGCTTCAGCGACCTTTACATTGCATTCTCTGAATTATTTGGCACATTTCACCAGGTTGCAAAGAGATCTGATTAAGGAACTCTCTGCTGCTCTTTCAGGAACCATTTCTGATGAGGTACAGGCATCTGTCACTTCTCAGTTGGCTCCCTGCAAGCAATTTCCACTTCCTCCATGAGTTTACTCTGTCATGCAGTTGAAGGAACCTCAAGGGCAGTGAGTTCTAGCGTTTCCATAAGGAGGCACTCCTGGATGCGCTTATGTGATTTTGCAGAGCCCTTCAAGTCTTTGTTCATCAGTGGTCCCTTTGACAGAATGTCCTTGTTTGGTCTCTGAAAGTTAAGGACACTTTATCCAGGTGTGAAAAGGATGGAAAAACTGTCTTCTGTGGGTGTCCATTTTTCCACACCTCAAAGATCCTTCTCTAGGAATCAACGGGATGTTTGGAAAATGTGGTTCAAAAAGTCCCAGGGCCCTTTTCAGGATGCACATGGAGAAGTTTCCCCCCAAGGCAGAGGGGGGAATTCCAACAGCAGACACCACCTTTGCGGCAGAGGTGGCCCGTAGAACCAAGGGTCTAGAGATTCCTTTTTTGATGGAACCTTCCAGCACTTCTGGAAGGAGGCCTGATTGTCCCCTTCTGGAGACATTCCAGGGTCGTTTGTCCCTACACCAGAGAGCCTTCCTACAAATAACAGATTCACTGGTGCAGAGGATCATTTCCAGAGGCTATATAATTCCCTTTTCCCTTTCATCTCATTTCTCAAGAAACTTCCCTGATGTTCCACCCAGTCAGAGGCAACAAGCAGCATTTCAGATACAAAAGCTGATTTAAAAAAAAAAAAAAAAAAAGTCATCCAAGAGATCCCACCAGACCAAATAGAATTTGGAACTTACTCAAGATTCTTTTTGTGCCAAAGAAAACAGGGTACTGGAGACCAATCTTGGATCTTGGCGTGTTGAACAAATCAGTTCAACACACCAAGTTTCGGATAGTCACGGTTCAGTCCATACTCCCATTTCTGGGAAAGGACATTTGGATGTGCTCGATAGACCTTCAGGAGGCATGCTATCACATAAAGATGAACAGGTGGTCCAGAAGGTATTGAGTCTTCTGGATGGAAGCAAGTCATTACCAATTCAGAGTTCTGCCCTTTGGTCTCACACAGCCCCCAGGGTGTTCAGATGCATGGCAGTAATGGCACCTCACTTGAGACTGCAAGCATTCTGGTGTTTCATTACTTAGACAACTGGCTCATTACTGCCCCAGCCAGGTATCAAGTAATGGAAGGTTTTCCAGATTTATTCTCATAGGAAGTTACTAGGCTAATGGTCCTAGGGCCCTTACAAGCCTAGACAAGTTCTACCCTTATTTCCACAATCAGCACCTATAGCCCCTGTCCACGAGGGACAGAGTTGGAACCCCTGGGATGAGTTTACAGTTACCCATCCAGTTGTCCAGATTGCTTTTGAAGAGGGTCAGTGAGGTGCTCTATTTGACATGAAGTGCGAATCTGTTCTAAAGGTGTGGTAACCTCTGAGAGACAAACCTGTCCCTCATGCAGGATGTATTAATGTCGCATAACACGTTAACATCTTTAGCGTGAGTAACTCAAGTGCCATTTGACTTGCGAGATGCAACTTTTCCAGTTAAGGAGGGTCAGAGATTGCCTTGTATGCAAGGTAGAGATCGCCTCTGAGTAGTCTGTATGAAACAGAATAAAGTGACAGTGATTTCAGATGATCCACACAGAACAGATGCTGAAGACCTAGAATTTTCCTTGTGAGGAACCTTTGTGGTCTCTCCAGTTGCTGCAGGTGCTTGGAAAGGTACATACCAAAAGGGGTGTTATACTCTGTTATTGACCTGATGAGGGAAGAGTACAGGGAGGTTCTAAGTTTTTTTCTGGAAGCAATGTCATTACTTATGATATGAGCAATATAGAATGCCCTTCTTCTAGTGTGGAGAGATGGTGATCAAAGGTGAGGTTGCTGTCAGATTGTGTGCCTAGGTCTCTCACCACCGAATGCACACTTAAGGCACTAATAAAGGGACTACCTTTTTTTTTTACTTTATTCTTCACACTATGGGTTCTGGAACTACTCTTCTTGTTGATATTGATGTGATAGTTAGCAGGAACATCGGCCTTACTGAAAGGGATGATTATTTTTTTGCATTGAGTTTAAGGCCATGACTTTGGTACCAATCATTTGTTTGCGAAAAACCCTCCTGTAGGGTCTTGACATCATTTTGAGATTCTATGACCGCTCCCAGTTTGCAGTCATCAGCAAACTTCGTCAGCCACAGATTTTGTTTTTGCTTGTACTTTGGAGAAGTAGATTCCAAACAGTAGAGGTCCCAGGACTGATCTCTGTGGAGCACCACTAGTTACAGGTCTGCAGTTGGAGGTGGAGTTCCCTACTTTGACTGTATGAGTTCTATCAGTGAGCCAGTTAGCGACCCATCTATCAACAAAAGGGTTGATACCTAGCTGGGTGAGTTTGTCAATGATACCCAAGTGGGGGGATAGTGTCAAATGCCTTTGCTAAGTCTAGGTAAGCTGTATACACAGATTTCCCCTCATCCAGGGCCTTGGTGACTGTCTCATAGAAGTCCACCAGGTTTAACAGACATGATCTCCCTTTGACAAATCCAAACTGAGTAGGGTCAAGTGATTGGAGTTTACCTGTATCTTTGTTGATGAGGTCCATGATGATTCACTCCATGGCTTTGCAGGTAAGACTAGTCAGGCTAATAGGTCTGTAGTTCCTGGGGTCAGTGGAAGCACCACCTTTGTGCAAGGGAATAACGGTGGCCATTGTCCATTCAGCTGGGATGAAGCCGGTGCTTAGACTGTGAAAAGCATACCCAGTGGTGTTGCAAATTCTTCTTGGAGCCCATGTTTGACACAGCCTGGGATGCTATTAGGTCCCATAGATGCTGTGTTCCTGGCCTTAGAGAGACAAGTTAGGGGACAGGTGGCAGGGATGTCATGGGGTATGTGTGGCAGGGACAGGGGAGTGAAGTTTTCACAGAACCTGTCCAACAGGTCAGCTGTGTCTACAGGCTCAGTATATGTGGTATCATTAAACTACCAGTTTGGCACAAATCTTGCCCTTTCCTTTTAGGTTACGGATGTAACTAAAGAACGTCTTATGGGTGTCTTTAGTTGAGGAAGCTAAATTGAATTCATAGTTTGCTTTGGAGGACTTCACAAGAAGTCTTATTCACTTGCTTAAGCTGATGAGGGAGTGTTTCCAGTTTAGGTCTCACTCCATCTTACTGTTAGATAGCAATTTCTTCCGCTTATTGTAAAGCCTATTAATTGCAGTTCTGCTCTTCCTTGAGAAGCTTGTTTTGGTCCTGTCAGATACGGCAGTGTCGGTGCAGATATACAGGCATTTGTATAAAGCATTGGTGAAAAACTCTGCATAGCTGCCAGTTCCATCTGAGGGGGGTGGTGCAGAGAAGCTATTTGTACCATTCCGTAAGTGGATATAATCTGCTTTGGAGAAGTTTTTTAATTTAGTTGCTGCTGGGGGGGGGGGGTCGGGTGTGATAGTTCCTTCAAACGTGAGACTGATTTGTGGTCAGATCTCAGCAGGGAAGACCTCACAGTGGGGGGTGCTACAGTGGTCCCCCATATTGGTAAGCACCAGATCCAGGATGTTGGCACCCCCTGTAATGGTGTCAACCAGCTGGTCCAGGGCATTGGAGTTAACGCTGTCGAGGAACCCTTGGCCAAGTGAGTTTGAGCACGTCTAATTTACCCAGTCAATGGATGAGTAGTTAGTCACCCAAAACTGTGGTGTTCAGGTGTATCTTGATAGACTCAAGTAGATCCAAATAGGCAGAGTGGGTGACCTGATTCTTGGAGGTGGTCATGTAGGTGGCACTGACTTGAATAGGTGTCCTACCAACAGTTAATTGCACCTGAAGTATCTCCAGGGAATCATGCTGTTTGACCAATGTAGAGGTGTATTTATCTTTAATGAAGTCTGGGAATAACCATAAATTTTGAAAAGTCTTATTTGAGACCTACTCAAACATTGGAGTTTGTAGGGGCATTTTTCAACACATAGTCAATGATAGCGTCACTGCCTATTGTAAGAGTTCAGACTTTAAGAACACAGATCAGGAAGATCATCTGCAGTACCAAAATTTCTGCACATTTGTTTCTTCAGTCTCTAGGATCAGTGGCAGCGACAATAACTAGTACCATTAGCCAGGTTCTACATAAGGATTTTACAATGAATACTAGCCATACAATGGTCAGTACGTTGTCAGCCCATATCAAGCATAATACATGTCTCTCAGATTTGCAAGAGATCTCAGGTGGTAGATTCAATCAGATTAAGTTCTACTAGACCGACTGTTCATTCCCCCTCAGCCCAAAGCCATAGTGACCAGGAATGCTTCACAGTTAGGGGGGGGGGCATTACCTGGGGAAGACAGTTTAAGGCACTTGGTCTTCCGTAGAGGCTAATGTGCATGTCGGTGTTCAGGAGATGAGAGCAGTGCTTTTGGTGATGCAGGCATTTCAAGAAGCTCTCCCCTCAGGGATGATTGCAATTCAGATGGACATGTCAGTACACATCAAGAAGTAAGGAGGAACAAAATCTTATCCCCTATGTCAAGAAGCTCTGAGTGTGGCAGTGGGCGATTTCATCTGACTGTTTTTTCACAGCAGTGCACATTCTGGGGAAGTCCAGTGTGATAGAAGAGAAGCTGAGCAGGTGCATTCTCCTACCTCACAGATGGTCTCTCAACAAGAGTCTGGCGGAGACAATTTTTCACCAATGGGGGGGGCCAGCCTTGCTGCGATTTTTTGCTTCTCCCCTAACTGAGGGATGCTGTACTTCATGATTATCCCCCTCTCAGCTTAATGATTATCCCCCTGTCTGCTTTATGCCTTTCCACCAATCCCACTAATTTCCAAATTCCTGCAGAAAGCTGCCATGTTGAAGAGCAAAGGTATCTTCATTGCACCTTTTTGGCAATTTTGACAGATTTGGTTCCCCTTTCTTTGGCCTCACTTACTCCACCCACCATGGACTCTGGATCCAACTCCAGACCTCCTCTCACCCGACAGGCATGATTCATCCAGACTAGCAAACCTCAGGTTGACTGCTTGGCTTCTCCAGTTCCATTAATAGCCAGACAATCTTTGCTGTCCTGTCCAGTCCATCAAATACTCTTATCTGATTGTCTGCACGTAAACTTTACTCCAGTAAGTGGATAGAATTTGCTTACTGGGCCCATCAGAGTAATGTTGTTCCTTTTTCAGCCCCTTTGCACAGTATCCTGGAAGTTTTAGCCTTAAATTTTAAAGAAGGAGCTAGTTCCTCCTTGATTAATGTTCAACTAGCAGGAAATTCGAATTTTCACATAAGATTTGATGGTATTTCCATTGCCTCCTATAAACTATGCAAGACTTTTTTGCAAGGTGCTCTCCTACTTAGGCCCACCTTCAGAGACCCTACTCCCCCATGGGACCTCAACCTGGTACTGCAGTAAACTTACTCAATTCCTCTTTGAACCTGCAGCCAAATGTGACCTCAAATAACCTATCTTGGAATACAGTTTTTGTAGTAATCATTGATGTTCTATAGTCGTATCTCGCCTTCATTCTTACATATGGGTTTGGAGCCGATCCTCGGCTCCGACTCGGCCTATTACAAAGCTCAAAGTCTCTTAGTTGGCTTGTGGCTACGTATGTATCCCATAATGCACTAGTACAATCCCCAGATCTCATTTGCTGCATCTACAAGTTCAGAAGTGCTTCTTGCTTGGAGTTTAAACTTTTTTTCTTATTACTTTACTGTTTCTATAGCTAGTTATCTTATTACTAGGTAATGCTTAATAGTGGTAGAAGTGTTTAGAATAGTTTAGAAGTGTTTTTTGTTCGTTAAATTGTTAGTTTAGAAGTGTTTTTTGTTCGTTAAATTGTTTGTTGAGAACTGGGTTGGGCCTAGTTCTCCGTTTTGGAATCCTGTGCGCTAGTTTATTATTAATATTGATATTTCTTAGGTCTGCGTTTATTTAGGATCTTGTTTCTGGTCTTATTGTATGTATACGTGCATACATATATATACATATATATATATATATATATATATATATATGTGTGTGTGTATATATATATATATATATGTGTGTGTGTGTGTGTATATATATATATATATATATATATATATATATATATATATATGTGTGTGTATATATATATATATATATATATATATATATATATATATATGTGTGTGTGTGTATATATATATATATATATATATATATATATATGTGTGTGTGTGTGTGTGTATATATATATATATATATATATATCTGTGTGTGCAGTGTTTTTGCTAGTCTTGTTGCAGTCTTCTCTGCAGGTCCGCGTTTAGGGCCTTTGTTTTTCTCATTTTTAGAAAAGTTAAGTTTGCATACAGTCTTTGCTAATTTCTTTGACTACAAGGAGGAGAAGAGGTGGAAGGTATGGCCGAAGGCAGGTAAAGGCTAGAACTGTGATAGTGAGGGTCAGAACTTTAAATGTTGACAGTATGACTGGTATAGGGATAGAGCTAGCTGATATGATGGACCGAAGGAAGGTTGGTATATTGTGCGTGCAAGAGACCAGATGGAAGGGGAGCAAGGCTAGGTGTATCGGAGGTGGGTTCAACTTGTTTTATCATGGTGTGGATGGGAGTAGAAATGGCGTAGGCATTATCCTGAAGCAACAGTATGCTAAGAGTGTTTTGGAGGTGAAGAGAGTGTTGGCTAGAGTGATGTTTATGAAGCTGGAAATTGATGGTGTGATGATGGATGTTAGTACATATGCTCCACAAGTTGGTTGTGCGATGGATGAGAGAGAAAATTTTGGAGAGAGTTGGATGAAGTTGTGATGACTGTACCCAAGGGTGAGAGACTGGTGATTGGAGCAGATTTCAATGAGCATGTTGGTGAAGGGAACAGAGGGGATGCAGAAGTGATGGGTAGGTATGGTGTTAAGCAAAGGAATGTTGAAGGTCAGATGATAGTGGATTTTGCGAAAAGGATGGACATGGCTGTGTTGAATACGTATTTTAACAAGAGGGAGGAGCATAGGGTGACATACAAGAGTGGAGGAAGATACACACAGGTGGATTATATCTTATGTAGAAGGGCCAGTCTGAAGGAGATTGGAGACTAAGGTGGTAGCAGGCGAAAGTGTAGTTAGGCAGCATAAGATGGTTTGTAGGATGACATTGGTGATCAAGAAGAGGAGGATGAGTGTGAGGGCAGCACCAAGGATCAAATGTTGGAAATTGAAAGATGGTAATTGTGAGGTGATGTTCAGGGAAGAGTTAAGACGGGCACTGGGTGGCAGTGAAGAGTTACCAAATAGCTGGGTAACTACAGCAGAGCTAGTAAGAGAGATGGCTAGAAAGGTGCTTGGTGTGACATCTGGAAAGAGGACAAGGAGACCTGGTGGTGGAATGAAGAAGTACAGGAGAGTATACAGAGAAAGAGGTTAGCAAAGAAGTGGGATTGTCAGAGAGATGAAGAAAGTAGATAGAGTATAAGAAGATGAGGTGCATGGCAAAGAGAGAGGTGGCGAAGGCTAAGGATAAGGCGTATGACGAGTTGTATAAAAGGTTGGACACTAAGGCTGGAGAAAAGGACCTGTACCAATTGGCTAGACAGAGGGACTGAGCTAGTAAAGATGTGCAGCAGGTAAGGGTGATAAAGGATAGTGAGGGAAACGCACTCACAAGCGAGGAGAGTGTGTTGAGCAGATGGAAAGAGTACTTTGAGGGGCTGATGAATGAAGAGAATGAGGGGGAGAGAAGGTTGGATGATGTGCGGATAGTGAATCATGAAGTGCATTGGATTAGCAAGGAGGAAATAAGGATAGCTATTAAGAGGATGAAGAACTGAAAGGCTGTTGGTCCAGATGACATACCTGTGGAAGCATGGAGGTGTTTAGGTGAAATGGCAGTGGAGTTTTTAACTAGATTGTTTAATGAAATCTTGGAAAGTGAGAGGATGCCTGAGGAATGGAGAAAGTGTTTTGGTACCGATTTTTAAGAATAAGGGTGATGTGCAGAGGCTGTAGTAACTACAGAGGGATTAAATTGATCAATCACAGCATGAAGTTATGGGAAAGTAGTGGAAGCTAGGTTAAGAAGGGAGGTGATGATTAGTGATCAGCAGTATGGTTTCATGCCAGGAAAGAGCACTACAGACGAGATGTTTGCTTTGAGAGTGTTGATGGAGAAGTACAGAGAAGGTCAGAAGGAGTTGCATTGTGTCTTTGTGGATTTAGAGAAAGCATATGACAGGGTGCCTAGAGAAGAGTTGTGGTATTGTATGAGGAAGTCGTGAGTGTCAGAGAAATATGTATGAGTGGTACAGGATATGTCTGAGGGTAGTGTGACAGCAGTGAGGTCTGTGGTGGGAGTGACGGATGCGTTTAAGGTGGAGGTGGGATTACATCAAGGATCAGCTCTGAGCCCTTTCTTATTTGTAATGGTGAGGACAGGTTGACAGATGAGATCAGGAGTCCCTGTGGACTATTGTTTGCAGATGATATTGTGATCTGTAGTGAGAGTAGGGAACAGGTGGAGAGGAGACCCTGGAGGGGTGGAGATATACTCTAGAGAGAAGAGGAATGAAGGTCAGCAGGACTAAGATAGACTATGTGTGTGTGAATGAGAGGGAGGATAGAGGAATGGTGAAGGATGCAGGGAGTAGAGGTGGCGAAGGTGGATGAGTTTTTAAATACTTGGGATCAACAGTTCAGAGTAATGGTGAGTGTGGAAGAGAGGTGAAGAAGAGAGTACAGGGAGGATGGAGTTGGTGGAGAAGAGTGTCAGGAGTAATTTGTGACAGACTAGTAAGAGTGAAAGGGAAGGTCTACAAGTGGGTAGTGAGACCAGCTATGTTATATGGGTTGGAGACAGTGTCACTGACAAAAAGGCAGAAGTCAGAGCTTGACGTTGCAGAGTTAAAGATGTTAAGATTTGCACTGGGTGTGACTAGGATGGACAGGATTAGAAATAAGTATATTAGAGGGTCAGCCCAGGTTGGAAGGTTTGGCGACAAAGCCAGAGAGGCAAGATTACGTTGGTTTGGACATGTGCTGAGGAGGGATGCAGAGTATATAGGGAAAAAGATGCTAAGGATGAAGCTGCCAGGTAACAGGAAAAAAGGAAGGCTTAAGATAAGGTTTATGGATGTGGTGAGAGAGGACAATGCAGGTGGTTGGTGTGACAGAGCACAATGCAGAGGACAGGAAGAAATGGAAACATTTCATCTGCTGTGGCGACCCCTGACGGGAGCAGCCAAAAGAAGAAGTTTCTGGACTTTTTCTATGACTTAGCCTATCTAGCTAGGTCGTTTAAGTTAGAGGACCTAGTCGTCTCTTATTTTCATATTTTCCTCAGGGCTAGGCCAGTTTGTTAGAGGACCTAGTCCTCATTGTACTTGGTGTGTACTGCTTTATTACATATCTCTCCAACATGTCTAAAGAGTATAAAGACCATAAACCTTCAGGTTTCAAAAAATGTATAAAGTGCTCCCAGAAGATGTCAATTATGGATGGCAATAGTAATTGTGTATATTGTCTCGGAGCCATTCATTTGCAGGAAACTTGTTTATTCTGCCATTCCTTCAGCTCCAGAGTTCTCCAGGAGCGGAAGAACAAGTTAATTTTGAAAGGTCTCCTCAAGCCTTCCTACGAGGAAGACTTGGTGAGTTCTTCTTCATCCAAATCACATTCCTCCAAAAAAGAGAAGGATAAGTCGGCCAAGAGGCATTCTTCGGTGCCGGCTAGTGTATCGGAACCTCGTCAGAAACATCTAAACTTGATAAGACTTCTGCCTCCTCGGCTCCACTGTCCTCTGAGCTGGTTGAGGTTGTCGATGTTGGCATGTCAGTGTCACCCCAAGCCTTTCGGCGCAGACTACTGAAAAATTACATTGGAGCCGGTCCAGAGATCCTTTGCTGGTCTCCTCAACCTTAAGATCTCCAATTTTATAGAGATCCAGATTGCCTACCCTGTCATCCATATCCTCCAAGAGCCTGTCAGAAGAAGATGTGGAGAGAGTAGTGCTTAGATTCCTGAAGTCGTCTGCCTTGCCCAAATTGTTGTTGGCTCTGACCCAGTCGGTTCCGGAGCCACCAGAGTCCATTCTTCCTGTTGTGGTTCCTCCTCCGAGCCGAGTCGGGCCTTCGGAGCCAGACTTTTCATTGCCACTTGTTGTGGAGCCCTCTGTTTCAGCTCCCATTGTGGCAGTCTCTGAGCAGAATTCCGCTCCGGCAACTTCGGTGCTGTCCATGGTGCCTAGGAGCCGAAGCTCACTGGTTGGCCCGACAGGAACACTTGGACCTGACCCTCCCCTGTTCTGAGTCTCCCTCTCGGTGCATCGGCTAGGGTGAGCTCGGAGCCTACATCCATCTCTGAGCCGGTCATTCTGGAGCCGATGACTACCTTCATTTCCTCAGAACCAGGGTTGTCTTCGGAGCCAGAGAGATCTGCTTTCGAGATGAGTGTACTGTCTTGCTCATCAGCTCCACGCAAGGGTACAGACGCTCTTCCCCCCCTCAAGCACCGACCTCAGTCTCAGCACCTACTCTCTCTGTCAGCAGCAGAGACCCGCAGACTCAGGAGCCCCGTTGGGTGGCCCCCAGTCTTCCAAGACCTCCAAAGTACCCTTCTGAGGAGCCCCCTCGGAAGAGGACATGCAAGAGGAAGCATGTAGACTCCCCGGATGAGTCCATTACTTCAGGCGCTGACCTTGAGGAGTCAGAAGGGTCCCCCAAGTCGTCCTCTGATGATGTCTCCATTGTAGACATCTTAAGAGATCCTTAAGAGAGAGGCGGTTGGCCCACTGTCACCCCCTTCTGATGAGGAGTCTGTGTACCTGAAGGCTTTCGGGTCTCAACCTTCAGCCTCCTGGGTGTTTCCACCTTTTGATGAACTTTTAGACCTGGTTAATCGGAAGGTGTGGGAGACTCCTGATGCCGTGGAGCCAGTTCCCAGAAGACCCAATAAATTTCTGTCTGCCCCTAAAGAGAAAGATTTTTTTGTGCAAGGGCGTGCCTGTAGATGCCATGGTGGTGCCGGCGGCCACTAAGAAAGAGCTAGCTAAGACTTCATCTGTCCATCTGCCGAATAAGAAGTCTCGAACGATGGATAGATATGGGAAGCGTATCTTTTCTTCAGCAGCTTTTACACTCGGATCGCTGAACTATCTAACACATTTTACGAGACTTCAAAGAGATCTCCTCAAGGAGTTAGGAGATGCTCTTCAAGGTACATCTACTGAAATACACCCTGAGAAGGTGTCTGCTCAGTTGTCCACCTTAAATTCTATCGTCATATCCTCCAGGAGGCTGATCTCTTATGCACTCGATGGAGCGAGCAGGGCAGTGGGTTCAGGAGTTTCCCTTAGGAGACACTCCTGGATGCGCTTATTTAATTTTGCAGAGCCGTTCAAGTCTGCCTTTACCAGTGTCCCCCGGTTCTTCATTGTTTGGACCTAAGGTAAAAAAAATACACTCACCAGGTGCGAACAAGAAGGGAAAACTCTGCCATGGGAGTTCGTTTTACCATCCCCTCTAGACCATATCCTAAGGGCCAGAGAGAAGTGGTAAGATGTGGTTCAAGAAGTCCCAGAGATTTTTCCCAGATTCACAGGGTGACTCCTCCTTCAGAGGCAGAGGAGGAGGAGCTAATGGTAGACGTCGCCCTAGAGGCAGGGGGGTTCCGCAAAACCAGGGAGGCCGCAATTCGTTTCGAGGCCGTTCATATCAGTGCTCCTGATGTGGGGCCCGGCTGTGTTTTTCTGGAGCCAGTTGGGGGTCACATATCTTTGTATCCAGAAGCCTGGCTAAACATCACCCAAGACAAATGGGTACAAAGAATAATCACCAGAGGTTACTCCATACCCTTTTCTCTTCCACCTCACACTCCCAAGAAGATCCCAGATGGTTCCACCCAATCACAGGGATCAAGAAACTGTAGAAGTGCAAAAGTTGCTCGCAAACAGAATCATCCAAACCGTCCCCACAGACCAGATAGGATTCAGAACTTATTCCAGATTCTTTTTAGTGCCAAAACGTACAGGGGACTGGAGGCCCATCTTGGACCGCAGCATACTAAACAAATCCATAAAGTAGGCCAAGTTCCAGATGGTGACACTGCAGTCTATACTCCCTCTGTTAGTGAAAGACAATTGGAAGTGCTCCATAGACCTCCAAGATGCATACTACCATATAAAAGTGGACAGAGTGTCGAGGAGCCACTTACACTTCCGGCTGGGAGCCATTCACTACCATTTTTGTGATCTGTCCTTTGGTCTCACCACAGCCCCTAGGGTATTCACCAAATGTATGGCAGTAGTGACAGCTCACCTGAGACATCTAGGATTCCAAGTGTTTCCGTACCTGGATAACTGGCTCCTGACCGCCACCACCAAGCATCTACTCCTAGAAACCAGAGATTCCACCATCCAGCTTTGTTCCCAGCTGGGGATTACAATAAATTGGGAAAAGTCTGCCTTATTGCCCTCTCAGTTTGTGACTTTTATAGGTGCAGAAATACACAGTCACCATGTTAGCTCGTCTACCTGCAGAAAGAGTGCAGAACCTCAGACAACAAATTCTCCATCTACTTCCTCTACAGAAAGTCAAGGCAAAGACAGTGCTGAAACTCTTAGGGACCATGGCCTCCACCATAACGTTAGTCCCTCTAGCCAGATTACATATGCAAATTCTCCAGTGGCTTCTATCGTCCCAGTGGTCTTTTCAACAACTGCCTCTATCTCACCACATCATCATAACGGAGTCTTGCAAAAAGGACCTTCATTGGTGGATTCAACCCGACCAACTAACAGACAACTCCATTCCTTCCTCACCATCTCGTTGCTACTGTGACCACAGATGCCTCACAGATTGGGGGGGGGGCATTATCTAGGCAGGACTGTTCAAGGCACATGGCAAGATCACAAGGCTCACCTCCATGTCAGTGTCCTAGAGATGAGAGCAGTGCTTCTAGCATTGCAGGCACTTCACAACTTTCTTCCTCTAGGGTCGATAGCAATCCAATTAAACAACATGTCAGTGATATGGTATCTCAACAAAGGAGGAGGAACCAGATCATACCCCCTTTGTCTAGCAGCCCTTCGTGTTTGGGAGTGGGCTATTTCTTCCTAACTCTTTCTTTCTGGTGGCAACGCACATCCCAGGGACAACCGATGTAATAATTGACAAGCTCAGCAGGGCAATCTTGATGCCTCATGAGTGGTCTCTGAATCAGGAAGTAGCGGAACAGATCTTCCGCAAATGGGGATAGCCTTGCTGCGATCTCTTCGCCTGTCCGATCAACTCCAAATGCAGCAGCTACTTTTCCCTTATCCCACTTTTGGGGGAGCCACCGAGAGACGCACTTGTTCACGATTGGCCCCTGGGACTCCTTTATGCTTTCCCTCCCTTTCCTCTCATAACCAAAGTGATTCAGAAAGCAAAGCTGTTGGGAAGCAAAATGATTCTCATCACTCCTTACTGGCCTCACCAGATTTGTTTCCCCTTTTTCGGGTCTCTAGACGATCCATGGACTCTGGACCCAGTGCCAAACCTCTCGACACACATCAGGCTCCCTTCACCCCTGCCTCCACACCCTCAGCTTGACAGCGTGGCTGCTCTAATTCCATCCCTAGTCAGGCTTCATGATTTTTTACCTGCTGTGACCCACATTCTCAAGTCTTTGCATAAACCTTCCACTAGGAAGTTATACACTAGCAAATGGAGAAGGTTTTCCATCTGGGCTGAAGAAAGGAATATGTAGATACTTACACTGCATCCATCCCTATGGTTTTAGATTTTTTGTCTGAACTTTTTCATCAGGGATCTGCTGTTGCCACAGTTAGGGTCCAATTGGCAGCGATATCTAATTTTCATTTGGGTCAACATGAGTCTAACCTGATGTCTCACAGATTGTGTAAAACCTTCCTTAAAAGTGCTACTTTGCTAAGACCCTCCTTTCAGGAACCGGTGTCTCCCTGGGATCTAAACTTTTTTCTGTCTAAGCTAACTTCACCGCCCTTTGAACCCGCTCATTCGTGCCTATTGAAATTTCCGTCTTGGAAGACGGTTTCTAGTAGCCATCACATCAGCTAGACTGAGTATTAGAGTTACAATTACTGTCTAGTAAGCCTCCTTACTTGATTTTCCACAAAGACAGAGTTTCTCTTCATACAAATCCTTCCTTTATCCCTGAAGTTTGGGTAGAATTACGGTGTTTTTCCTTAATCATTCTAATGCAGCAGAATACAAATTTCAGCAACTGGACGATCACAGACAGTTACGGTTCTACCTTCACAAGACTAAAGAACTCGAAGTCAGACCAATTGTTTGCATTTTTTTCTGATTCTAGACTAGGTATGCCAGTCTCTAAAGTGACTCTATCAAATTGAATTTCGAGCTGCATTTCCTTCATTTACTCCTCCAATGGAAAAACTCCACTGTTCAAGATTAAGGCTCATTCTACATGATCCCAGTCTACAGCTGCTGCTTTCCAAGCCAGAGCTCCAATTGACAGCATTTGTGCAGCAGCAACATGGGCTTACCCCCTCATACCTTTTATTACTCATTACAAATTAGACCTGACCTCAAGGGGTAGAGCCTTCTTTGGTTCCATGGTACTCAGGAGTATTTTCCTGTGAGCCACCCAAGAATAAGGTGCTAGGGACGCTGTCCCATATGTAAGAATGAAGGCGAGATAAGACTACAGAACATAAAGAAGTTATGTACTCACCATAACGTTCCATGTTTGTAGTCCATCTCACCCTTCATTCTTACGAACCCACCCACCTACCCCTGTCCTGGAAGGATCTGGAGACAGGATAGTCTTACCTTGCTAGGGTGGAGACCTTTCATTGTTGCTGTTCTTTCTGGATAACCTTAGTTCTGTCTATCTATAGTTTAGCAGCAAACAAGATGTGGGGATTGTATTAGTGCACTATGGAATACCTACCTTAGCCACGAGCCAACTAAGAGACTTTGAGCTTTGTAATAGGCCGAGTTGGAGCCGAGGATCGGCTCCAAACCTATATATAAGAATGAAGGGTGAAATGGACTACAAACATGGAACATTATGGTGAGTACATAACTTCTTTTTTCTGCCAGGAGAATTTCGGAGGCAGGCATTTTCTTTGAAATCACCTTTACTTGATATTTCAAAAAGATAGTCACCTTAGGAACTAATCCTCCTTTTCTTACTAAAGTGGTATCAAAGACTAGTATAAACCAGTCTATTAATTTCACTTAAAACCATTGTGCAAAGAACACTAAACTTAGAACAGAAAACTTTGCACAATGGCTTGAATCCCCAGTAAAGAACCACACAATCGTTTTAGTGCTTTTGTTCCTTTGTAATAAAGTGGAACTACTTCAGAAAAAACAAACATGAAAACCTCCACATTTAAATGACCTTCCAAAATGTTAATCACTTCCTTTAAAACGTCACTTCCTTCTGTAACTTTTGTAATGTCACTTCCTTTTAGAACATCATTTCCTTTTGTGAACATCTTTTCCTTTTAAAGAAACGTACTAAGCCTGTTAAAAGTCCTTGAAGTCACAATACCATATCTCCCAAAATTAAAAATTAACACACAAAAACAACAATAAAAAATGCATCAAACAATTAAATAGAAAAATGATAATAAAAAAAGTTTGCCAATAATGTTTTGTCATATTTAAAACAATCATGTAACTTTAATTTTCAACAAACATTACAGATTTAAATTTCCATTTAACCCTTGGTGCTTGGTCAGCCCTCAAAAACGCCTGCCATTTGTATTTTCTTACTTCTAGCACATTATTACAGCTAAAAACAAATGTCTCCATCATCATTTGTTCAAGCACAGTGAACTGAAACTTTTTAAATCCTGAAAATTTTTTACCAAGGGATTCGAGACATTGTGCAAAGTTTTTTGTTCTAAGTTTAGCGTTCTTTGCCTAGTGGTTTTAAGTGGTTTTATTGTTTCCATGTGGCTTTCTTGTTCTGTTAAGGGATTCACAGTGATGTCAGTTGCCTCTCCTCCTCTGGTGAGACCAGTGATATCAGTAATTGCACATTGGATTGTTCACTTACTTGTTGCCGCAAGAGTTGGATGCTTTGAGTCATATTTTCTAGGTAGCAATGTAGCAAGCCAATGGAGTCCTCAAGAGGTACCAATGCTCACTTTCTGCCAACAATGCCACAGAATGTATTCCAAACAACCATGGAGTGTCCTGGTTACCATATTCTTCCCAGTCGTTCCTATCTACTGGATCGAGTGGATTGTCTGGGAATACTGTTTAGTGGTGGTGACAGAGTTACACAATTTGATGGTGTTCCCCACTTAGTTTATGGACTGGTTGTTAATTTGTTTGGGAACAATGGAGGGGCTACCAAACCAAATTCAACAAGGTACTGTATCTTTTGACAATGACTGTAAATCTTTTATTTTTGTCTTACAAAAGAAGTTGCTAAAGCTCAAATCCATTTAATGTGATAACTTTTATTTGGAAAGGTGTACTGAACTCCAGCAAGTACCATTTGGTCTTAGAGTATGCACGTTTCCAACTGGTATTCATCATACCGACAGTGTATACCAGGAATTGGTTAACATATACAATAAAGCTGGGGTTGAAACTATGCAAGCACTAACAAAGCATAATCAAGCACACATCTGCATTTTAAAGGAAGAAATAGGACATCATCATCGTCATCTTTTGGCTGTTTCCATTTCTTCCTGTCCTCTGCATCTTGCTCTGTCACACCAACCGCCTGCATGTCCTCTCTCACCACATCCATAAACCTGATCTTAGGCCTTCCTCTTTTCCTCTTACCTGGCAGCTCCATCCTTAGCATCTTTTTCCCAATATACCCAGCATCCCTCCTCAGCACATGTCCAAACCAACGCAATCTCGCCTCTCTTGCTTTGTCTCCAAACTGTCCAACCTGAGCTGACCCTCTAATATACCGATTCCTAATCCTGTCCATCCTAGTCACACCAAGTGCAAATTTTAACATCTTTAACTCTGCCACATCCAGCTGACTTCTGCCTTTTTTGGTTAATGCCACCGTCTCCAACCCATATAACATAGCTGGTCTCACTACCCTCTTGTAGACCTTCCCTTTCACTCTTACTGGTACCCGTCTGTCTCAAATCACTCCTGACACTCTTCTCCACCCATTCCACCCTGCCTGTACTCTTTTCTTCACTTCTCTTCCACACTCGCCATTACTCTGTACTGTTGATCCCAAGTACTTAAACTCATCCACTTTTACCAACTCTACTCCCTGCATCCTCACCATTCCTCTACCCTCCCTCTCATTTACACACATATATTTTGTCTTAGCCCTGCTGACCTTCATTCCCCTCCTCTCTGGAGCACATCTCCACCTCTCCAGGGTCTCCTCAACCTGGTCCCTACTCTCACTACAGATCACAATGTCATCCGCAAACATCATAGTCCATGGGTTCTCCTGTCTGATCTCATCTGTCAACGTGTCCATCACCACTGCAAATAAGAAAGGGCTCAGAGCTGATCCTTGATGTAATCCCACCTCCACCTTAAACATATCTGTTACTGCCACCTCAGTCCTCACCACTGTCGCACTACCCTCGTACATATCCTGTACCACTCTTACATACTTCTCTGCCACTCCTGACTTCCTCATACAGTACCACAACTCCTCTCTAGGCACTCTGTCATATGCTTTCTACAAGTCCACAAAGATACAATGCAACTCCTTCTGACCTTCTCTGTATTTCTCCAACAACACTCTCAGAGCAAACATTGCATCTGTATTGCTCTTTCCTGGCATGAAACCATACTGCTGATCACTAATCATCACCTCCCTTCTTAACCTGGCTTCCACTACTCTTTCCCATAACTTCAAGCTGTGACTGATCAGTTTTATCCCTCTGTAGTTACTGCAGCTCTGCACATCACCTTTATTCTTAAAGATGGATACCAAAACACTTTCTCCACTCCTCAGATATCCTCTGACGTTCCAAAATTTCATTAAACAATCTGGTTAAAAATTCCACTGCCATTTCTCCTAAGCACCTCCATGCTTCCACTGGTATGTCATCTGGGCCAACAGCCTTTCCATTCTTCATCCTCTTCATAGCTGTCCTTGCTTCCTCCTTGCTAATCTGTTTCACTTCCTGATTCACTATCCCCACATCATCCAACCTTCTCTCTCTCTCATTCTTTTCAATCATCAACCCCTCAAAGTACTCTTTCCATCTACTCAACACACTCTCTTTGTTTGTGAGTACGTTTCCCTCACTGTCCTTTATCACCCTTACCTGCTGCACATCTTTCCCAGCTCTGTCCGTCTGTCTAGCCAATTGGTACAGGTCCTTTTCTCTCTCTTTAGTGTCCAATCTGTCATACAACTCTCCATATGCTTTATCCTTAGCCTTCGCCATCTCTCTTTTTGCCATGCGCCTCATCGCCTTATACTCATGTCTACTTTCTTCATCTCTTTGACAATCCCACTTCTTCTTCACCAGCCTCTTCCTCTGTATACTCTCCTGTACTTCCTCATTCCATCACCAGGTCTCCTTGTCCTCCTTCCTCTGTCCAGATGTCACACCAAGCACCTTTCTAGCAGTCTCCCTTACTAGCTCTACTGTAGTTACCTAGCTTGTTTGATAACTCTTCACTGCCTGACAGTGCCTGCCTTAACTCTTCCCTGAACTCCACCTCACAATCACCCTTTTTGTTAACTTCCACTATAGGACAGGTAAATGAAAATATTGTAAAACATCATACTTTCAACATGCATCAAAAAATTTATGACATTTTTGTGAAAGTCCAGCAGCATGTTGGCAATCTGGTTCAGAGTAAAAATGAAAAACTTGAGAGAGACACTAAGACGTATTCAGACTAACTTGTTTTTATTATTAAAGGTGTTAAAGTGCCTGAGGGCCAGGTAGAAAGAGACAGTATGGTGAAGCTGGTGACAATGTTAACTAATTAGATGTTTTTTTCCAGGTAATGGAGCCCAAGGTACAATGCCTAGCAGTGTTTCTGTAACAAAAGCAGTAAATGTATTCGTTTGTGGTGCTACCAGAAATGAACAGTCTATTGAACAGCAGTTAAAGGGCTGCACCAGCACTACCCCCACCCCCAGCCTCAGGCACCCCCCCCCCCAGAAAGGGTGAGGGGCTCGGTGTCCCCTTGTGGACAACAGAAGATTGAACAGGGAGAGAAAAAGAGGCGGGGGGGGAGCACATTAAGTTACAACTGTCCAGTATTTAATTTGTCTAAACATGTTTTTACATCATGTGAGCTTAGTCTTCTCAAAAGGTTTTACATTTATTCCTTGTTGTGGAGCCTCTTATTGTTTTTAGTATGTTTGTAAGGAAATTTAATTTGAAATATATCCTTAGTGATGTTAATTTACCACATGAAGAAAGTGAAATTGAAAAAACAAGTCTTTATAATCCTCTTTTAAATAACACTTTAAGTGTATTTTCTAAATCTTGTGTATTTGAGTTTAATAATTTAATGAATGGAAAATCCAAACACAAAATGTTCGACTTAGATTTGAATGAACAGGCAGCCCTTAAGCAGCTTCACCAGTACAAATATTTAAGGTATATGAAAGCTGATAAAGGGTGTGGTATTGTTATAGCTGAACAGGATAATTATGTTGAAAAGATGGAATTTCTGTTAAACAGCACTATCACATTGTCAGCAAAGATTTTGTTAAAATTTTATAATGCAATAGATCAATTCAGGTTGTTTAAACAGGGGTACATTAAATTAAACACACATGAATTTTTGATGGTTGATCAACCAGAATTTGGCAAGATTTTTGGGATTCCAAAAATCCTTAAGAATAAAGACAGATCCCCATGTAGGCCACTTGTTTCTTCCCCAAGGAACAAATCGATGTATTTCGGTATTTTTAGGTCACTTACTTAACCATATAGTACAAGCCAGTAAATATTGTCTTAAGGATTCATGGTCCTTTTTGAACCATTTAAGGGAGTACACATTTACAGGTGCGGAGACCATGCTTGCCACAACAGAAGTGAATTTGTTATATGCGACCACTGACCCAAGATGAAGGGTTACAGTTTGTAAGAAAGTATCTTGAAAATTATGGTCAAATGTAACAGGTTGATGTTAATGTTATAGTAGTATTGATGGGTATGGTACTTAAAAAATAATTTCTTTTTATTTAACCCTCACATTTACCAACAATTAACTAGAGTGGCTGTGGGGGGGGGGGGGTCCCCCAGCTTTTGCTAATCTTGTGTTGTTGGGAAGAAAGTATGTTTAAGAATATTCCTTTGTTTCACCCTGTGAAATACTATGAGATACATTGATTTGTTTTTTATTTGGGGAAATACCGAACAATTATTTTATGCATTTGTTGATCAACTCAATAACAGCGTCCCTTGGTTAAAATTTACTATTAGTAGAATTGGTTCTACTATTAATTATTTGGATAGAGTTACTATGGATTCCAAAAATTTTAAGTTTGACAGTGGCTTACATAGGAAGGAGACATTGACCAATAATAATCTCCACTGTAGTAGCCACCATCCAAAAAAGATGAAATTGAACATTTTCTGTGGACAACTTATTAGGTTATGTTGCTTGATTAGTAATGAAAATTAATTATGTAGGGAGGTTGAAGTTTTCATCACTTTCTTTTTAGAAAGAGGCTATCCCATTGAAGACCTTCACAAAATTAAAAATGATGTCCTTAGTAAAAGGGATACTTCATTCCTTCAATTTTGGCTAAGGGAATTTTGATAAAGCAATCAAATTAATGTTAAAATGAATTATGAAATGATGTGTGCTTTATAAGTTCCCCTTACAATAGATAATTCAGAAATTATTAATATTGTTAAAAATAATTGAAAGATTGTTCTAGGGAATCCAGATCTTACTAAAGTTATAGGTGAACATCCACAGTTTGTATTTAAAAAAAAAAGTTGTAAATCTTAAATTATTACTTGAACAGGATTTGATTAGTGAGTTCAGACTTGGTAGTGGAGCAGTTGATGTCTTTCTGTTCTCATGTTGCATTATTCTAACATGTGGGATCCCCCGCCCGAGGCAAAGAATGTCCAGCTCATCTGCAAAAGCTTAGCCTTAGCTGCTGTGTGGTGCGTGGGACATCACACGTAGGTACCATAAACTGTGGGCCATAAATGTGACGTCCGTATGCACAGACCTCAGAACTTCTCTGCCGCCAGTCAAACATCAGCTCACTCATTTTGCTCCATGCTAATGACTCCTGAAAAGATAAGTACCCCGTTGGGGAATTATTTATCTCATTTTTGATAGCTTAGGTTGCTGTATTATTTACCCTTAGCTGATTCTGTCTGTGTTGTGAAGACTAGTAGAGAAGGGTGAAGGCTGCCAGTCTAGTCAAATAAAATTTGATACATAATTCTGGCATTTGTAAATATAAATATAAAATACAGGCTTGTTTCTTAAATGAAAGAAAACACTGTAAAATGTGAACTTCAAGATTGTAGCAAAATTGCCATCTGCTGTAAGGAAAACTAAGCCAAGCATTTCAAATGTTCTTTGAAATTAAAATTATGTTTTGTATGTCCTTTGAAGTTAGAATTTGGAGTCGATGAGTCTGGAGTAAGCATCCTGCCTATTGTTTTAAGGCTAAAGTTAATGACCAGAATTTACATGTGGAATGTCCTTTATTGCTCCAAGTGTAAAATAATGTAAATGTAGTTTCTGTGGCTTGGGAACCAGGAAAGTGTAAACAAATAATGTAATGTTTTATCAGAACTGTAGTTTCAATTTAAACAGTGAGAACCAGAGATTATTAAGCATTTTGATCAGACTATTCAACTCAGCACTGCCTTGCTCTATGCAAGTTATTTTAGAAGTATGTTTTCTTGTAGAAGTAGCTAGGACTATAAATGTTAGACTAAGTGTTTTTCTGTGATGTCAGAACTGTACTACTGAATTATTTTAAGTTTCTATGTGATCTGTGAACTCTTGAGTAGCATTGTATTGTAGTAGTATTGTCTTGTGTTTTTAGTATTTATTATTAAATATTTTAAAAACCTTTTACCTGTGGCTGGTTTATGGAGAGAGAATTAAGCTCTAGAATACGTTGCATATTTACAGAGTTTATTGTACAAGGCCACTCTAATAATCCTTAGATTGCTTAGTCACACTTACCAGATGGATAATAAT
The DNA here is from genome assembly GCF_019279795.1 of Protopterus annectens. Lineage (NCBI taxonomy): Eukaryota > Metazoa > Chordata > Ceratodontiformes > Protopteridae > Protopterus > Protopterus annectens. Next base: position 414,311,854 of record NC_056747.1, on the reverse strand, counting down.
ATTGCACAGTAATAATTGGGCACCCTTTTTAAGGGCCTTTGGGTAGCTGATAATTATTAGCTGGTGGTGGCAGTAAGTACTACCGTATAGTCTGGGTAAAGGGACACAACTGGAGAATCTGTGTCAGCGTTTCACAGGAGTGTCTGTGAAGTTGTATAAATACTTATCTCAAAGTGTGTGTATGTGTCGGCTACTTGGGCAGAGATACGAAGCACTGGTTGGACAGAGAAGGGTACTGGAGGTTAGCTTGCTAACTAGGCTGAGATCTGGACCCTATAGCTGTGCCAGTGGGGGAGTCTTATTGGGGACCAGGGGAGCAACCAGCCCCAGGCTAACTGTGATCCTCTGTGTGCACTTAAGGGAAATTGTACTTTACTGTATGTATTTGTTATCCTTTCCTCTTCTTTGAGACACCCTCTCTGGTGTTAGTGGTGAGGATTGAGGCTCCTTGATTGCTGGGCCAGGGCACGGCCGTCACACATGTCATCTAGGTATGGAAAGTGCAAGTGCAGTCGGCAAATTCTGCACAAAGACAGTCAGGACCTCGGTTTATTTTGCTTAGGGCCTTCCCATGACTACAAAGCATGTTGCATCTGCCAGTTGTTTGTTCTTAAAACACTCTGCAGTCATCTCGCAGCCCTAAAACATTTTGTTGAGAACCAGCGTCTCAAACGCCTTGCCTTAGAATTGGAATTAGAACTGGCCATCTCGGTAGAACCACTTAAAAAGAAGGCCAAAGTAGCTAGGCTCGATACTGCGCCTCCTGGTATGGACATCCCACCCGCTGCTGGTCTAGGGGCTAAGATGCATCCAATAAGCTTGGTGTCTTTGGCGGGTACCGCTTCGGATGCCACCCTTGTTTCTCCAGCCTGCACATCTGTGGCGGTACCTGCAACGTCTGCCTCCAATGTTGGGGGGGGGGGTCAGGTTTTCCCGAGCAGCTAGAGTTACCTTCCACTACCCAGGAAGACGCGTCTAGTCCTAGGCTGACTGACACTAGCCCTTCATCTACTCAGCCAGGACCTAAGACTCCTTTTCTTGAAAGGAAACAGAAGTCTAAGAATCTGTCTCCCCCATCGGAAGATTTTCCCAATCTCTTTCAGGCCTTCTTGGCCCTGAGGCCTACTTCATCTCAGACCCCTGCTGCTTTTCCCACCTTGGGCCTCAGGCCTGCTTCTGCTGGCCCTTTGGCACATCCACAGACCCACGAGGAAGACTTTCTCTTCTTCTTCTGAGTCCCCTCCTATGCCTCACAGCTGGCCCTCCCCTTCTGATCAGTCTCTCTCCTGTGCCTCACAGCTGGCCTCTCCCATGGGATACTGCTCTCCTGAGGAGTATTCCTTGGAAGGGGATTCCCCATCTGAGGACATCACCTTTGGGGAACTATCTCCAAAATGAGGGAATACGTTAAAAGGGATTCCACACAGATGACGGAAGTGCAAAAGAGGTATTAAGAGCTTCTGCAGATGGAATCACCATCTCCCTCTGCTATACTTCCAGTAATCCTAGCCTGCTTGGATGCTTTTGCCTCAACTTCCAAGACTCCAGAGTCTCGGCTACCTGCCCCTAAGAGACCAGACAGGTTCTACAAAGTCTCTGATGAATTCAGATTCCTTTTAAACCTCCCATGGCAGATTCAGCTTTTATTACTTTCTCAGCAGACAAGCTCTCCAGACAGCTACCCTCCTGCCATCAGATAAAGATAGCAAAGCGATGGCAGGTTAGGGAAGAAAATTTATAGATGTTCTTCGTGTTTCACTGTTGCAGTCATCACACTTGGGTTATCTGCCTGCAGGTAGCCCTCAGTCGGCCTGAATACCAAAGTTTTGGGATTTCTACGTCAGATGCTGTCGCCTCCTCCATGACGTCAGGGGTATAAAACATGCAGCCGAAGCCATTACATCAGTCTTTCTTGTGGAGAAGGAGCCCGGAGCCGAAGCAGTTCGCAAGTGCTGGTCAGCTGCTACCTGAAATTTTCGTTTTTTCAAGTTTCAGACCTGAAGTCTTCTAAAGCTAAGTACCCCGTTAGGGATTATTTTTTCTTGCTCTAACCGATGTCAGAAAAAATTAACAATTGTCTTGCATGTGGAAAGCAAATACCTCAGATTTTCATTCTTACTGCATCATCAGTTTAGGCCCAGACCATGATGTCCCTAGCTGTTGGTTTTGTGTCTTAACGCCCGAACCATTTGTCGTCTGGCTATTTTTGTAGCTAAAATCTTTCACTCTCATTCTCCGTATTCCGAAATGGCTTTGGTAAGCAATCCGTCTACCGATTTTCCAAAAAAGCACAAAGACAGAAATAGACCGCATAAGTCAAAAACTGCTGACGACGCTTCCGTTAAGCTCGTCGCCAGTCCACTGGTACTCAATGAGGCACCTTTGCAGCCCTGATACCCGCTTCTACAGATTTGCAGGCCCTGCTGAGACCCATTCGGAGTCCGGCATGCCGCGAGATGCTTCTTCAACTATGGAACCTGCGGATGTCTCTAACTTGGATGGGTCTGGAGCCACTGTGCAGGCACTGGCTTTTGAGGGTGTATTCCAACCTACCAATATTCATATTAAACCAACAGCTTTAATTTCCGACTAAAACTGCTGAGATTCTCAGGCCCAGAGATCGCACTATGCCTAGAAAACAGTCCAAAGCACATGCACATCCTCCCGTGCCACATAAACAAATGCTTAGAATGGCTGAAGGCCTTATTACTGTAATTAGGGGAAGCCAGCCTTCCCCTGCCAAAAGACAAAGAATTGGAATTTTCTTCTGATTCTACAGACCAGGAGTCTGATGACTTTGACCCTTCTGATTACCAGGACATACCCTTATCTACCTATGAGGATTCAGATGCAGAAGAATCCATTCCCTCTGCCTCCCCTCCAGAGGATTTCTCTTTTAGTGAAACCTTGCATACCTTAAGAGAGCATTTCCGCTGGGAATGCCAGGACTATCCTCAATCGAAAAAGAGACTCTGGGAATTTTTAGATTTGCCTCAGCACAGACCTCTGGCTATACCCGCCTATCCTGGGTATTGTAGACAATGTCTTCTTGGAGTCCATTATTACTCCTAACACCTTACCACCAGCTCCTAGAAAACCTGACAGGTACTACAGAGTACCTGATTTTCACAAATTTCGTTTTAATAATCCTACTGTGGATCCAGAGACCATTTCCCAGGGACTTAAAAGCATTAAGGCTACTACGGCCAAAAACCCTACCCGTTCAAACAGGGATTCTAGAGCTTTAGACTGATGGGGTAAGAAGGTATATACCTCTGCAACTCTTGCCATCAGGGTTTGAATTGCCGGTTTCGCACGTTGAAGTACCAGCAACATATTATGGAACTAATTAAACAAAAAACTGTGTTATTGCCAGATTGTGCAGAAAATAAAGATTTACTAGAGTTAATGCATTCTGCAAACCAAGTTAGTAAACTTACTTTACAATGTGGGTTTGATGCCTTAGAAGCATCTTGCAGGGCTGTTGTCACTGGGTCTGTACTGAGAAGGCATGCTTGGCTAATTACTAGATGCTCCATTAAATCAGGAGCGCTTGTTTGGCACAAAAGCAGAAGTTGTTCTTAAAAAGATGGAAGAAAAATTTAAATCTATGCAAACAGTAAAAGATTTCTTACAGGTGCATCCACCTAGATTCAGTAGCCATTGGCCTTCAAAAAACTGGTCTTTTCCAGTCCTTCTCAGTCCAAACCCAATGTAAACAGACCACCAAGACTACAGTCTCAGGGTATGCAGAGATCTAAACAATGGAGTGTTTCCACCTCAAAACCAGGGAGTGGCAAGCCCACCCCCTTATGGAAAAAGTTCACAATGACTTTCCAATTATCCGTCCCAGCCATGCCCAAGTACTTGTGCCCCTAGGAGGAAAACTCGCCCTTCATGCAAAAAACTGGATGCCCATTACTCGGGACCGATGGGTTCTAAACGTTGTATCTCAGGGATACAGATTCTACTTCCACTCACTGCCAACACCAAGCGGGTTGCCAGACCTTCCTCCAAACCAGTGGGCAGAGGATCAAAAGCAAGTACTTTCTCTTCTCCATATCAGGGCTATTCAACCTGTTTCAGTAGAACAAAGGGGACAGGGTTTCTACTCCAGACTGTTCCTGGTGCCTAGAAAAGAGAGCTCTTGGCACCCTATCCTGGATCAATCAATTCTCAACACCTTTCTGGTGGTCCCAAAATCCAAAATGCTTACACTGCAACAGCTACTTCCTATGCTAGCCAAGGATGCCTGGGTAGTCACCCTAGACTTAAAAGAAGCTTATCTGCACATCCCCATAAGGCAGTCTTGCAGGAAATATCTACGTTTCAGGGCAGGCTCTGTGCACTATCAGTTCTCTGCACTTACCTTTGGCTTATCTGTTGCGCCCAGAGTATTCACAAAATGCCTGGCTCCAGCCATTGCATACTGCAGGCAGAGAAATATTCAAATCTGCCCATACTTAGACGATTGCCTGATTCAGGCTGACAGTCAGGAATTGCTACTTCAGCACCTGGCATTTGTAAAAAGACTTCTAACTTCAGTGGGGTATACATTCAACGAAAAGAAATCAAAACTGGTGCCCAGCAAACAAGTTGTATTCCTGGGAGCAAGCTTGAATGCAACTTCCCAGATGGCATTCCTCATTCCAGAAAAGCAGGTCCATCTGACAAACTATTTCAAATTAATGGCCAACAAAATCTAGCTATCTGCAAGGAAAAGGTTGCAAGCCCTAGGGTTCATGATGTCATGCATTCTGCTAATTCCATATGCAGGACTGCATATGAGGAAACTTCATTGGTACTTAAGTCTGTGGTGTCAACATTCTCAGGACCTGGAAACAGTGATTCCTATCATACCTTTTCTAAGGGCAGAGTTCCTTTGGTGGGCAGAAGCATGCAACTACAACAAGGGACTTCCTTTCACTCAACCCCTCGCCACCCAAACTCTGACAACAGACTCATCAGACTATGCATGGGGGGCTCACATGGCAGGCAAATACATTCAAGGCAAATGGAGCCCAGAACAAATTCCCCTGCATATCAATCAAAAAAAGATGCTAGCTGTACAGAATGCTGTGACCGTCTTCAAATACCTTATCCTTCCAGAACAGCTCCTGATACAGACAACACCACAGTTATGTGGTACATAAACAAGCAGGGCGGGATTCATTCTTACCCACTCTGTAAGTTAGCCATGGCTCTGTGGAACACAGCCTTGAGCATCCAAGTGCATCTACAAGCTCAGTTCTTGCCAGGCAAGAAAAATTCACTGACAAATGACTTGAGCAGAAATCTACTGGACCCTCATGAGTGGAAACTGGAACCCAACTCATTCAAACTTCTAACCCAGAGGTGAAGAACTCTGGATGGGGACCTTTTTGCCCCCCCCCCCTCAAAACCACCATTTTTTTTTTTTTTTTACAAATTTTGCACCAGGAACCCTCACAGCAGAGCTTGGAAGGTGGACGCCCTGTTCTGTACATGGGAAAACCTCTCAATTTATGCCTTTACTCTTCTGCCTCTCCTCTCAAAACTACTACTCAAGATCAAACAGGATAGGTCCAAGGGCAATCCTTATTGCACCAGACTTTGGCACACCAGCACTGGTACCCACTCCTATGCAGTCTGACAGCAGTGCCACCATGGCACCTACATCAGACACCTTCCCTGCTATCTCAGCAGGACAGACCGATTTTGCATCCACAGCTGCAAACCCTAAACCTTGCAGCCTGGCTTATCCCATGAATACACCACCAGCATTCCTCAGCAAACAGATGCTGGAAGTCATCCTTGAGACCAGAAGGCCTAGTACTAGGAAGTCCTATGCTGAAAAGTGGAAAAGATATTGTTCTTGGAGTCTGTCTCAAGGAAAGGACACAGCTGTGCCCACCTTACCTCAAATCCTTGATTACCTAGCAGAGCTGCTCCACAGAGGCCTATCCTTCTCATCCATTAAGATTCATGCCTCTGCCATCTCAGCTCATTATAGTACTGAACCTCCTCTCTTTTCTCACCCTCTCATCAAGCAGTTCCTGAGAGGAGCTAACAATTTAAGGCCCCATAGGAGAGCTCCCACCCCGGCCTGGGACCTTAACCTTGTACTGGAAAAGCTCACACTTCCCCCTTTTGAAACTGCTGCTTCAGCAGAGTTAAAATTCCTCTCTTGGAAAACATCCTTACTTTTAGCTATTACTTCAGCAAGAAGAGTGTCTTAAGTTACAGGCACTAATGGCAGTGGAGAGCCCTTCATTATTTTCCATGCTGACAGGGTTTCTCTCAGGACTAACCCTTCCTTTATGCCCAAGGTGGTATCCAGTGTGGCTTTATACCAGTCCATCCATTTGCCAACCTTTTTCCCTAATCCTCAGAATAGAGGGGAAAGGATCCTGCACTCCTTGGACATGCACAGATAGCAAAGGATGCTCATCGTGTTTCACTGCTGCAGTCATTACACTTGGGTTATCCTGCCGTCAGGCGGTCCCGCAGTCGGCCAGAGTTCCAAAGTCTTGGTCCGGCGTCTGTTGCTGTCGCTTCTTCCCTGACGTCAGTGCGCCAGGGGTATATAAGATGCAACCGACGCCATTTTCTTTAGTCTTTCTTGTTGCGCGGTGCCCGAAGCAAGAGCAGTTCGCAAGTGCCGGTCGGCCAACTCCTGAGATTTCAAATTCTATTTCAGATCTGAAGTCTTCAATAAAGCTAAGTACCCCATTGGGGAAACTTTTTCTTGCCTCAGACCGATGTCAGCAAAAGTTAATAATTGTATTTCTTGTGGGAAGCAAATACCTCATAAGGATTTTCATTCTTACTGTATTCCATGCCTAGGCCCAGATCATGACATCATTAGTTGTCGGTTTTGTGCTAGATTTAACAAACGCACTATTAAACGGTTTGATTTTGCATGCCATTATTTTGGCCGAAGGTTTAATTATACAATGCCGTTGGAGTAACCGACGACTGGAATTCACAAAAAATGCAAGGATAAGGACAGGTATCCGAGGCCCAAAACTGAAGATGAAGCCTCTTCTAGGCCAGTCGCCGGTTTGCCGGTTCTCAGTGAGGCGCTTTTGCAGCCCCTGACACCCGCTACCAACTCCCACGTGGAGTTGCCTTGGCCTCTGGATACTCAAGGTGCTGGGCCTATGGAGACTAACCCTTCAGATGGGTCTGGAGCTACTGAGCAGGCTTCGGCTTCTGAGGATGTTTTCAGACCTTCACAGCTTACCATTGCATCTACAGCCAAGTCTAAAGCAACATTAAAGACAAAGAAGCAAGTACAGCATTCACCTGGACAGGCCTCCATGCCTAAAAAGCAGATGCTCGAAATGGCCGAAGACTTAATTACTCTGATCAGGGGTACCCATCCCCCTCCTGATAAAAGGCCTAGGCAGGATACAGACTATGATTTCTCTGACCAGATTTCTATATATTCTGACTCCTCTTCAGACCAGGGATATTCTTTACCCCCCCTATGAGGACTCTGATGCTGAAGAATCTATCCGTTCAGCCTCTCCTCCTGAGGATTATTCTTTTGGGGAAACGTTACACACCATGAGGGAGCATTTTCCCTGGGAGGGCCAGGATTACTCAGAGTCCAAGAAAAGGCTCAGAGATTTTCTTCTATTGCCTCAGCACAGGCCCCTTGCTATTTTGCCAGTGTTGGATATTGTGGACAATGTGTTCTCTGAATCCAGTTTAAATCCAGATTCATTATCCCCTGCTCCAGTCGAGCCAGACAGGTTACAACAGAGCCCCTGACTCTCACAAATTTCTTTATAGAAACCCTGCTGCTTACCCAGAGACTATTTCCCAGGGTCCCAAAGGGGTAAAGGCCTCCACAGCTGAAAATCCAGTCCTCTCAGACAGGGATTCCAGAGCATTAGACAGATGGGGGAAGAAAGTTTACACCTCAGCAACATTAGCAGTGAGAGCTTTAAACTGCCAGTTTCACATGCTTAAATATCAACAGTATTTACTGTCTCAGTTAAAACAGAAAATGAGTACAAGTGCAGAACAACCTGATTTTAAGGAAATGCAGGATTTATTGCATGCAGCTGAACAAGTAGGTAAACATACTTTGCAATGTGGTTTTGATTCATTAGAAGCTTCTTGTAGGGCAGCAGTTACAGGATCTGTGATTCGAAGGCATGCTTTGTTAAAGGAACAAACCTTACCAGATCATGTTAAGGCAAAATTATTAGATGCTCCTTTTACAGCAAGATATTTTATTTGGTGTTAAAGCAGAGGAGGTATTAAAAGAAAATGGAAGATAAGGCAAAATCTATGCAAACAGTAAAGGATTTCTTACAGGTACAGCCACCAAGATTTAGCAGAAATTGGACTACTAAAAATTGGTCCTTTCCAGTGTCGGACAGGCCACAAAGAGGCATATACAGACGCCCAAGAGGCAGATCTCAGCCCCAAGGATCTTACAGACCATGACAGTGGGGTGCTTCAACACCAAAAGGAGGTGAGGACAAGTCACAACCTTACAGGAAACAATCTCAATGACTTTCCCCTTCCAATGCCAAACTCTACCCTGTTGGCAGCTCCCTTAGGGGGGGGGAAACTAGCACTTTTTTCACAAAACTGGCAAGCAATCACCCAGGACAAATAGGTGCTGAATATTGTTTCTCAAGGTTACACGTTCTACATTCACACTTTTTACCAAGGCTAAAAGGAATACCAGACCTGCCACAAAATCAATGGGCAGAGGCACAGAAACAAATTACAGGCCTCACGGACATGAGAGCTATTCAAAAAGTACCACAGCAGGAACAAGAACAAGGTTTTTACTCAGACTCTTCCTGGTCCCCAGAAAGGACAAAGCCTGGAGACCTATTCTAGACCTTTCCACTATAAATACTTACCTGGATGCTCCCAAATTCAAAATGTTGACACTACAGCCGCTCCTTCCCATGTTGGGCAAGAAAGCTTGGTTTGTTACTTAGGACCTCAAAGAGGCATACCCAAATGTCCCTATCAGACAAAATTGCAGAAGATACCTCGGATTCATAGCTGGTTCAATGCACTACCAATTCTCTGCACTGCCCTTTGGCTTATCTACTGCACCCAGTGTCTTCACAAAGTGCCTGGCACCAGTAATTGCATTTTGCAGACAAAAAGGAATTCAAATTTATCCATACCTGGACGACTGCCTGATTCTTGCAGAGAGCAAGGACATTCTTCTAAAGCATCTGGCGTTTGTAAAAAAAGTTAATTTGCCTAGGGTACACAGTAAATGAAAAGAAGCCAAAACTAGTGCCCTCACAAGAGATAATATTCCTGGGTGCCAGCTTAAATACAACGGCCCAGATGGCTTATCTCATGCCAGACAAACAAGGACAACTGACTCAGTATTTTCAATTGATGGCAACAAAGTCCCAACTCCCTGCAAGAAAAATTATGCAGGCCTTGGGATTCATGGCATCCTGCATACTTCTAATTCCATATGCCAGACTGCATATGAGGAAATTACAATGGTACCTAAAAATTGTTTGGAATCAACACTCTCTCAGCTTAGAAATGGTAATACCACTAATTCCCTGCCTGCAACAGGAGTTTCGATGGTGGGCACAGGCATGTGACCTCAACAAGGGTCAGCCTTTCACACTACCCACAGCCAGGCAGATTTTAACAACAGATGCTTCGGATTACACCTGGGGAGCACACATGGCAGGAAAATGTATTCAGGGCAAATGGACCACAGACCAAATGCGTCTACACATCAATCAAAAAGAGATGTTGGCTGTACAAAATGCCCTAACAGCTTTCAAGGACCTTCTGCATCCAGGACAATTATTATTAAAGACAGACAACACCACAGTAATGTGGTACATAAACAAGCAAGGAGGCACTCATTCTTACCCCCTATACAGACAAGCCATGACCTTATGGAACACAGCTGTAACTTATCAAATTCATCTGTAAACACAATTCCTGCCAGGAAAGAAAAATACTCTGGCAGACGACCTAAGCAGAAACATCATGGATCCTCATGAGTGGAAATTAAATCCACAAGTTTTCAGCATGATAATGCAAAAATGGGGGTGCCCGGGCATAGATCTCTTTGCCTCACCACTGAACTGCCAACTACAAAAATTCTGCACAAGGACGTATCACGCACAAGCATGGAAAGTGGATGCTCTTTCGTTCAGCTGGAAAAGCCTACGCGTATATGCCTTTCCTCCCCTGCCTCTCCTTTCGAAGGTTCTCCTAAAAGCCAGACAAGAAAAAACACAGATGATTCTGATTGCTCCAGACTGGCCACGCCAACATTGGTACCCAATCTTAAAGAACTTAGCTCAAGGCCCACCTTGGATTTTGCCTCAAATTCCACACCTTCTGACTCAACAAAACAATCAGATCCTACACAGTCGGCTCAAAACCTTATCCCTGGCTGCATGGCAGATTCATTAGCCAAGCAGGCAACACCTCTCTCAAAAGCTGTTATGGATGCCATTTTGGAGGCCAGAAGGCCTAGCACCAGGAAATCTTATTCAGAAAAGTGAAAGAGATTCTCTGCTCGGAACCGGACTCAAAGCCTTGACCCTCTTGTCCCTAACATACCTCAGATACTACAATATTTAACTGAGATGCTGGACAAAGGACTATCCTTCTCATCCATTAAGATCCACGCTTCTGCCATATCGGCTCATTACATCAGAGATCCTCCTATTTTTTCTCATCCATTGCTAAAGCAGTACCTCAGAGGGGCAAAAAACATAAGACCGCCCCGGAGAGCACCAACACCTACTTGGGACCTCAATTTTGTCTTGGAAAAACTCACTTTACCTCCTTTTGAGCCAGCCAATGCAGCAGAAATAAAGTATATATCATGGAAAACTGACCTGCTACTGGCAATAACCTCAGCATGAAGAGTCTCAGAACTACAGGCACTAATGGCAGTGGAGCCTTTCATCATTTTTCACCAAGACGGGGTTTCCTTAAGAACAAACCCTTCATTTATGCCTAAGGTGGTATCCAGTGTGGCTCTCAATCAAACTATTCACTTGCCAATATTTTACCCAAACCCCCAGAATAAAGGGGAGAGAATTCTACATTCCTTGGACATATGCAAACAATTACGGTTCTACTTGGACAAAACAAAAGCTTTCAGGAAAACTGAGCAATTGTTTGTATCCTATGCTGCAAGATCGCAGCGAAAGGCTATTTCAAAGCAGACCATTTCAAAGTGGATAGGACACTGTATCTGGTTCTGCTACACACAGCATGGGAAGCCTGTACCATCTAACATTAGACCACATTCCACCAGGGCAACTGCAACTTCTACTACCTATCTTAGAGGAGTACCTACCAAGGACATTTTGGAAGCTGCAACTTGGATATCAGTGCACACCTTTACCAAACATTACCACTTGCCTCTTTACTCCAGATGCAGAGCTGGCTTTGCCACTGCAGTACTGCAGGGCCTCATAGACGCACCAAATCCTCTCTAGAACCAGCCACCCTGACTCAGCTTTGGGATTCTTCCCACGTGTACTGACTGCAGCAGTGAAACACGATGAACATAGTACAGTTTTGTACCTACCATAAATGTAGATGTTCGAGTGTCTTCACTGCTGCAGTCCTGGTTACCCACCTGCCTTCCCCTCTTTCTTAGCTGGGTCTTATCTGTGGTTCTTTCTACACTATACTTTTTATGTGGTGTATTTGCTGGCTACTAAAGGTTATGTTTTTACCTTATGTATGTTTTGTAAGCAGTATGTATTGCCTTTCCTTTTGGGGGCACCTGACATCTGGGGCAAGAAAATCTGAAGAAAATGGCATCGGCTGCATCTTATTATACCTCTGGCGCACTGACGTCAGGGAAGAAGCAACAACAACCGACGCCGGACCAAGACTTTGGAACTCTGGCTGACTGCAGGGACCACCTGACAGCAGGATAACCCAAATGTAATGACTGCAGCAGTGAAGACACACTCTAACATCTACATTTATGGTAGGTACAAAACTGTACTTTCTAACTTGACAGGACTAAGCCTTTCAGAAAATCTGACCAGCTGCTAGTCAGCTTTGCTACAGGAGCAGAGGGCAAGCCCATTTTGAAGCAAACCATTTCCAAATGGATAGCGCACTGCATCCATTTCTGCTACAAGCACCATGGAAAACCTACCCCTCTGAGGATCAGAACTCATTCCACTAGAGCTACTTCAACCTCTACAGCATTTCTCAGGGGGTCCCCACCAGGGACATCCTGGAAGCTGCATCCTGGAGTTCTGTACATACCTTCACCAATCATTACCACTTAACTATTTTTTCTAAATCCAGAGCTGGATTTGCTGCAGCAGTTTTGCAAGGTCTGCTAGCCAGCCCCAACACTTGACTGCCTCTACCCATCCTCAGCTTTGGGAATCAACCCAAGTTTGATGACTGCAACAGTGAAACACAAAACATAGTACAGTTGTGTACACTTACCATAGATGTAGATGTTCAAATGTATTCACTGTTGCAGTCCTGGATGTCCTTCAAGGATGCATCTGCAGGTTTAACATATGGGTTGTCCTGCCTCAGGCAGCCCTTCGGTCGGCCGGATTCCAAAGTCTGGGTCTGGCCTCGGCTGATGTTGCACCTTCCCCGAAGTCAGAGCGTCTGGGGTATAAAAGCATCAGCCGACGCCATTTTCCTCAGTCTTTCTTGCCGCGCGGTGCCCGAAGCAGAAGCTGTTCGCAAGTGTCGGTCGGTCAGATCCAGTGATTTCAGCTACCGAAAACTTCGAAAAAGCTAAGTGCCCCGTTGGGGACTCTTTCTTGCCTCAGCCGATGTCAGATTAAGTAATTGTTTAACTTGTGGGAAACAAATACCTCATAAGGATTTCCATTCCTACTGCCTTCCTTGCTTAGGCCCAGAGCACGACCTATCGTCCTGTTCAGTCTGTGCTTCCTTCAACCGACGAACTCTTAGACATCGGTCGGTGTTTGCAGAGGAATTTTTTGGGGCTAGTTTTGCATGTAAAATGCCGTCGGAGACTCCGACTTCACATTTGGTGAAAAAACGGAAGGAAAAGGACCGACACTCGCAGCCCGCGGTTTCGGCTGAAACCACGGTAAGGCCTACAGCGAGTGTCTCCGTTTCGGCCGAAACAGAGTCCTCGGAGATTCCTTCATCCGAATCCACTCAACCGACCACCGCGACCCGGGAGGCCCCGGCTGAGTCGGCTACCGAGCTACCTACCGAAACCAGTGCCCAGGATATGTCCGACGCCATACCTTTGGACATATCTACCCCTGCACGTGGGGAGCAGCTAGGCCCCCTGCTTCCATGTCCATTAAGGCCTTTTCTAGGGCTAAAGCTGCTAAACTTTCTAAAGCTTTGCCTCCCAAGACTACATCCCAGAGGCCTTCCTCTAGTTCTCAGATCCTCAGCCTTGCAGAGGACCTTATTTCTTTAATTAGAGGTTCACAACCACACCCGGACAGGGCCTCTCACCCTCCACCAGACAAAAGGCCCAGGACTGAGCCTTCTGACCCACACTCTTCAGATGAGTCCTCGGATGGTTCTGAGTTGTCAGACCACCAGGAGGAGGCTTATTCGCCCTATGAGGATTCTGATGCAGAAGAATCTATCCCTTCGGCCTCCCCTCCTGAAGTCCTGAAGAGTTTTCCTTTGGTGAGACTTTACACTCCATGAGAGAGCATTTTCAATGGCAAGGTCAGGATTTCTCTGATTCTAGAAAAAGATTAAGGACCTTTTTACATTTGCCTCAGCATAGGCCCTTAGCTATACCTCCTGTTTTGAATGTAATTGATAATGTGTACAATGATGTCAGTACAGCCCCTGATACTCTCCCCCCGGCCCCTGCCAAACCTGATAGATACTACAGGGTCCCAGATTCTCATTTTCATCTGTATAAAGCCCATTCTGCAGACCCAGAAACTATTACTCTGGGCACTAAAGGGGTTGCTGCCACTGCCAAAAATCCTCTACCTTCTGAAAGAGAGTCTAGAGCTTTAGAGAGATGGGGAAAGAAGGTATATACTTCTGCAACTCTTTCCGTCAGGGCACTAAATTGTCAATTTCATATGATACAGTACCAAGAGTATTTGTTAGATGAACTGAACAAGAAGCTTTCTTCTCCTGAGCCCCTTGACCATAAATCCCTTCAGGATTTGGTACACAACTCACAGCAGGTTAGTAATCATTTCTTAAAATGTGGTTATGATGCATTGGAGGCTTCATTTAGGTCAGCTATGACTGGGGCAGTTATTCGTAGGCATGCCTGGCTGAAGGAACAATCTTTGCCAGACCATGTTAAAGCTAAACTCCTGGATGCTCCAATGGAGAAACAAAATTTATTTGGCTCCTCTGCTCAGGAGGTCTTAAAAAAGTATGAAGAAAAGGCAAAATCTGTGCAAACAGTTAAGGATTTCCTACAAGTACAACCACCGAGATTCAGCAGAAACTGGCCTACTAAGAATTGGTCCTTTCCAGACGCGGACAGAGCCCAGAGAGGCAGGAACAGACGCCCCAGAGGCAGAGGCCAATCTAGGGGCTCTTACAGAGGCCGCCAGTGGCAGCCTGCCAACCAGAGAGGTAGTGCAACAGCAGCAGCAACAACTACTACTACACCAGGACAGGCTCAATGACTTTACTCTGATTCCGCCCACCAGGGCTCAACTGGAAGCACCCTTGGGCGGAAAGCTGGCTTTATTCTCGGAAAATTGGCATTATATTACAAGGGACACATGGACACTGCAAATAATAGACAAAGGATACAGGTTCCACTTCTACACTTTGCCAAAAAGAAATGGAATGCCAAACCTGCCACCAAATCAGAGGGCAGAGGCTTTAAAGCAGATCAACAACTTGCTTCAAATGAAAGCTATAGAAACGGTACCACTTTCAGAGCAAGGCCAAGGATTTTACTCCAGACTATTCCTTGTACCAAGAAAAGAAAATCAATGGAGGCCTATTCTCGACCTGTCCGCACTGAATACTTACCTCATTGTGCCAAAATTCAAGATGCTGACCCTACAGCAACTTCTTCCCATGTTGGGCAAGGAGTCTTGGCTGGTGACTCTAGATCTCAAGGAGGCATACCTGCACGTCCCTATTTGACCAAACTGCAGAAGACACCTCAGATTTCTTGCAGGATCAGAGCATTATCAATTCTCAGCATTGCCCTTTGGCTTATCTACTGTGCCCAGAGTATTCACGAAATGCCTGGCATCCGTAATTGCACACTGCAGACTTCAGGGGATTCAAATCTACCCTTATCTGGACGACTGCCTTATACAAGCGGACAACAAGGTAAATTTGATAAAAGACTTGGCCTATCCCATCCACCTGCTACAGGCATTGGGATACACAGTCAACATCCAAAAATCAAGACTGGTTCCATCCCAAAGGGTAACCTTTCTGGGTGCGGATCTAGACACAACCACCCAAATGGCCTTTCTCACAGAAGAAAAACAAAAACAACTTCCGGATTACTTCATGAATCTGACAAGACAAGCTCAGCTTACTGCAAGGAAAATCCTGCAGGCCCTGGGTTACATGGCATCCTGCATAATCCTGATACCACAGGCCAGGCTGCATATGAGAAAATTACAATGGTACCTAAGGAGTGTATGGTCTCAACACAGTCACAGTTTGGAAACTTTGATACCAATCATTCCTTGCCTTCAAAAGGAATTCCTGTGGTGGGCTCAGGCCTGCCAGTCCAACAGAGGGTTGCCTCGCAACAAACCAAAAACAAAACAAACCATCACCACGGACGCTTCAGACCGAGGATGGGGAGCACACATGGAGGGCAACTGTATCCAAGGCTTATGGTCTCAAGGACAGCTACACATGCACATAAACCAAAAGGAAATGCTGGCAGTGATGCATGCAATCGAGGCTTTCAAACCCTTCCTCCTTCAAGGACACCTGTTAATAAGGACAGACAACACCACGGTCATGTGGTACATAAACAAGCAGGGAGGCACACACTCCTACCCTCTATGCCGGCTGGCTATGAATCTATGGGAGCTATGCCTGAAACTCAATATCCAACTGCAGTCCCAGTTTGTGCCAGGAAAGAAAAATGCACTGGCAAACAGCTTAAGCAGAACTACCATGGATGCACACGAATGGATGCTGCACCCAGACATCTTCCAACTCATAACAAAGGCATGGGGAACGCCGGAGATAGATCTGTTCGCCTCCCCCCTCAATCATCAACTGAGGACATTCTGCTCAAGGACATACCACCCACAAGCATGGAGGGTGGACTCTCTCTCTCTTTCAGCTGGAAAGCTCTAAAAGTATATGCCTTCCCACCTCTTCCTTTAATGTACAAGGTTCTACTGAAGATCAGGGAGGAGCAGCCAAGAGTGATTCTGATAGCTCCAGACTGGCCAAGGCAACACTGGTATCCACTATTGAGGAGCATGTCACAGGCAAAACCATGGCCTCTCCCCCTATGGCCTCTTCTTCTGATGCAGAACAATTTCAAGGTCATGCATCCTAATTTGAAAACATTGCAGCTAACTGCCTGGAAAATCCCTTAAATCCAAAACAAAATGTTTTATCACAGAGAGTGAAGGACATTATCATGGAAGCTCGCCGGCCTTCCACAAGGAAGACATACTCAGCTAAATGGAAAAGATTTTTCATTTGGAACACATCAAAAGGCTTAGATGTGACAGTGGCAAGCATGACACATATTCTGGAATACTTAGCAGAACTGTTCCACAATGGCCTTTCCTATTCTTCCATTAAGATTCATGCCTCAGCAATTTTAGCAGAATACAATGTGGATCCACCTATCTTCTCACACCCTCTCCTCAAGCAATTTCTGAGAGGGATCAAAAATATCAAACCTCCAAGAAAACCCCCTTTACCTGCTTGGGATCTCAACTTTGTCTGAGAAACTAACACTTCCTCCCTTTGAACCAGCAGCAACAGCGGATCTTCAGTTTCTGTCTTGGAAAACTGCATTCCTTCTGGCAATAACTTCAGCAAGAAGAGTATCTGAGTTACAAGCATTAATGGCAGTACAGCCATTTCTTATCTTCCATCAGGACAGAGTTACACTAAGAACTAATCCTACTTTTATGCCAAAGGTGGTATCTAGGGTATCCTTGAACCAAGCTATTCACTTGCCTACGTTCTTCCCAAATCCACAGAATAGAGGGGAAAAACTTCTGCACACCCTGGATATACACAGACAACTAACCTACTACTTGGACAGAACTAAAAGTAGCAGAAAAACTGACCAACTATTTGTAGCACATGCTGCTGGGGTGCAAGGAAAAGCAATTTCCAAACAGACAATTTCAAAATGGATAGGAAATTTCATTTGATTTTGTTACTCCTTTCATGGAAAGTCAGTTCCTGCAAATATCAGGCCTCATTCCACAAGGGCCACGGCCACCACTACAGCCTTCCTACGAGGGGTGGCTACCAAGGACATTTTAGAAGCTGCTACTTGGAGCTCCATGCATACATTTACCAAACATTATAATCTACCTTTATACTCCAGATCCAGAGCAGGCTTTGCTACTGCAGTTCTGCAGGGGATCTTAACTACACCATCTCTTTCTTAGTACCTCCTCCCCCAGATTGGCTATGGTATTCTACCCATATGTTATGACTGCAGATGCATCCTTGAAGGACATAGTACAGTTTTGTACCTACCATAAATGTAGATGTCCGATAGGTATGCATCTGTAGTCAGGTTTACCCTCCCTCCTACCCCTCTGTGGTATTCCTAGGGTGTTTACCCCTCTTTTAGCTAGCTGGGGGAATCTATTATGGTGTATTTGTTTGTATATACATGTATGTATATATATATATATATATATATATATATATATATATATATATATATATATATATAATTTTGCAAATGTTTGGAATTCTATGGCATTTATCCAAATTTAGCCTTCCTAGAGGGCACCTGGCATCTGGGGCAAGAAAAACTGAGGAAAATGGCGTCGGCTGATGCTTTTATACCCCAGACGCTCTGACGTCGGGGAAGGTGCAACATCAGCCGAGGCCAGACCCAGACTTTGGAATCCGGCCGACCGAAGGGCTGCCTGAGGCAGGACAACCCATATGTTATGACTGCAGATGCATACCTATCGGACATTTACATTTATGGTAGGTACAAAACTGTACTTTTCCCGTCCTCCACACTCTGGCTTTCTCTATCCTTTTTACCTATCCTCTTTATGGCCATCTTTTATGGCAGGGGTATTTACTTTTTACTGGAGATGTTCCACACCATGTAATAGCTTCCTATTTTGGGTGCTCCTGACTTCTAGGGCAAGAAAAACTGATGCAATGGCATCAGCGGCATGTTTTATACCCCTGGCGACCTGACGTCATGGAAGAGGTGACAGCATCCGACGCAGAAATACCAAGACTCTGGTATTTAGGCTGACTGAGGGCTACCTGTAGGCAGATGACCCAAATGTGATGACTTCAACAGTGAATGCACTCGAGCATCTACATTTATGGTAAGTGTTCACAACTGTACTTTCTTCAACCCTGGCCTTTAGAGCGACTTAAGCAGAAACATCATGGATCCTCACGAGTGGAAATTAAATCCAAAAGTATTCAGCATGATAACACAAAAATGGAGGAGCCCAGACGTAGATCTTTTTGCCTCCCCAATGAATTGCCATCTACAGAATTTCTGCACAAGGACTTACCACACACAAGCATGGAAAGTGGATGCTCTCTCGTTCAGCTGGAAAAGCATAAAAGTTTATGCCTTCCCACCACTGCCTCTCCTTACAAAGGTACTCCTAAAAGCCAGACAAGAAAAGCCAAAAATGATCCTGATTGCCCCAGACTGGCCACGCCAGCACTGGTACCCAGTCTTAAAGAGCTTAGCTCAAGGTCCACCTTGGATTTTACCTCAAATTCCGCATCTTCTGACTCAACGAAAGAATCAGATCCTGCACAGCCAGCTCAAAACCTTAAACCTGGCTGCATGGCAGATTCCTTAGTCAAGCATACAACACCACTCTCTAAAGCTGTTATGGATGTCATTTTGGAGGCCAGGAGGCCTAGCACCAGGAAATCCTATTGAGAAAAGTGGAAGAGATTCTGTGCCTGGAACCAGGCTCAAAGCTTTGATCCTCTTGTCTCAAATATTCCTCAGATATTACAATACTTAACTGAGATGCTGGACAAAGGCCTATCCTTTTCATCCGTTAAGATCCACGCCTCTGCCATCTCAGCTCATTACAGCACAGATCCTCCTATTTTCTCTCATCCATTGCTAAAACAGTACCTCAGAGGGGCTAAAAACATAAGACCGCCTCGGAGAGCACCAACACCAACTTGGGACCTCAATTTTGATTTGGAAAAACTAACTTTACCTCCTTTTGAGCCAGCCAATTCAGCAGAATTCAAATGTGTCATGGAAATCTGCTCTGCTTCTGGCAGTAACCTCAGCACGAAGAGTCTCAGAGTTACAGGCACTAATGGCAGTGGAGCCTTTCATCATTTTTCACCAAGACAGGGTTTCTTTAAGAACAAACCCTTCATTTATGCCAAACGTGGTCTCCAGTGTGGCTCTTAACTAAACTATTCACTTGCCAACTTTTTATCCAAATCCCCAGAATAAAGGGGAGAGACTTCTGCATTGATTGGACATACACAAACAGCTACGTTTCTACTTGGACAAAACAAAAGCTTTCAGGAAAACTGAGCAATTGTTTGTAGCATATGCTGCAGGATCACAGGGAAAGGCTATTTCAAAGCAGACCATTTCAAAGTGGATAGGACACTGTATCCGTTTCTGCTACACACAGCATGGGAAAACTGTACCTAGCAACATTAGGCCACATTCCACCAGGGCAACATCCACTTCCTACCTTAGAGGATTACCTACCAAAGATATCCTGGAAGCTGCGGCTTGGAGTTCAGTGCACACCTTTACCAAACATTGTCACTTGCCTCTTTATTCTAAATCTAGAGCTGGCTTTGCTACTGCAGGGCCTCATAGCCACCCCAAATCCTCTATAGAACCAGCCACCCTACCTCAGCTTTGGGATTCAACCCAAGTGTAATGACTGCAGCAGAGAAACACGATGAACATAGTACAGTTTTGTACCTACTATAAATGTAGATGTTCGAGTGTATTCGCTGCTGCAGTCCAGGTTACCCTCCCTCCATCCCCTCTTTCTTAGCTGGGACTTATCTATACCTTTCTACCCTATACTACCTATGTGGTGTATTTGCTGGTAACTGAAGGTTTTGGTTTTACTTTTATGTATGTTTTATTAGCAATATGTATTGCCTACCTATTTGGGGGCACCTGACATCTGGGGCAAGAAAACCTGAAGAAAATGGCGTCTGCTGCATCTTGTGTACCCCTGGTGCACTGACGTCAGGGAAGAAGCGACAGCAACCAATGCCGGACCAAGACTTTGGAACTCTGGCCGACTGAGGTGACCGCCTTGACGGCAGGATAACCCAAGTGTAATGACTGCAGCAGTGAATACACTCTAACATCTACATTTATGGTAGGTACAAAACTATACTTTCTATCTTCCCATACTTGGACGACCTCCTCCTCCTCCAGACAGAGGATCCAAGTACCCTGCAAAGACATCTTCAGTTCGCCATCTCCCTCCACAGTCAACCTTCTGAAGTCCTTTTGTATTCCTTCCCAAGACCAGATTTTCTTGAGTTGCAGAATAAGAATGGATTTGATGAAGGCCTTTCTCCCACCAGAAAAGGTCACTTCACTGACCAATGTCTTTCAAAAACTACTCTTAGTCGGCTGCATTTCAGCCAGAGAATTCCTTTGCCTCCTGACCTGATGGCAGCCACTCTCCCCATGTTACCTCTTGCCTGGCTACACATGAGGAAGTTTCAGTGGTTCTTGAAGAATGTATGGTCCCAGCATGCCCATCCACTAGAGTTTCAGGTGCCATTCCTTCACTGTCTGAAGAAAGAAATCAGGTGGTGGATTCAGCAAATTCATCTGAACCCAGGGCTTCCTTTACAGCCTCCCACTGCAGTTCAGCAAATGTGCACAGATGCATCACATCTGGGGTGGGTGGCCACTATGAATGGACTCAAGGTGCAGGGCCAATGGGACCCCAACCTTCGGAAAAAACACATCAACATCAGGAAAGTGACTGCCCTTCTCCTAGCCCTGAAGGCATTCCTTTCCCTAATACATCCAGGTCCCCTCAAAATCTTTACAGACACCACCACAATCCTGTGGCACATCAACAAGCAAGGGGGGACCAAGTCTTTCTTACTCTGCAGACTGGCCACCCAAGCATGGGTTTTGGCTACCCTCTCCAAGGTAACACTACAGGCAGTTTACATCCCATTACAGAATGACCAGGCAGATGCTCTCAGCAGGTCATTGTCAAAAAATCATGAATGGACATTGAACTGGGATGTTTTCCTGGATATAGTCCACTAGTGGGGTACACCACAGATCTGTTGGTCTCCCCTGAGAACAGACAACTACAGATATTTTGCTCAAGGTCCCCCTCCCCGCTAGCCTAGAGAGTGGACATCTTCACAGATGTTTGTGTTAGACTGCTGTAGTCATTACACTTGGGTTATCCTGCCATCAGGCGGTTCCCCAGTCGGCCTGAGTTCCATAGTCTTGGTCCAGCGTCGGTTGCTGTCACCTCCTCCCTGACGTCAATGTGACAGGGGGTATACAAGATGCAGCTGACGCCATTTTCTTCAGTTTTTCTTGCCGCGCGGTTCCTGAAGCAAAAGCAGTTCGCAAAGTGCCAGTCGGCCGACTCCTGAGATTTTCATTCCGAATCCAGAACCGAAGTCTTCTACAAAGCTAAGTACCCTGTTGGGGAAACTTTTTCTTGCCTCAGACCGATGTTAGTAAAAGTTAATAACTGTATTTCTTGTGGGAAGCAAATACCTCA